>NC_051107.1:2027500-2362500 GCF_901709675.1 Syngnathus acus
GTAGATTTACTTGAGTATATTTTTGGCTACATTGCAAGGGTCATAAAGAAAACATTGACCTAACATCAATGAGATCTTTTTTTGGTGCATGCCCAGCATTCATAATGCATAACATTTACACTCTCGTCAATTATTTCTTCATTGCCCTCCTCATCCATTTCTCACTCTTTCTTTGCACACAACACTGCCCTCAGGTCACTTTTTATTTCCAATGCATCCATCTCACCACCCCCGTTTTCCATTCCTCACCACCTTTTTTTTTTTTTTTTTTATTGGCACAGAACATATAATTTGTCCAGTGGCCGAATTCTGTTGGAAGTAGCGTCTCGACACTGGCTTTGCGTTAATGAAATTAGAAAACACTCGACTCAAAGCCAAATGTAATAACATTAAGTGCTGAGCAGGAGATTATAAACCTTTAATGAGTCAGCAAGCCGAGCGGTCTCTGCCGTGGTGCTTTCAAAAAACACTTTCCCTCTGTTTTGTCTTTTTTATACAATTCTTAATCCATCATATATTCAAAGTATTCAGTAGGGCTGTCACTATTGAATATTTTTCAAATCGATTATTCCATCGAATAATTGGATACAATTAAAAAGGACATTTTTTCAAAATGATAAAAGAAATCTGCCAACTTTCATGAAGGACTCCAAAAAAAAGAAAAATCCGAGAATAAATAGTTGCCAGCCTAAAATTTTGACCATTTTAGGTTAAACAATGTCTCAAAACGATTACTCGATTAAATTGATAATGAACTAGTTGTCGATTAATCGATGAATTTTGTATGTAGGTATTAAATGTAAATTCTGATTTCAAGAATGACTCATCCATGTGTATCTCTCCGGATTCTACACAAGAAGCCCAATTGTGGTTTACAGAACCACGCGAGCTAACACAGAGTGACACAGACACACAAATAAACACAGCGGGCACACACTCCTATAAACAAAAGACCGCAGAAAGATACAAGAAATAGCATGCAAAACAACATGCGTGAGACCCCTTGTTTTTTTTTTTTTCGTCTCCACTGGCACACACTCCGACTTTGACGTCACGGCCCTCCGAGTACAGCCGGTAGTGTTTAGCAGCCCCGCGGACAGTGCAGTTATTGTTTGGTTCACGACTGGTGCAAGGAAAAATGATAGCTAGCATAGGAGCGTGAGCTGCGGGGAGAACTCACAGGCGGAGAATTAAATTAAAAAGAGAGAAAGAAGCCAGCATTCCATGCATTCCTTTTTTTTTCTTCCCTGCGCTTCCCTTTTTTTTTTTTTTTTCCTCCTGCAGCGATCAAAACTAATCACACGACTGGAACAGTAAGGCAGTGAGTGGAAAAATTGAACCCTGAGATGAAAAAAAAAATGTTTATAGCTTCTTAGTGGTTAGAAACTCCATAAATATATAATTGTTGTGTAAAGCGGGAGCCGGTCGCCATGGCGACACTGTTGTTTACGCAGCATCCTTGTCACCGTGGATAAGAATGACTGTTAGCCTATTTTGGTTTGCAGGCAAGAGAAGAGGACGCGATGGAGGTAGGAAGGAAGGAAGCATGGGAGGGTGGAGCTGAGGTGAACATTCCTAAATGGTCCGTGGGGGGGGGGGGGGCGTGGCTCGGCATGCCTGAGAAAGCGCGTCTGTCACAGGGGAACATATAGCCATAAATTACTCATGCCACTTAATTTCTAACGGGGCGATCGGGCGGCGAGGGAAGCTGAGCTGACTCACCGTGGGATGACTGAAATAGAAGGCTGGGGGGGTGGAGGGATGAAGATCCAAGATGATATAATAATGAAAAGGTAGCTCAGGGGTTAAATGGGTGTGAGGGGAAGAATGAAAGTGAAAAGTAGAAGACGCTTTCGTGTCGTAACGTGTTTTCCCCAAATACACTATCTATTAGGAAGGCGTGTGCTCCTTTGACAGCAACTAATCAGCTGCTGCTTTGTACTCGTTCAACCCTCAACGACTCATCGCTTCCCTTTTACGGCTTAAGATGTTATTTTCATTTGTTCTGTAACAATGCTTTTGACTGAAAAAATTCACATCTCAAATCATCTTTCCCCATTGAAATGAATGGGAATGGGATTAATCTGTTTCAGCACTCCAGAAACAACAAAATGTTTCGGCATAATATTATTAAAAAGACTGGACTCTAAAAAATAAATATAAAGATATATGCGTGTATAAACCAAAAACTAATTTATAGTAGATTTAGTAAAATCTAATAAAAATATATATTTTTAAAAATAAAATTAAATTGTCAGTCAAAAAGTTAGTCTTGACTTTTATCAAGAGAAAAAAAAAAAAAAATCTTAAATGTCACTGTGAGCTGCCTGAGACTACAGCAGTAGACATTACTCAAATTAAAATATTTATTGGTACCTGCGTTTCCTCCTGCACCACCCTGTATTGCTCCTTCCACACAGTCATCTTGGTGGCTTCGTCCTTCCTCAGCGCACGCTCTTTCTTCAGCTCAGGACTCCAGAAAGTCTTGATAGAGTTCATGGATGAGCTCAACTTGGACTCCTTCGCATCCAACTAAAATATAAGATTTTGACTTTCACATGTGTTGCGTAGAATGTCAAACAAGTCTTTTTACATTTTTTAATTTCATATCCAAAAGTCAATACAAAATAAAAATGAACTAGAATAAAAAATCTGAGGCAGTTTTTTGACATTTTGTGTCCACGTGTCAACAAATGGCCTTACATCTCTACGCAGAAGTTCATTTTCTCTCAGCACTTCTCTCAGTTGGCTCTGCAGGTCTGTCATGGCCCCCTCCCGCACCTACAAAAGCACAACTTCGAGTTTTGCACACGACTCTCCTATTTGTGGAGAAGGTAGAGAGGAAAAGCCTGACCTGTCTCATGGAGTGGGGCACAGTGGACGCCTGCGTGGGTTGAGTTGGCACGTCCCCGCCAAAGGCTATGGAGTCACTGGACATGACCCCACCAGCTCCTCCAGCGTTGATATTAGGGCTGCTCCCCACAAAGGCGGTCCGAACTCCATAGGGTACCCTCGCCCCGGCCCTGCCAAGCGTCATGGTACTTTTAGGCAGGGAGGGGTTCAGCCCACTCCCCAGGCTCCCGAGTCCCACCGGGTCTTCGGTCCCGTCTGTGAAATACATCGGCCCTCCTGTGGCGTAGGCGGCATTGAGCGACTGGATATTCTCCATGGATAGGGTTTTTCCGGAACCGGTGAGTCCGCCGGTGGAGCTGCTGCTGCTGCTGCCATTTCGCCGGTGAGCCAAACGTGGGGAGCGGGGTAGACGGGGGGAGCGGCCAGGACTGCCTGACCCGTTGGATCCCACCGCATCCAGCTTGGAGACGGACCGAGAACTTCCATACATGATGAGGAAATCTGAGCGACGTCTAAATTAAAGACTGAGAGTGCCAGATAGGAACGAAATAATAACCCAAGGAGGCAACTTGTGTCCTGATGAAAACATTAGTCACGGGAACATTTGCAATGTCCCCCCCCCCCAAAAAAAAAAAATTTAAAAAAATCAACAAACAGAACAAATCGATTCCTGTTTGTTATCTTCCGCTGGAGTTCTTGGTGACCTCGTGATGCAGAGCTGAGAACCCTGTGATCACTGTAATCCACACGGAGGCAGCGTGCTACACCACAAAGGCGGCAATCACTGAGTCACCTAAAGGAGGAGGCGGAGAGGATCTGAGTGAGGATTAAAAAATATCAAATAATGATTACAAATATTAAATGCTTGCCCAGGCTTCACAGGCAGGCAGTTTTGACCACATCGTTTTCTGTTGTCTCTACGACTTCCCGGTGAGTGCCGTGTGTGCCGGCCAATGAAAATCGAGCTAGCTCCGATGAATCGTCGCAACCTTAAAATTCCAATAGCTTACATAAATTAAATAAAATAAATAAATATAAAAAATAAAATAAATAAGAAATATTTTTCCTTATTTATAACAACCATGTTTTTTTCCAAACACAATAATGCTTAGTTGGCTGATTGGATGGATTTCATCTTCAGTCCACGTTGGCAGCCATGAGTTGGCCTCTATGTCAAATTCCACAGCCCTGCAGCAGTGTGAGCAACGCATACTTCCAACTGCACTGATCTTTGGCCGACGCCGTGCAAACTCGCAGCCCGTCAGTCCGCAGAAACGAGGAAAACCATCTGCGCCGCATCCCCCCTCGGGGCTGCCAACACACACCTGGCGTACACACACAGTCATGTACTCGACCAATCGAGTGAAAGCACTCAGACGAAGGTATCAAGTTGACAGATGTACATACGTGAACAGCTCAGTGGTCATGTTAGGAATAACAAACACATCAGACATAATTTCTGAGACAAAGGAGAAGTATCAGCACCACATTTGGACACAAAACCTGTGATGCATCATAAGATTGAGCAAAATGCCCGAGACACATCTGCTCCAGGCGAGGCGATCATGTGAGGAACCAACGCGCCGCTGCCAAGTGAAACATCTGCAAAACACTCCCAGACTGACTAAATTCTTTCAAATATGCAATGTCGGGATTTTCTACAGGCACATGCAATTGAAACGTAACACGTTGAAATGCATGTAGTGGTGGGCAAAAACGGCACGCTTTAATTCTATTTTCCAGTCGCTGCAGTAGCTTTGCGGCGAAGGAGCCTGCAGTGGCATTCTTGAAAGCCAAGAGTCCGAAATAGAGGCGAACAGATATATCAGGGTCTTGCTCAACTTTACTCGGTGACTCAACACTTAAACAGCATGAGGAAATCAAAAGTCTGGAATCCGCTTTTCTGGCTGTCACTTGGCAAGAGTTTGGTATTTTTGTTCTTGGACATTTTTTGCCTTTTGATTTGAATGAGCTGAATGCTTTGAAATTCAAATAGGAAAAACGTAAATGCGTAACGAATGGGGGAATTGTGGGGGGAAAATAATTTAAATTTTATCATTTTTATTGTATTATACTATATTATATTATATTATTATTGTGGGGTGTAAATAATTTAAATAATTTCCTTTTTTATAATATTATATTATATTATATTATATTATATTATATTATATTATATTAATTAAATGATTTTTTTTATTTCAATTTGGGAAAACCCGTGAATATTTGGAATGACAAAAATACTAGCGCCCATGTCATGAATTTTGGAAATATTTTTAAATTAAAATGACGTAAAACGGATTAATTATGTGTGTCAAAACAATGCGAGGATTTAAAACTAGCACTAACCTAAGAAAGGCAATTTTCTTAATAAACCTATTTAATCCCAATTAAATCTGCTGCGATGCTTTCCTCCGCAGACCTCAAACTCTTAGAACATCAAACTGGCCCATGAGGAGTCTCAGGGGGTTGAATGCCAAGTGCAAGGATGATGTCGTCTCTCCGATGCTTCCACTTTCTCTGCATTCCCTTCCTGTCTTCCCCCCAGCATTCCCGAGGTGTTGAGCCCGTTTCTATTTATACGGCAAACACGCCTCCGTCAATCACTCGACACAATACACAAACACACAAAGTCCAATTCCACTCTGTTTTCCCGATGACTTTTTCTGCTAATCTCACCCAACACCGACCAGAGATAAATTAATTAATGGAGGATATGTAGAAAAAACACATTAAATGAAAAGATGAACTGCCAATTAACATAAAATGGGACCTTTAGTTTCCCACAGGCTTAAAAGTGAAGTGCAATGAGAAGTTGCCAGGCTAAATAAAGGTGAGGTGAAACACGGTCTGGACACCAATAAATCCCGCTGCCCCCCCCCAACCCGCCTGGCAAAGCAATCAAAGTGTGTGATAAATACCAAACAAGGTGCAAGAAAGGTGAGCGTGGAGGTTAAAACTGAGCGCGGAGACTCCATTTGTCAAGGGCTGCTAAGGAGAATGGAGGTTTAAAAAATAAAATAAAAAAGCCTTTCTCCAGTCCAATCATTCAAGCAGAGGACAGCAGAGAGTGTTTACAGTAATCTGCGGGAGGAAGCAGGTTCTCTGGCTCAGTGTTCCTGTAGGAGGAGCAAAGACATGGAGCTGTGGGAGGAAATCACAGCGTCCTTTTCCTCTCATTCTCGCCTTCTCTCCCACTGAGCGTTGCACAACAACACCGGACAGCAGATTTCACTTCCCCAGCCTGCATCAACGCAGCCGTATCTGATTCACAGTCCATTTGGTTTGCAAATGTGTCATTATCTGGACACAGAGATCCAGTGTTTGCTCTGGTGTGGCTTTGTGGAGATACGCAGATAGGTGGCGCTGTTTTTAGGGTATTTCGATCAATTTGGACAGTTTATAATTGGTAGAAGAAGGGGTGGGCGAGTATATATATCAGGAATCATTTTTCAAGACAATCTGACATCAAGTAAGTCCTCCTAGGCTGTAGATGGCGCTATAATACAGCAGTGTCACAAGTTATCAGTGCCAGAAAGGTTTAGTTCACAATGTAAAATGAAATTTTACATCTCAAAAATACTAGCGGTACCGGTATTAGGTATCAATGAGTACTTAAAGAGTGAATAGGTGGTATTGAACATCTATAAAAAGAAACTAAAAATAATAAAACTTTAATTTGTTTTTTAATGTGTGAATTGGCCTGGTGAGAGACGTGGGAGGCAGCGAATGACAATTAAGTTGTTGGCGGTTGTTAGGAAACAACTCTTTTTTTAAATAAAGTATAAATACTTACATTTGTAGAATATTGATACCATGTGCCAAATTTTACTTCTTTCTTTTTTCTGAGCACAGTTAATCAATCTTTTTTTTTTGCTAAGCCTCGTATGTCACCAAGTTATGTCAGGCTGGTAAAGTGGTATCGGTGTTGCAGTATCGGATCACTTTTTAAAGAACAACACAGGGCAGATTGATAAGAGAACTGCATTGTAAATATCACAGCATGTATGATTGTAATTAGTAGACCGTTAAATTATGAGAATGTGCATGCTAGGCTAAGTCACAAGGCTGCAAGTTAACCCCAAAGTGTCCCCAAACACGCTTGCTCAAGCTGAAAGTGCTTTGGCTCACTAGCCATCAAATTTTAATTATGTTATTGCTGATGTTCCTGCCCGTTAAGGGTAGCGCGCACGCACACGCGCGATCAGTGCGCACACTGTTCACGTTTTAACAACTACATCCATAAATGGAATTGAACAAAAGCACAAATTCGCCAAATAACAACATCCACGCTCGGGGGCTCAGACTGACAGCTAACTTCCACTACTCACGGTTGCGAAATAAGCTCCAAGATGGACAGTCGTAGAGGCGCTCCAAGATTATCGCGTGGCTCTCGGAGCTCCCGTGGATGTTGGACGACGTGATCAGACCGTCCTGCGCCCTCTTTCCGCTCGCTAGCACCCGTCTTAAGGCGTATTCCAGGGCCACCCCTCGCTTCTCGCCCCCCCCAACACTGCCAGCTCCTCCACAGGCGGCGAGGCGGCTTCCCCACTGCGCGCCGCGGACGCTCTCGTGACGTCAGCACGTAGGAGCGCGTTCCCGAGACGTAGCCCCGCCCTTCTTGACAGCTACCGTAGAGAGAACAAGTAGCTTTTCTTTGCTAGCTTGTTTTGTTTACCATAGTTTTATATTTTGATTAATTGGACTTCTCATTGAGCGTAGCCACAAGTACATACGATATTATTTTGATCCAGCATGCAAATAAGGTAGTGTAACAGCACCGTTAGATTTTTATTGTCACAAATGGATGTATTGTGGTAGTTTTTCTGTCATTTTGTGTTTATTTTAATGTAAGTGTTCCAAAGCAGAGGTGGTAAAAATATTCACACTCTATACTTGAGTAGAGGCAGTTTGGAAGTGTATTGCATTCACTTAAAAAAAGATCTTGGGCTTTTTTGATTTCTATATTTTTTTCAGTTTTTTTTACTCAGAACAATTTTTCTTCAGTTTTTTTAGGGTGAAAAATATTTGTTGAATATATTTTCTATCATAAAAAAGTCAATAAATCAATAAAAAAACTTAAGCAAAATAAAGTATATATTTTTATATATCTGTTTATTTTTACTCAACCCACGGTTGTTAAAAATCGAAACATACTATTTTAACAAGGAATAAATTTCAAATGTAAAAAGTCAAAAAAACAAAATATTTGTACTTCACTACTTCCAAACACAACAAATACTTCATTTTTGTAATGCGCTACTATCAGCTGCTCACTTGTCTCTTTTCCAGACACATCCACGTCACTCCAAAAAAAATCCTCCCAACTTTGAGACCCACTGACCTTAGACACACTCCCAAACACACATACACAGTGTCCCAGTTCCCTGGGCGCCAGTCAGTCAGACAGCTGCAGTATATATAGTCTGCTGGCTAAAGTTCGCCACACACAAAAAGATTTTCACCCGAAGCTCGCCTCTCCACTGCAATGCATCTTTGACCTACTTTTTTTTTAAGCACTAACATCAACAAAACCAAATTATTAATCATTTTTATTGCTTAAGTCTGACAATTCAAGCAAACATCAAATCCCTCCAAGATTAATATTTTTAATTTGATATACAACTTTGTTAGCGTATCTCGTTTCCTGGGTTGGGAATGTCAGTGAATGCGCATCATCAGCCACGGGAAGTGTCCCGTGCGCTGCATACCAAAGGTGCTGATGAATAAGTTGAGCACCGTGGTGATGAACACTATGACGGTGGTTACATTGTTCAAGTAGTCCAGGCGTTTTTGAAGGGTGGAGTTATTCACGTCCCGGCGGCCTGTCACACATTCACAAAGACAAAAAACACACGTCTGCTTTATCCAGATATTTATTTATCACCAGATAAAATGAAAAAAACACTTGTAAAGAGTCCAAAATGCACTTTATAGAACCAGTCACATTTAATTAGTAGTGGAAATGCATCAGTTGGTTAAATAAATTAATATGATTACACTCAAGCATGTAAAATATTAAAATATGATTATTTTTTCATTCATAAATCATGTTGGTTTTTTTTCAGAAGTGAAGCCGAGCGAGCAGCCAACGGAAGAAGCCCGTCCTCTTGGACCCGAAGAAGCTGATGAAGAAGTTGATCACCGTGGTGACGAAGATGACCCCAGTGGCTACGTTGTTCAGGTAGTCCAACCGTTTCTGATTGGACACCACGTTCAGGTCCCTGCGTGCTGCAATACGCAAATTCAAGGACACACACACACACAAGCGCACGTGGTTCAGACATCTCACACGCATTCATGTATTGTATGCATACACAGCCCAATGTTGGGTTAGAATGAAGCGGCAACTTAGATATGTCCTTTGTATGTCATAACTTGACTTTTGGGAATTTTAAATTCAGTGCTGTGGCACCCTCTAGTGGCAGCTATAATACTGCAAAAGGCCACAAACCCTTTTTTTTAAACCCGATTCACAATACAAAACGCTGAAACATCCATCGCAGCAGGCAGCTACGTTGCGTGCCGAAAGCGGACTTGATGATGTTGACGAGCAAGGTGAGGAAGATGATGCCCGTGGTCAGATTGTTGAGGAAGTTTAATAGCCGCTGGTATGAGGGGAGCAGGGTCAGCTCGACACGAGCTGGACACACAAACACACACACGCGAACACACACACACACACATGCATGGTTGGTCCATAGCAGGGGTTTACAAACTTTTTTACAGCAACTTCCAACTCATAAAATGCTAAGTTTTTAAAGGATCACCATCATGAAATAATGATGGGAAAATGAAGCTTCAAATTTGCTTCATGAACCAGTTGTTGTATTTTTGGATTCCTCTAGATGGCACTCTCTGTTCAACATCGATATTAAACCGCTTTATTTCAACCAACAGTGCCATAAAGAGGAGTCAAAAAAACACAACTGGTTCATGAAACAATTTTGAAGCTTCATTTTCCTCATCATTATTAATGACCATTAATGTAAATTAGTTAGTAGCCCTAAGTGCTCATAAAAAGGCAGAGGTTCTATTCGTAAAAATAATTTTTAAGTTTCCATCACAAATGTAGTTAAAATTTTAAGCCAGACTATAACAATATTTCATTGATTCTCTGTCCACCACTAGAGGGAGCCAGCGCGCCACACACAAACCAACCTGTTATACAAAACAAAAACGACAGCAAAGCATTATTAGTCATTAGTGGATTAGATTTGCCCGTAAAACGTGTTTCCCTGTATCTTAAAAATGCATCCTGGCAAAGAGGCCCGTGCGCTCCATCCCAAAAACAGAAATGAAGATGTTGGTAACGAAGACAAGGAAGATGACGACGGTGGCGCTGTTGTTGAGGCTGTCCAGGCGCTTGTGGTTGGCCTCGTCGTTGAGGTCTCGCCGGGCTACAGCAAGATTTAGAGATCTCTAAATAGCATCACCAGCAGTTTTGATTAGTTTCTTCTTTTGTGTGTATTTCATGCAGGACACGTTACAGGTGTCAGTGTTTTAGGATGTTAATATGGCGGATGACTTGGATCTAATTCATGACAATGCCCCACCTATGATTATGATCAGGATCCCGGCGACTATCTGGAGACCCAGTGAGAAGGAGATGAGAGTCAGGACGGCTGCGTAGTATCTGAGAAGGTAAGCCAAAGACATATTTGTACGTACACCGACCACTTTATTAGGAACACCTATCCATTCATGCAGACAAACACATTCACATTCACACCTAAAGACCAAATTTGCCAAATTTACTTATGATTGAATTTCCTCACCTGTATCCCGCACCTTGCTCGATGACTGTCTTCATGTGTGTGATGTTCGCTAGGAAGAGAGCAATGTCCAGCATGCCCTCGGCCGCAGTCTTCTTGGTGGCGTACAGGTTCATGTTCAGGTTAGAGGACGAGCCACCCTGTGGTTAAAAAAACAAAAAAACAAACAAACATATAGATCATGAAATCTAAATTGTTTTATGTTTAATTAATAATTTAAATGAATGATTAAAATGAAGCTTCAAATTTGCTTCATGAACCAGTGGAGGTATTTTTGGTTCATGAAGCAAAATTGAAGCCTCATTTTCCCATGAAATGTAACTCAATGTGCTTCACATAATTAATAATTATGTGAAGCACATTGAGTTACATTTCATATGAAGTGGTTTGTGTCCCATAAATTCAAAGACTGTAAAATGCCGCTAAAAAGTAATCACACCTCATTACACAAACTATGAAGATAAAGATGCAGTTCTTGACCCGAATATTATAAAAGCCGTCTGGTGAGAGCAGCATTGCTCAAGCCACACAGTGACCAAGAAATGAACATGTTGATGTAATATACAAACAACCACAAGAGGGCGGCATTGATCAAGGCATGCATGAAAACAGGACATTTAAAATTACGTTTTAGGAAAAGTTTGTATTTATAAACCAAATTCTCATAGTTATGAAAATAAATGCTTCTATTGACTATTTTTGAATGTGCATATTTTAAGTGTAAAAACGGGAATACGAGGCGAAGATCAGATTGTGCATGACTTTCAATAAAAACATATGACATATTATTACGTAACCACACATAACAATGACCGATGGGGCCCGGTTTTTTCCTTTAGTAGTTTTATCCGCTGATGCACATACTGAACTACTCAACATTTTGGCTACAGACGCAAACATTCTGTCCACAAATGGATCGTTTTACTCGGGCTTTTTCTCCGAATAGCGATGTGTTTAAGACGACTTATACAGTAAATGGCACGTAACGCCACTGTTGTTCTTTATTTTTATCCCTTCGCTGTTTTTATGCGACGCTGTAATTTTGTAGCACAGTTTGATTTACTGTGAACACTAAAAGAGAGATTGATGAGCTGAAACCACACAATGGGGCAAAATAGTAAACATAATATTATTTATAGTTTTATTTTTGTAAATAAACAGTCAAGTTTTTTATGCGCTGATACTGAAAGTGCTGCCAGGAATCAAGACTGATTACTAAACCCACACTAACTTCCTTTTTGCACCTTAGTACAGCTGACGCATTTCCTTCTAGACGGGACAGTTTAGTATTTTCTAGGAAAATGTCCAATACAAGAATTGTTTAAAAGAATCCAACCATTCCTGGAATTAGAAGCCACACAAAGCCCCTTTTTTACTATGTTTTATTTTTAGATGGACAAAAAATAAAGAATGTTCGCCGAAAGAAGCAGGATGAAAAGTTTGTATAGAATGTATGGCCTGCGTCCATCACCAGCCCCCCCCCCCCCCCCCTCTCTCTTAGGAGTCTTGTGGTCTCACTCCATCAACATCAGCTTTGGACAGACCGCCAACACACACACACGCATAACCGAGACACTGGAATGTACTACAATGGCTGCATATAGTCTACTCGGACATATGCGTTCACTCAACAACTTCAGTATACCGTATTGGCCCGAATATAAGACGACCCCGATTATAAGACAACCCCCTGTTTTTCAAGACTCAAGTATGGAAAACGACTTTGTCTAGACCCCGAATGTAAGTCGACCCCCCCCTTTTTCAGTTTTATTTCAATGCATAAAAACCTCGTCTTATATTCGGGCCAATACGGTAAGAACGCAAGTGTTTACCCTGAATTTGGCCTGGCAGGTACAGTAGGTCTCACAGATGTTCATTTACAGCTGTGGCAGGTGTTAGGCAAAGGTCAACATTAAGTAAGGCAATGCAAGATTGAATGTAAACAGATAAATCTAACAAATAATCGATTTTCAGACTAATTGATGACACATTTTCAAAATCGATTCATCGTTTTGAGACTAATTTAATTTGAAATTGTCTACGTCCTTTACATTTAAGAGTCTCAGCAGTAAAAGGGGAAAGTATTATTTTTTTGTTTAATCAAAATAAAACATTTACTAACATTTGCTTTTACTTGGGATTTTTTTTTCCCACCTGACAGATCAACCTAGTAACTGAATCTTTGTTGACTTATGTGATAGCGCTCACCATCTGAAATAATGTCCTGTTTTTTAATAAAAGGATGAAAATGAAAATTTTATTATATTATATTCTCATCGGATTTATTGAATAATCGTCACAGTAATCAACTACTAAAATAATCGTTACTTGAATGTATTTTTTTAAAAAGATTGTTGGATTAGTTTATAATCTATCACAACATAAAAAGGTCACACAATTTTGCGACAACATTTTATACAATCTAAAGATTGTAATCCACCGATTCACTATCCGTCATTTGATCCCCCACTTAATATCCGCAGATGGTTTGCCACTATAGCAGCTGCAAAGGGCTGGCGTCGCCTTGGACTGGAAAATAGCTTTACTACTGAGCCGAGTGTGTGTGTGTTTATTCGCGGAATTTTTCCTAGAAATCCAGAGTCCTCGTAAAAAAATGCTGCACTTCCCTAAAAAGCAGCAATCTGCAAAAAAACAACAACACGGGCCTGTATAAACAGCGCTCGTGAAAAACAACATACCTGACCTATTACTTCCACAAGAACATCGGACACTGTACGTGCCAGCTTTTACTTTAAATTGCAACACACACATATAAACATACACATATGAAACCACATGGGAGCCCCCCCATTTACCTCACAGGAAGTGCTCCTCCTCTGCACTCTGATTGGTTCTTTAATAGCCAATAGTGGGTGGCCTCCAGCAAGGAGTGGAGTAACTTTGAATGTGTTTGTTCTTCCATAACTCCATCCGCAATGTTTTTCTTTCTTTCGTTTTTATAGACCCTGACTCATGTCAAGTCTGCATATGCCCATGTTCGACGCATGTGGGTGACCTTTGTTCTTCCCCTCGAAGCTAACTGTCACCCTGCTGTCTAATTAGCAGAAAACACATGCGGGGGGAAAAAAATATTTCACTCATATTACATACCATCCACCGCTATTGTTATACAAGTTTGGAAGGAAGCCGTAATTACTTCAGTGGAGCTGACCCAAGTTGATGGGTGGCTTTACATGGATAAAATTCCATTCAGATTCTATTTGAGTATGCGGACCCCCAAGGAAGCTGCAGACTGATTAATAGTGCATATGCTAGCTATGGGAATCTTTTTATTTGTCCAAGCAGCCGGACTAATAAAAACATTTTGTTACACTGGACCAAATTCCATCACACATAAATGCCAAATTAATCCATTTTTTTTGTGTTTGGGGGCAATAATGTTGGATTAGGTATCATTTGATTGTGCAGGTGTACCTAATAAAGTGTCTTATGTGATAAAATATTTGTAAAAAAAAAAAAAAATACTGGTAGCTGGTAACTCCGATACTACCGACTCGATACCTGATAGTGGATCCTTAGTTTCAAGAAAGATTAATTGTAGTGTATTTTATAGCATGTGTGTGTGCGTGTCCAGACACCAAATTCCTGGTTTTCTTCTACTGACAGGATGTCAAGTGTGTTGCGTAAGTAGTTGACGTCAGCTCCAGGCCGCAATAGCATCATCCGGCATGCCTGCCTGATGTCTCTGGACATGTGTGCTGCATATGTGTGGATGGAAGTGTGCCGGTGCGTGCCAAATGGGTGGAGCCAAAATGCATCCATCCATACAGTAAATAGTGTCATGGCAACATTTGAAACTCATACAGGTTCAAGAAAAATGTCCCAACAGGAGAAGCAATGAGATGTACAAAATGACAAGTATGCACGGCGCTTGTTTTGAACTCGTTGACAGGACTTAACGAGAATTCCTGTGGGTTATATTATTAGGTACACGGGGACAATCAACCCACAGCAGCTCATATAGGAGCACAACTTTTGTACAGTGCTGTTGAACTGCACTACTTCATCATACTGACATCTGTTTATTCTCTTTTGACCCTCACGTGTCGAGCAAATTTACTTATATAGCACACTTTGTACATTAAAAAATATTACAATAATATTTGTGGCCCTAAATAGCTATCACCTTTAAATAACAGCGGTCAAAGAATTGACCCTTGCGGAACCCCACATTATCTTTATTTGCTCAGACTTGACCAATCAAAGTCCTTATCTTGAAAGTAATAGTAGATAAACCAATTTTAGACAATCATTTATCATTGCTGATAGTTAATATTACATTTATATGATATTTTTGCTGCTCTTCACATTCACTTCCCCATCTACAGTATCTATTTATTCATGTATAGTTTTACATGATGGTAAGATTGTAATTCAATATAACCAGTGACCTATAGTAAGAAGTACGTATATAGTTTCGGATTCCTACGCATCTTCTTTTTAATTTTTAATATAGCTTTATTACATCTCAACATACATATGATGTCAAATCATGCAGCATGCTTATCAGAGGAACTACACATGTTCTCGCCACAATGGCATGTTCGACAGAAAGCCTCACGTCCCCTGCAGCATGATTTGCAGCTCTGTAAAAAATGTACTCGTCATTGTTGAGCGTCTGCTGGAAGTTTTTATTGGGGCCGAGGCATGTTCGGAGAGTAGATGGACGGATTTCAAGCACGCCTCAATAGCTGGAATTCCTCATGCTTCTTTGGGCTGCTAATAAACTTAACAAATACAGTTGTCGAACCACAAATTGGGCAATATAATTCTAATAGTGACATTTACGTAAGAATTTTCTGGAGAGGAATAAATTGTATTGAAGAGTACAACAATTGTGAAACTGTCATGTGTTGCAGATAGAAGATAAAAAGTGAGGCGAGTGAAGTTTGTAAAGTTGTCACAATATAAACATTTATTAAGTATTAAAATTTTAACATAAAATATTAAAAGTAAAAAGTAGAAATCAATTTAAAAATCAATTCCTCATTTGAGTCGTTGAGTCATTTTACTGTAAAATATAATTGTCCTTTTACTTCTTTAACAACTTTAAAACAGATCTATTTGCGGGGAAATTTTGATCCCTGTTAGTTCGAGTACGTATCCAAAGCAAACAAGACCGAACATAATAGCTCCAATGGGAGGGACGCAAATGCAATTCCTGCATGCAACATACGTTGTAATTAGCAGTACACCGCATACTCTTTAGTGCCCTCAAGGTGGAGGTGTGGTGCTCCAGCTTTTGTGTAACTTTCTCTTCTGGGGTGTTTTTGCCCTGCACAAAAAAAATAAGGTGCGTGTGGAGTATAAGCCTCCAAGGTGTGACATCACCCTTCCTGCTTTTCATGACTTGGGCCTTCCTTAATGGCCACTATACCTGCTTCCTTCCTCTGTTCGTGTGTAGAAGGAGAATGCATTTTTACTGTGGATGCACTGATATCGATACAGTCGGATTAAATGAAACTAAAATGGTTATGATCGATTTGCCTTGACGTGTGGGGTCCCTCAGGGGTCAATTTTAGGACCTCTTTTGTTCAGCCCGTATATGCTACCTAGAATGTCATTGTTGACTGTCATGGCTATATTTAGGTACTGTATGTCTGTTATTGTTCTCAAATGACTGGGCTTACTCAAAAGAGCATCAAACAGCTGCAGATTTTAAAAGTTTTGCAGACTCGGGTCAATTAATGGAGTCTAGCGTTCAAAGTAAACATGGTGATTCAGCATTTGATGTTGAATTGTAGTCCAAGTATCTCAATTTGGTATCAGAGTACTCAAATCTAAGTACGACTGGTATTCGATTTGGTATTGTGCATCCCCATTGATTTTTTTTTTTTCTTTACTCGTGTTGTCCGTTAGTTTATGATGGAACCAAACACAGGTGACCACGTATCTGAAACCCTTGGCATCATGTACATTTGCGCAAGGTGGTGTTTTGACTAAACAAACATTTGCACACACACGTTTGTCATTACGGAGCAGGTGACCTGGTGACACAATGTTTTGCTGCACGACACAAAGACAAGACTGTTTCATTACAGTGCAATCTAACAAGATCCAATAAAAAAGATAAATTATATGTATCAATGCTTGAAATCAAACTGTAAAGAGTTTTGAGTATTTTTTCTCAGGCTGCAGCGTACAAGTCAAATAATTTGGTTAAAAAAAAAAAAACTTTACTGAAAAACTGGTTTGTTTGTTCATTGGCTCCCATGTCACTCACCGGACCAGGCTCCGCCTTTTAAAGCCATACACACTCAAAAGTAAAAGGTATAATATGAGAATCCCGACTAGAAGTAGGGAAAAATATAATCATGGTATTGTTTTTAGTCATCCAAAATAAATGTTTGCAGCTCTGTGTTTTTCTGTTACAATAAATGCAAGGCAGGCAAATAAATAAAAAATGTAACTCAAAATATAACAATTAGATCATCCCGGCTTGCAAATTGAATCCATCATAGACCGCGTGATCTATCGCAGACCCTGTTGTCAGCACCGCCTGTTTGCTTTTGGCTCAAATAAACCCCGCAGTGTGCTTTCGACTAATTTCTCCTCAGATTCCAGGAATGACGCGTAGTTTGGCTAGCGCGCACAGCGCATACATACATCACGCTAAATACATCACCTCTTGATGGTTTTCTTTATGAGCCCGTGTTTGTTTTTTTGGGGTTGAGGAGGTCAAAGGACACACATGGGTCGTTCTGAATGACTGACCCGCTCTCGGGGGGCTTCTAAATATGTTATGTTATATATATGTATATGTTTGCAGAGTTGGCTCATAACCTGGGAAATTTTGCCGGACATTTTTATTTGTCTGACAAAGCAGCAGTAATATGATAAACATGTCCATATCTGCTATGTGGTTTTATGAGTTGTGTGAAAAGAGAAGTACGATGATTGGATTTAAAAATCTGGTGTTTGTATTGGGAGTCAATTGGGAACAGTGTGCTTGCGGCTGTACTTTTTTTAATTTATTTTTTTACTTTCCAACACACCAAGGGAAGCCAGCTGGACTCTTTTCCCATTAAGCTTTTTGAGATTCAACATGAATCCGCTGTCATTTCCCCTCCAGAAATGAAAAGAAAACACTCAGAAGAGAGATGAAGCAGAAGAAAGGCAGGATGGAGTTAGTAAAAAAAAAAAAATGTAACTACAATTATTTCAGGCTTTAAAATAAACCAATGACTCGCCGGACACTTTATTGGGTACACTTGCACAAATTCAGATTTACGATAACGCGCAGTGGAAGGCGTGCGGTGAAAGCGTCAAGACACAAAATGGGAACGTTTTGGAAATTTATGGCCTATTTGCCGTAGCCGCGGAGGAGGAAGCTAGCACAAATGTCAACATGTGGATTAAGTGTTCGTCGTTAGCGCTGCGTGTGCGTTACATAAACTGGCCCATTATTGTCTGTCTGTTATTAAAGTGAAAACAGGTTATTAAAATAGTCTAAAGCCACTTGGGGGCGTATTCACATGACATCTAGGGGTTATTTTGATAGGACATTTAAATAACAACACAGTAGCAGGATGAGGATATTTTACAACTATGTCAACAGGCTTGTCGCCATGGCAACAGTTATGTCACCATTTATAAATGACTGAGCGGCCATAAAACACACGTCTCTTACATAACAGTCACACCCTTTGAAACATGTGAGGGGTTTAACCACTCTTGGGGGGGGCATCAAATAGTACGCTAAGTGGGCCACAATAGTTCGTGATGGACACACATACACTCTTTCTGGTTCCTCACACTCACGCTCAGAATGTGATGGTTGGCTGAGGAAGCTATATTATTATATATATTTTTTTATTTTATTTTATTTGGGGGGGGGGGGTTAGTTGTATTGTTTGGTGTATATGGGTTGTTTCCACGCAATGTTGTTATATAGAAAAAAATGTGAGTTGCCGTTGCTGACATTACCGTGTGTTTACTTGATTGTTTTTTTGTCTGGTGTATTGTTATGTGCATTGTGTTGTGTTGTGTTCCTGTCGAAACTTGGTTGTGTATGTTATTGAAGTTCAATAAAAAAAAAAAGATGAAGCTATGTATTCTGCGAGGTGAGACAAGTGGGAAGGGGAAGATGGAAAAGGCGAGAAGAGTAATACAATTAATTCAGTAATTGGATTTAGGGCCAGTCTGCAGTTTGAAAAATTCAGCTTTGCTATTGAATTTCTATCAACTGTAACTTGAAAAAAAAGTACCTGGGACTGAATGTGTGGACTCTGAAAAGACGTATAAATACGTCTTTGGGAGTGAATGAGTGGACAATTTTTCACATACAAACCTTTGAAACCATACTGATTATTATCAGTTTAAAGGACATATTTTCAATGCAGCTCCTGTATTGGATTGCAACAGCTTGTGTAACTAAGTAACCAGTCCTCCTGTGTAACGCCTCTTTCCTTTGAAACTTAGCTGTCATGCTCGGAAATAAGTCTTACTAATTCTGTGTCGGTGCATGACACCCTACAGTGTCGCACTATACATAGAAAATGAGCAAGAGGTGCAAAGTCCTCACACCTTGAAAAATAGATCGGTCACACAGTTGTGCTACCATGAAAACCGCAAATTAAGAAGATCCCTTGAATTTGCGTTATGTGGTTTTAATTGCCTTGTAGTTGCCCAGCTAGTAAAAATACATATTTGACCTTTTTATGTACATAACCAGCATTTTTTACCTTTTTACGTAAATTACCAGGTATGTGTGGACTATATGAGACCAAGGGTGCAATAATTCAAGTATAGAAAAAAAGTGGGATGAATGAACAGCGCCAGCATTCATGGCCGCTAAATGGAGGGTGAAGTGATGAACCTTCTCAATTCACAAGCTACAACTACATCTGCCATCCAGCTGATAGATAAAATTCTCGCTCTCATGTGGAGTCCATAAACGCGACGTTAAGAGTCATATTGAGCAAACGTAATTAGCCTGGAGGCAAATTTTTAGCTTTTTGTTAATATTTGTGTTTTCCGTGATATTTCAAAATGCTCATTCAGTGAATCTTTTCTCATGATTGCGACATATTCAGTTAATTCCGTACATATATGACGGTACTTATTCACGACCCGTTTCATCCCTTCACTTGTAGGCGTAGTGACTGAATGTCCCAATACTTTTGCGTGTATACGTTAAAACTTTTTATTAATTACACTGACTCTACTCTCTCTCATCCCATCTGTGACTTTTCTCACCCACTCATCGACCCTCACTCACACACACACACATAGAACTGTTGAGTAACAGCACTTTGTTCACTGCGTGGCTAAATATACGAGTAACTGATAGGCCTGTTGCATGATGGGAGTAAGCAATGCTGATACAGAAAATGGACCTTGATAGGAATGAGGTGTGTGCAAATGCATGTGTAAGCCATAGGATCAATACAAGAGTATTGGGGCGAAGGTGGGACTTCATCTACAAGTTACCTTTGCAAAAATCAATCACTTTGATTTGTGTCCTGGAACCTTCCACAAACTATCCCCGGCAAAGTTTAAAAAAAATTCCAAAAGCCTCGTCTCAAGACAGCGGACCCCACCTTGACCCTTTTTCATGAGTAGCTGTTGTGTTGACCTGTCGCTACATTAGCGTGCATTATTAGCCTTGGCACCTGAGTCCTAATTGATATTTGATTGATGCCGCTGGTGTGGCTTTTGTTCAAAATAGTACGTGTAGTCCCCGAGAGCCGCAGTCCCTGTGATCCTCAACTCTCACGTAGGCCGGACATACCGCGACTCGGCGGCAAAGCCTCAGCATATCGGTCACATCACGGGCGAGTCACTAACCTGCAGGGGACCGCCGACCGGCATGGTGGATCTTTGCGACGTCAGGTCCATGTCTCGAACTTGGTCTCCGCGGTCTGTCTTTCCGAGCCCCTGCATAATCAGGCCTGTTGCGGGCAAGAACGCACACTGAAGATACAACGATGGCTTATGAGAGGAAATTGTGCCAAGCTGGAGAGGACACAGTGGCAGAGACAATTAGCTTATTCACCACGTCACAGTCTCCCCCCTTGCCCCCCCTTCCCTCTGTCTTTACACACTTGTCGCGTGCATCTTAAGTCTATCTTTATGTAATCAGCAGTAAATACAAAGGTACCTAAGACGGAACCCTGCGGTACACCAGGCAGGAATATAATGTGTTTTATGGCAAAAAAAAATACAATCCCACTCTTATTCAACAAACATGTTTCTAGATGTTTTGCAACGTTTAGAATCATTCCATTCAGCTTTTAATCGGGCTGTTCCACGAATTCCATTTCATGATTTTCCAGACTTATGCTTCTGTTGTCTGTCCTGTCAGCACACAATGAAGTATTTCACCCGGGATTGTTTTGCGGCCTATTATAGCAGGGGATTCCAAGACAATCCCTAAATGAGAGGCTGTTATAACAAGCCAGCCTGCCCAGCATAATCATTCCTAGAAACTTAAAAAGTTGAGCCACTCATTCTGCAAGTTGCTTCTCGCTCTACTTCATCGCCATTCTTTGAAAGAGCATAAGTTGATAATAGTTAAAGGAAAACATCTCGACAACACTGCAGGGATTTAAAGATAGATGTTTTTTTGACTTTCCCACATTTTTCAAAGGATTCCAGATACACTCTAAGACTTGTGTTTTGGTTTTTTCCCCCTGTTTGGGAGGGTTGAGTCAGTTCAGCACAAGGTGTAGCAATGTTGCACATATGTCAACAGTTGCGAAACACTGGCGCAACCTGCCACACGGGCTCCTTTCATTCACGGAATCCTTCGTTAGTGTGAATAGGAAATGCTTTTATTAGTGCCTACAAGTTATTTTTGGCACGGCTCTCCGTTGTGATATTGGCGGCGCTGTGCCAGCGGGCATCGGAATTCATTAGTCACCAAAAGTAGCATTTTGGCATCTTCACACACTCGACGCATCTCGTCATGACAATTTTTGTATGTAAATAGAAGATTCAACCATTTCGAATTTCCAATGACCCAAGATGAGCTGTGGTGGCATGTGATACTTTGTGCACAAGCACAAACCATGCCTTTGTGTTTGGTAGTCTGTTTCATTGTTATCTTAACACTCTTTGTCTTCATTCTCATTTTTCAGTGCCAGGCTCTGCTGGTCTCTCTTGCTGTCTATCACACACAAACACACACGTACACAAAAAGACACACTAACCAGGCAGTGCCAGTCGCTTCACTTCGCTCTCGGTAACGAAGCCTTTCAGGAATACGTCATTTAAATACACTGAAAGCAGATTTGTAAAATATGCCAAATCTATTAGACAAAACATGTCATCCTTTAAAGAAAAATGGTCAGAGAAATAAATGCATTTTTCATCCTTACGCAGGAATTCAGAACCCTAATATATATATATATAATGTTAGTAAAGATAATGCTGCTTAAAAGATACTCAGTTGTGCACACAAAATAGGTCAGTGTTGATATTTGCAATTTAAGAATATTCAAAATGTTCTTTGGTGCTCTGAACCCAACTAGATCACCAAATTGCATATTTTTAATATTGACTAAAAAACGTAACCTATTTACTGTCTGGTTTGCCTTCAATTATGTGTTCCAAAAAATTAAGAAGAGGCTCACGTTTCCTAATTTAGAAATTATGGTGCTTAATATGTGGCTATTTAAGGATAAATTGGTGCAGACAGGCTGGAGGGTTTCTACAATTGTTACCGTCCTTGAGACAGTAGACTTTGTCCGCAAAGATCAAGAAGACATAAACTGGAGCTTTTGTGTTACCACTATTTTGCAAGACACTTAACTAGCCTATAAAGGAGGACGATAATCGCTGAGGTGAATGCAGATTCTCCCATTACCATCCACCCTGCTGAGGAATTCCCAACGCACAATTACACTTCACAAACAAACCACAACATCATATTCAAACTTCTCCCAAGTCCTGTGGGGGGGAAGAGAACCGGTTTATTTTAATGGAGTCCAAATTGGACAGTTACCAGGGGGATTGAGAACATATGTTGTTGAGGAGTAGAATGGGATTGCTCAAGTGTGGGAAGAGATTGAAAAAGACATTTTGATAGAGAAATTAAGATTGGGCTCTGTAGTGACACCCTCTGGTGGAAGGATATACAGCAGGCACATTTGATTGTGAGCTGCAAGAACATTTTTGTCTGATTATGATAAGAAAAAATGTGGTTTTGAATTTTCACTGCACAATGAGTCGTAGTTATATTTGGGCCCGTTTTATGTAGCGAAACAATTGAAAACACACAGCAGGAAACGTCTACGCTGTTGAACTGTGAAAAAAACACAACTTGTATTTTTTGGGGGGGGCTTAAACAGTAATTCAAATTTAACAACTTTAAAATATGAGTTATTGTTATTTATGGAAACAATGTTAGTTAGCAAGCAAGTTGCTGAGTTGTTTTTACTCGTCATTAAGTTGGGGTTGATAATACAAGATAATACACTAAAATCCAATTTTCATCAAAATTTCAAATAATTATTTCAATTGCCCAATGTATTTTTTTCATTACAGACATTTGACATTTTTAGTTCGCCCAACTTTTTTTTACAGTGTAACTACCACCATGAGTGACAAATATTATTAAACTGAGAAGCAAAAATAAAAATACTAAAGAAAAAAATATTTTTTTAAAAATTACAGAAAAATGCAAATAAGATTGGATGTGGCTAAATAAAAGATAAGAAAAGCAGAGTTCCCCATAAATTCAGACATAGTCTAATAAAATTCGCAAATACGATTAGTCGATTAATCGACTCGTAGACTTTATCATTGCTTGAGGTCGACTGACAATTGCTAAATTGCTAATCACGTGTTTCGCTCATGAAAAAGAGGAATCAGACAGTGGAAGAAGTGATGAGAAAGTACTCAAAGCAAGAGTGAAAGTAGCTCGATTTGGTCGAAGTTTATGACCTGTCGCAACCCGTCGGGCCCGATTACCTGCAACCTCAATGACTCGGGGTCACGCCTCCTCCACCCGGCGCGCACTGATAGCCTCGGGACTGATTGAGCCTTTTGTCAGGTGACATGCAAAATAAGCGGTTTTGGCGTAACATCTGACATCGACCTGTCAATCAACGTTGTGGCCTTCGAGCTCCGAAGCCTCACGAGTTGCACTTTGACATTCCGGTTTACTATCATCTGCAGTTAAAAAGAGTATGTCTTATCATATGTAGATTCCTGTTTTGCTTGTTAGTGTGTTAAAAGTGCTCCACTTTGATCAACCTTTCAAATACTAGATGGCCAAGTGATAAGGAAACACAAGCTTTTCTGTTCATTATTGAAATTAGAACATTTCAAAAGGGATTGTTCGAATTCCATCTTTTTAAGTTGTGGAAGAATTTGCTTCTCTTTCTCTGGTTGAAAACAATCCCTCAAGAAACTGCTGCATGTCGTATAATCCACATCTTTAGAATGTGTTGCTCTTGTGCCCTGCAGTGAAAACATTGCTACTTGTCAGAGCGATGAAAGAGAATAGAATAAATCATAGATACTGACAAAGTACGTAATTCAAAGTGAGGGGCTGTTCAATGACGGAAGCGGTGAGTGTACTAGGTGGAATGCTGAGGACTTGTCACTTTAAGATTCACCTTCAATTGTCCTTTGGTAGATGCAAATGTAAATTCATGCCCTTCTCCTTATGAAATTACATCACCTGACATCTTTAATATTATACAAATCTTGCCTAATGAACGACAAGCAAATTTATTCATGAATAAATCATCACTGTAGGTATTTACAATCGTCTATAAAAATAATTTGCCTGCTCCCCTTCCTCTCAAAACTGACAAAAACAATGCATGTACGTTTAACTATAATCAAAACGTGTTGCATGCAATTATTGTGAAACGCCAGTAAAAAACAAAATGTTTCCGGTAAGATCTCACAAAATAAAATAAAACTTGTCGAATGTGTGTGAAATCTTACATCGTGATGAATATATGAATTAGCTAGCTTGTGTGTTTTACACGTAGTAGCAGTGTGTGAGTGAAATAGCTTCTTGCTGTACAGAGTGAGCGGTAACCGTCTACACAAGTGACCAATTTAGTGTTTTATTTTGAAAGTCACTCGCGCTCATTTCCGTGGATATTCCGGGGTAATGTCGTAGGGCTTAACAGTGGTTGGCTTGTCGAGTCATCGCAGTTGAGCAGCTCAGAACATAACGAGACTCCGGCCCGGAGATATCAAACAGGGAACTCAACAGGATTTTATTCACTTAACACAGCACTCAATGGTCAAGTTGTGGATGCATATTAAGAAATAGCTCGCGACTTTTGATAGAGACCAGACAGAGAGAAAGTACCAGAGCCTCCGCGACACCAGCGGGCGAACTTGGCTTCTCTCCCCCGGTGGGAGGTATCTGTCTGGCGGCTTGCAGCTGCGTGCGCGTACCGCTAAATGCGCCGCTTCTCTGAGCTCTCATCACTCGACAAGGAGATTCGAAGTTATGGCGAATAGGCTTTGTATTGGTCTCTCTGGGGTTTTCGTCAGGGCTTAATGTCGTGACCACCGACCGCTGTGTGCGCCGGTTTTGCAGCGGACCCCCCAGAAGGAGAAGAGGACGGAGGTTCTTCATCACGTTTGCGGCTGCAAAAACTGATGTAACAGGTAAAAGACATTCTCGTACATTCAATTACGAGATGCACGAAACAGAATTTCCTTCCCATGCTGCAGGATATTTATAAAGCCAATCAAATTAATTGTTAGATTCCCATCAGGACATGGCATCTGATTACCTCATGTTTCATCTCATGCTGATAAAGTGAGAGTTTGGAAAAAGTTCATATAAATAGATGAAATATTCCAAATTGAATAAAATCGCAATTTCCTCCTTTTTATTACATTTTTTTTAATAGCACACATCCTAATTGTTTTTTCCCTTCCAGTTAACAGTAGAGTTTGTGTCACTTTGACCTCACTTGAAAGTTCCCATAGACAGCAACAACAAAAAAAGTACAGTAATGACTTTTGCATAAAATACTCATCTGTGATTGGTCAACGCAGTTAACCACTGCGAGATAAAACTGAACTTTTCTTGACTTCTCGCCTGTGTCACTCATAGCTGTTAGGAAATTGGAGCACACCTCGTGGCTCATTTCCTTTGACAGTTGCGTGTCATCCTCCCATATAGAGTCATTACTTCAATCATTTGACCCAGCCCAACGTCTAATCCAAAATTCTGCTTACAGTCCGCATATATTCGAGAGAATGTGGCATGCATTAGCTTCACTTAACAGAAAAATGCCTTTTGGCCACAGATGAGATAAACAGCTGTGCGGCGTCCTCGTCATGACTTGACATCACCGATTGTCTCACGCATGACTGAAGCTGTTGGCACCTGGACGGCAGGCTGGAACATGGCTGTGACTTTCTCCAAAACCTGCAGGGCATCCGTCTGCCTCTGCAAGCAGTAGCTGAAGGGTCCATTATATGAATTAAAAGGGGGTGGGGTGTCAATCATACAGTTAATTGCAGCGGTTTATGAAGTGGTTACAGCACTTCCTCCAAAAGGCTGTGAGGTTGAATTTTCTGAAGTGAGTTTGTGCCGAGATGACAATTTGACAACACTCAAGTCTTTGTGTGTAAAAAAGTGGTTGCTTATCTATTTGCAGATCAAATAAAATCAATTTATTGGGGAAGACAAGGTAGTTTGTAAATTGAAAATAAGGTCGAGATGAAATGACAGTTGAAATCGTTTTGAATGATGGGAAAATGGCAATGTTGAACAGAGTGCCACCTAGAGGAATAAAAAAAATACAACTGGTTCATGAAGCAATTTTGAAGCTCCATTTTCCCATCACTATAGGTTTATGTTTTTTTGCTATTGTGACACCTCAAAACAACAGAAACAAGACTCAATGACTTCTTTTCATTCATACCATAAACTGCTTTTTTTTCCTCCCTCATAATTGCAGCAATTACCTTCTACTAACCTCCGCAACACATACTGTTTAATCAAATCCCCCTTGACCGACCTCTATGTTAGCATTTCAAATCCTCATATTCCTTTCCGTAGTTCTTGAACTATCAGTTTCAAATGTAAAAATGTATCCAAAAAAGTTTTCCTTTTGCGCACTAAGCAAATTTACTAACCTGATAAACATAGTTCACGTGGTTTCCAGACTCAGGCGACCTCTTCCCAAAGCTCCTAACTGGCCGGCAAGCAGACTAACCTTGAGGTTAGCCAGGCTGCGGTTACTTTAGGATAAATCGGGAGCGCCGAGCAATTAAAGGCTCGTGCTTGTACATCGCGTATTAAAACTGACACATGGAGCAATTCAGTGGAGTTTTTATGCGCCAGTGATCAGGGCCGAGTTGACACGAGCTGACATTCGATTTTTTTTGAAGTTCTGGCTTGTCTTACCATTGTAATACATCACGTTAGCTAAATTATACAGTCCTACTATTTACGGCGACTCGAAATGTGAAAAATGTTTCTCTCACTGTCTTGGCGTTCCCTGGACGAATCATCAAAGAGTCACGGGCATTGTCGCCACTTCTTAACAAACATTTCCTCCTGTTTCATTGTTCCACTTCACTGCTGCATCCATCTTCTCCTTCTGCTATGTTTACTTACCGCCGTTGCAGCCAGGGGACAACTCGGTCGTTTTATTGATCAATGACACGGAACCCGTCGTAGCAGACGGACAACACGGAAACAAAGAGTCACATGTTTGTTGGTATTCTTGTCGGAGGCTGGAAAATTGTTCCAGACTAATCCAAACAATATCTCAATGCTTATTTCTTCTACTTCCAGTGACGAGGACAGAATCGGACAACGCCGGGTCAGCTTAGGCCAGGCTCGGCCTTGCTAATCAGCAATCAAATCCAGAGGCCAAGTCCCCCTGGACCTGGATCTTGGATTCCCAACATCTTTTTCTCTTGAGAACTTCATTTGCCTGTCCATGTCTTGGTGGATCCTCACTGGATGTTGGCAGCAGGATGGATTTGGGTGTTGATCCCACAGGCATCAGCTCCTTGCAGTGCTTGCACCCCCCTTCCTTTAATTGCCCGTTGACCCCCCTGGTCTTCGAAGGAAAGCCCCCCGTCATCTTTCGGGGCTTCCTTGAGCCATCACAAGGGACTTCCAGGTTGTCTTTTTGAACCAGGTCACAACACAGAATGTTATTTGGAGGATGTTCCATTGCTGTTCCTGCTTAGTTGACTTTTTTATTGGAGGTTGAGGGGTTCGAAACCAGAACAAAGTTCCTCCTGTCAAACCGAGGGGAAGAATGTCCGAAAGCAACAACAAAGCGGTGACGTTCGTCGCCCCGGCCCCGCCATCGCCGTCGCTTCAGAACCCCCGCAAGAACGTGAACGGATCGGCCAGTTCGGACACGCATGTGGTGGAGAAGCTGGAGGGGCATCTGGAGGGCCACCCGGGAGTCCAACGGCGGCAGCGGCGGCACACCATGGAGCGAGACTCCAAAACGGCCGAGCACCGGTTCTTCCGTCGGAGTGTCATTTGCGACTCCAACGCGACCGCCTTAGACCTGCCCAGTAAGGGGGCCGCCATCCTCATGTCGCCGACCTTGTTTTCTCCTCAGCCCTCGAGGCCTGGACCCACAGAGATAGATGCCGGGGCGCCTCTCCAGGAACCGTCTCAAGAAGGCGCCACCCCTCAGTCTGCGTTAGCGCTTAGCAGAGGATCTGGAGAGGGTCCGATCCAAAATGTAAACAAGGACAGCGTAGCACATGCTAGTCCTAACAGTAGCGGTATCGAACAGAGTACAGAACGGGTTAAAGACCCCAGCTCGACAGCATCGGATGTCAAGAACAAAACGGGAGACAAACACGACGACGCCACGCAGGAAGTCGCAAAAGACACAAAGGTCAGCAGTCCTTCCGAGGAGAAGGAGCGGGAAACCGAGCTAGCTAAAGCGCGCGCCGAGCAACGGGAGGCCGAGAAGCGAGTGCAGGAGGATATCGAGGAGGCGGAGACCAAAGCGGTCGGGACGTCGCCGGACGGACGCTTCCTGAAATTCGACATCGAGATCGGAAGAGGCTCCTTCAAGACGGTGTACAAGGGACTCGATACGGAGACGACGGTGGAAGTGGCGTGGTGCGAGCTGCAGGTATGACCTCATTCTTATTCCGTCTTTTCTTAGCTTTTAGAAAAGAATTTGTTTTCCACCATCTTGTGAGCGTTTGATGACTGACTGTCAGGCTTATTTAGCGTTAAGAGCAGTGCGAAACAGGACGTGGTGGCACATGAGCCGCCACAGGATGCTCTTGCCGCATTGTTGCCTACTGATGCAACATGGAAGATGTGTCATTGGTTCAAGCGCTGCCAAAGAACGAAACGTTCAACCGCAATTAAAAACACTTTGCAATACGGCGTCAGATGATTTGAAACGGATCAATGTGGAGTCATGCGAAGGAAATGAACTAAAACTTTGTTGTGGTGCTGAAAGTTCACCCAAGATCAGGTGAGACCCCCCCCATCCTCCCATTCATTGTATCATAAGATCCTGCTCGCGGCTCCCGCAGTCCCAGCAGCTAAAATCAGCTTTGCCTGACGCGCCTCCGCCATCGCGCGCCTTGGAAACGCCGCTTTGTTTACCAGGAAACAAACATTGGGTCCCCGGTCGCGCGCCTCATGTGCCGCCGCCGCCGCGCCGGGCAGGTGGTTATCAACTCGATTTAAAGATTCTTCAATTGTATCCTGGATTAGCGGTGCGAAAACGCTCCATTTAAAGATGATCTATGGCGGGTTATGTAAGAGTGCAAGGCCTCCCCCCCTGCGGAGATGCCTGCAGAGGCAAGTCGGTCCCTACAGATTCTCGCTACAATCCGCGATGCGCAGCAACTTTTGACATGTGGCCGGAGTAATGTTACAGACGTGTCGACACACATGTATGTTCACGCAGGGCAACTGGAGATGTGTGGGAGTTCCTTGACTACATTTGGATAAGGGTCGAAACATGTATTTAGATAAGATTGAATAATGCTTTTTATTAATATTTTTTTACCCCAAATCTTTTCATACATACATTATTATTGTCACATTTTAGGGCTAACACTTTTTTCTAATATTTATTCATTTACCTTATATTTATTAATATATCTTTCATTTTGCGTAACTGTTTTTTCCCTCAAATATATTTTCATGGTCTAATATTTTTTGCTTCGTTTTACTATTTTTAATTTTTTTAATTTTACTTTTTTTTTTCTCATTTTCTATTCTGTTCTTCCGTTTCCCTTTTTTCTATTTCTGTCAAATATTTTAGTAATTTATTTTGGAATATTTTTTGATGATTAGGTTGAACAACTGCACCTTGAATTTTTAGCAAATCAATACGGAACGCCATGATAGTATTGATAACCTTTATCGTGTTACTCACTTCAAATCGTGAATGTGCTCAATATGGTGACAGCGTGCTATTCTGGCCGCCGGAGTAATCCATAGATGGCTGGAGATGGAGCGGGATAGTTTGCATAATCCTACGTGAGGAAGATTGCCCAACAGATAGGTGGAGCACTGAAAGACCCCACTATCTTATCTTCATGCAGGATAAAAAAGGGAAGCAGCATTTGTATGCAAAAAAAAAAGGCAAAGGAATTTAGTTGGTAGATAAAAATCAGGCCCGACGAGGGGGCGGGGGGGCGTCTGTGCTAGCGGTGGGCCCAGTGGTGTCACTGGCGATCACACGAAGCATGTCCAGCCTTTTGACGCCGTTCGGAGGGGGTTGAGCTCCAATTTAATAATAAAAAAAAAAAACTGGGTAGAGTAAAGGTTTGTTTGGAGGGAGGGACGTTTGAAGGAGAATGGTAAGGAGGAAGGGTGAAAACAAAGGAAGCAATGGGGGGAGAGAAGAAACTGAAGACCAAAAGGCTGAGTGGGGGGGACCCATGTCTGCATATGTGTGACCTTTAGGCACTCGGAGACCTTGAAAGTTGCCTCAACAGCAACACAAGGCGGATTAGTCCCCCTCCTCCCCTGCCACACACAGAGAGACGACTATTACTTCCACAGTTTGGGGGATACAGAAGGGGGGGGGGGTACGAGTCTCTTTGACTCTGCAATAACGGTCACTCAATCACTGCCGTGAAGTCATCTTTTAGGGAAAAGTTGTTTTTTTGACTCTTTGGAAGGTTCACCGCTTTAGAGCGCCCCATTGTCAGCCTCGAGTGTGCGCACGACACAGCGCGTGTCGGCTTTAGAGCGCCTCGTTGCGTGCAGCTTGAATTTTTTTTTTTTTTTTTGAAGCCTCGCTTCTCACGTCCTTTTCTTAATCACTCAAATTTGGGAGGGTTGTTAAAATTCTCTGTGGTGTGTCACAGAAGACTTATTTTTACTTAACATATTTTTTTTCCTAATAAAACTCGGTTACATCATGAAAGAAGGATCACGTATGAAGGCTGGAAGTAGCTTTTGGCGCTTTGGAGACGTTAGGCAAGATTTAATAATGTCATGTCCTCTATTCACACATAATGGATTCTCTGTTGGGCTCGTACAAGCTAGTATCTGTATCATGTTGATCACTTTTAACCCCCCCCTTTGAAAAATAACTCATAAAATTCCTGCTATTGGCATAAAAAGCAGCCAGTCTGTCTGCAATCTATAACGTCTGGAGAGATGAACTATAGAGCGCATAAAGGAGCGTAAATGTGGCATCGTACATCTCGGTGAAAGATAAATATGAGCGGGCTCCTTGGGGGGGGGTGAAGGTTCAACCCGCCCAGGCTGAAGGTTCGGATTTCCTTGACAAAACAGCAAGAGGGTTTGATTGATTGACGTCGACGTTTTATGACATAAAGCACCTATACACTTGAACTTTAGTTTTTCAAGTGGATTTAAATGTTGGCTCTAAATCATATAGTTTTATTTTAATGATTTGGAATCAGTGCAAAAAAATGTAATTCTGAAATTGTTAAGTATTGAATCGAACTTGATATTTATAGCCCAATTAAAAAGAATAGCTTGACCGGGTGGACAATGGCAGGATGGAAAATGACAGGATGGACATTTAAGGGCAACATTGAGACATTAGCAACGTGATTCAGTTAGCAAATAGATTTTGAATTCCTCCTTTTTATTTTGTCTAATCTATGACTAACTATGACAGCGTGGGGGGGGCGTCTATTTCAGGGATTACGGTAAAAGCGGCGCAATGATGAGTTTTTCAGGTTAACACTCAGCGGGCAGCAATCCCTTAATAGCTCCTTAAACCACATTCCAACAGATTGATCACCTCCGCATAAAACCACCGACGGCAACATGTGTTACTGTGATACCTGCTGGATTTACGAGCGGCGTTCCGCAGCCAACCGCGCCGATATGCGAGACCTCACCAAAAAAGAAAAAAAGAAAAGAATCAGCCAGTTGTTATTCTTGCCTCAAAGAACGAAAGCATTCCTTAAGCATTAATTGGCTGTCCGGATACAACTTTCGGGTCGGAATGATTCGGTCATTTGTTCTCGCACTGGAGATAAGTTTGGGTTTCCGGCGTTTCGCCATCACCTTCTGTGACTTTCTATCGCAACCGGCTGTGAGTAACAAAAGGAAGGCACTGCAGCTGATGCTTCCTCATATGCAAACCAGCTTCTGTGTTCTTCCTGTAGTGCACCGTGGCGAGGTCAGGCCATTCCGCCTTGAAGAATGTGTCGATTCCAGCATTCAAGATAAAAATGTATTTGTGCGCTCGAGTTAGCCAACTTGGCTAATGCGTTTTAGAATGATGATCATTTGAAATGAGGTTGTGTTGCCGAGTTCCCGGATAGGAAACGTGTGCTTATGGTTGACGCGGGCCATGGTGTTTGTGTTTTACGAGGTGAAACCAGGGCAGCGAATGCATCAGGCAGATGTTAGATGGCTTGTACAGTGAAACATGATAACAAGGCTCAAGCTCCCCCCCCCTCCCTCCCTCCCCGCGTAAGCTTTGCTCTTTCCAATCAGATTTGTCATTTAGTTCTGCTCATCTCATTATTTCCCTTTTACTCATCTGCTTGTCGCGCCATTTTAATCCGCCGTGCACCCCCAACGTCTTCCTTTGACAAATCTGAATGGTTAAAAAAAAATCTTCCAACCAGCAAAAATGTAGCTGTAGTTTTCCACGACGCAACAACGAGGCGCTCTAAATCAGCCGCTCTGGCGGATTACATGAAGACATTTTTTTGGGGTGTGGACGATTTCTTCACCGTGTAAAAAGATGGCTGCGTCTGTAATCGAGCTGCGCCAGTCTAAAAATAAACTGCCGAATCGGCGTAAAATGACACGAGTAGGTGCACATCCGAGGCTGCTTGCTTCGAGTGTTTCTATTTTGTCTTTGCCACTTTTGTCCCATTCTTGTGTTTGAGGAATTTGGGTTGTCCCTCCCAGATTCCCCACATTCCTCTGATAAGATGTCATTGAAGAGCTAGTGGGCGGGGTCACATACTATTGTGTCCACCTCATTATTTTGCGGGCATCGGCGCTTGAGGAAATGAATGGAAATCAATTTGGCCTTTGACTCACTAGCGCCCCCCTTAGAGGAACAACACCGTGCATCGCGGTCGACAGCTGCCATTGTTAGCGTCAGCCTTCGCTATTTATAACGGGATAGCAGAGTAAATTACAGGAGTTTATTAGGTGGACCGAAAATAGATCAAATATTGTGTTGCGCATCGGCTCATTGTGTCGCCAGCCTCCACTTTGTTTCTGAGACAGCTTCCTCGCGTCTGTCCTAAAAATAGCATCGCAGCGGTGGAATGGCATCCGCTGAGATGTTACCTAAGCCAATGGGTTAAAGTTAAGCGCACACAATGACACCAACCGATATGTAGCACTTAAAAAAATTGCAAATTTATGAATCTGAGTAAAACCACTCACTCTGTGAAATGGGAAGTTCCCGGGACAGATTAGTAGGAGTCAATCCCTCAGCAAGCGTGACGTAATCGGCAGTGCACGAGGGGGGCGACGCGTGCGCGACGCCCGGTGTCGTTTTTGAACTCGAACGACGGGAGGCGACAGGGTGGAAAGTCCCGTCTGTTTTCTTCAATGCGACAGAACAGCTGCGTGATTTGCAGCCTCGATCGTCACAATCAACCTCATCGGTCGGCTTTTCTTTGGATTTTATGCGCGCCGTGTCCGATAACGGGCCTTACCGCTTTGGCGGTGGATTTATCAGAGAAATTAGCGTTCCTCGATGATAAGACGGGAAGTGGCAACAGAGCTTATCTCGCAATAAACCGGTTCCAATCTCGATTGTAAATATTAGAAAAGGTCATTTATTTCTGCTCAACGCAACCTTTGCGTCATACGTGTAGCTTGACGGCTAATAAGCTAGTTCTGTTGAAACGAATCTTTGACGTCTATTGTCGTCAATGGCAGCGAACGAGTTAAAAGTCCACTTTGTGGAAATTGACCTCTTGTTGTCGACATGTTTTTTCATTCTTAATTCTGGCCTAAAATGTCAATCCAAATAATCCTGCTGCCATTTTGTCTTTTTTTTTTTTTGCTCTTTCAGTACACCTAGCATTATAACAAAACAGCGTTGACCAAAAGGCTCGCTTGTGTTTGTTTACCACTCTTCATCCTTTTTGTGCACGTAGGCACGCGGGCAGCAATCGCCACGTCTGTTCATTCCGTCGCCGGGTGATGAACGGCTCAACCCCGTCGCCCTGTCGTTGACCCGGGGGTGGGGGGGCAAGGCAGCGCCAAATGTGCAGGGACTAAAACAGCGGGAGGAGCGAGTGTGGAAATAAAATAGACATTAAAGTCAGACATGAATCGTGTCTGTGGCTTTTTATGAACATTTGCGTGCTTATTTGAAAGCCTGCTTCCATTCCAACCGCATGAATATTTGATCGGGAATACTTCCCATGCTGAGTTTGCACGTGCAGATTCCAGATAGTAAAATTACACAGTAAAGCACATTGGTTGTGTATTTATTAAAAAAAAAAAAGACATGCGAAATAGAATCTATTTTGGAATTAGTTCACCATTTGCATCTGGTTTAAAAAAACAAATGACATGAGCGAGATGCAACGGAGGTGGAGCTTAGACGAGGAGGCGCACGCTTAATGGCAGCGTGAGGAACTAATGGACTTTAGATCCCCTGTGGTCTGAAGCTTGGCCCATTCAACAACCTGAGCACTTTAGGAACTGTCTAACCCCCCCCTCCTCTTTTTGTGCTCCATTTCCAGATGCTGTCCAACACCCTTGGGGGGGAATGTTGCACAAGACAGCTCACATATTCTTCCATTGTAGTTTTGAATGGCACAGCAATTTCTTTCTTTCTATATAAAAGTCTCTATATACACACTGGCGGCGCTAGGATTTTTTTTCTTAGGGGGGGCCACGGGGCCAAGGATATCATGGATCCGAAAACTTTTTTTTTGTGATTACGTCACTGTACGTTGCATAGAAGAGCGACAATTTACATATCGTGAGCAAAAGTATTGGGTCGTTGTAGCTAGAGGAAGTCCAACTCCTTATTTCGCCCACATATCCAAAATAATTCTTTAGGGAAAGTCTTTGTCGAGTACTTGACATGTAAGCACACGCAAATGTAAAGCAGGTATCATTTTGTAGAAACAACGCTTTTGCAATTTGTGTCATACAACACCGCCATTTTGTAAGCCCGCCCGGCTATTAGCCTGTCAGCACATCACGCAAATACAGAAGATAATTTAATAAACGTCGTCAGTCACAACGGGTCCTCGTGGCGTGATGAAATCTCTCGTAACAAACTGGACCGACTGGAGTCGAAAGCTATGCAATGTATTTATTGTTTTGGATTTTTGGCAGCTGTCTTGTTTTTTATTGGGGGGGGGGGGGATTCTACGAAATAGCTGGCAGAAGTGCGGGGTATTATTAAGGTGGCATGTCTTCAACAAAGAGCGGCGAGCCAACAGCAGCTCAGAACTGCTGACATTTCTTTACAGGATTGAAGCTTAAATGTGAGAAGGGTTTTTTCTTTTTCTCGAAATCCAGCTCGCTCTGCTGTAGAGGGCAATGTCCTTAATTAGCCCAAACATTAGCGGCGTTTCAGCTCACTAGCTTGGATCGGATGAAAGGGATGATTAAAAAGAAAACAAAAGGAGGCCGTGCTTGAGAACTACCATAAATCGCCATGAATGTGAATATTGAACAAGAGCCAAAAGCGGAATTTGGTTTGGGGCCTTAAGTGACTGCTAGCTTTGTGGCTAACGCTAGCATATCTTATGCGCTTATAAAGAAGTTCAGCTAATTTCAATAACAAAAATAAGTCACTTAAAAGAAATTATTTTGCATAAGCCTAACAGCATTTTTACAAATGCAACATTATGGCCCTGTTTGCTAAAGTGATTTTGTTTACTAGCAACCGTATGTGCTAGCAATTGTTAGCAACACTTGATGGGAATTTTTTTTGTCTCTGTTGTTATTCTGCTCGCAGCTCTCTTTGCTCTTCTGAGGTTCATTCTTTTCTTTGTACGTCTAAAAATAGCCATCTCGTGGGCTGAAGGTGTGAGTGTCACATGATTCATATTTTCAGCTTTTGGGTTTGAATTTAGATTTTTGACATATGTGTTTACAAATCAGGTGATCTGGGGACCCTTCTGTAAAATGTAAGTTATTTTGAAATGTCTCATTTTGCGTTCAAATGTTTTGGAGTCCAGTGACTGACAAGGTCATCCAAGGTCAAATCGTAGAGTATGCCGCTCTATTTTGGCACAGCAATTCCTGTGCTACATCATTTTCACGTTTGATATCGCGTAATAAGTCCGAGAAAAAGCACGAGCGATTGTGTGAGTTATTTTGCTCAAACAAAAGAAGGGCTCAAAGTGGAATTCCAAACATAAGTGTTTATACTCACTGATGCTGCCGTGTGTGTGTGTTGGCACGATCCCGCGTGTAGACAGGTGCGCCCCTGATCCTTATTTTCTTCCCTCGCAGGCAATTTTGCACCTGAATAAATCCGACTTAGCTGTCAATAGTCGACGTGCACCATTAGCAACGACTATACACACACATTATTATTATTATTATTCCCTATTTTTACGTCAGGCTGGATGAGGAGATAATAAAGCTGCTCCAGTCTTCCTTCCCTGACATAATCGCCCATTCTTCATTGTAAGGATATTTTAAGCGGCTATTCATACAAAACGCTATTGTTCGCTTCTTCGCCTTCTGTCCTTGCGCAAAAGAGAAACCTGTGGGCCGCTCCCGTGGTTCGAATGCCCACATGGCGCTCGGCTATTGTGCCCGTCTTTGTAAAGCTAGGTGTACTTTGGGATTAATTAGAGCTTGTCTCTTTTGAGGTGACAGTTATTGTAATTATCCACCGAAAGTCTGCTAACTATTAAATCAAAGTCAGGCAGCTGAAAAAGCAAAAAAGTTTCAGGCCTGAATCACTTTTTTATTTTTCAAAGATTCCAAAGCCAATCAAGTTGTAGATTGATAGTGAAGAGGATTTACTCCCTAAAAAAAATACATTTTTGTTACCCCTTAGGATTTTTCCATAACAACCATTTCGCGCAACAAAGGCTCTGTTTGCTTTTCTTTATTTTGAGGTGACGTAAGTTTGACACTGACTCATTGTGACATTGACATCTTTGTCTCTCCGCCGCAGCAACCCGACCCACTCTGTGTGTGTCTCTGTGGGTTATTGCATCACTCCACCGTATAAGTTTTGCTACTCTTAACGCAGGAAGTTGTAACCTCACGAGTTGTGCGATTAATCAAAATTCAATTACAGTTACCATCATTACATTCCACAATTACCAAATTGGCATAATCGAAGAATAAAAATGACTGTTAATATATATTCGTATCCAATGGATAATGTTTGTTGATACAAGTAAGCCATTCTTGAATTTATACAGTAATTTTGCATTGTTATAAAAAAAATGTTTGGTCCATTAAGGATCTTGCATAATTATTGTTTTTCAAATAAATTTGTCTTAATATTTATTTATATTTTATATTTTTACATTATATTATTAAAAAAATTGTTTTGAATAAAAAAATAATCAATCGTTTGACTAATCATGATTTCAATTATCGGCGAAAAAAATCCCGATTCATATTTTCTTTTTCAAATAAATTTGTCTTAATACTTATTTATATTTTATCATATTATATATTTTTTGGTTTTGTACCAAAAAAATAAACAATCATTTGACTAATCGTGATTTCAATTATCGGGAAAAAAAAAAATCACTATTTATATTTATTTTCCATAATCGAGCAGCGCTATGTGGAACATTCGCCCCGCGTGTCATCTGAGCAGGAAAGACGACCCAGGGCATGTTTTGCCCATTTCCTCACCCCGCAATTTAACATCCGTCCGTCGCCTTCGCGTGGTTTTCAACACCATTTGCTGCAACCGCCCTAACGTCATAGCGTTTGCTCAAAGAGCCATTCATCCGGATCACGTTAACCTATAATCAGCCCGTAGAGTCATCAAAAAGAGAGTGACTTCACTTTGCAGCGCTCGGCCGTATCAGTAGCCCGTATCTGTTTAACGTCTCGGCTTTCGCCTGAATCGGTTCCTCTCCTTGCTAATCAGTCGCCGCAACCCCCCGCCCTCCCTCTGCAAGGGAGGAAACGGGCATGCGGATATCAATGAGAGACAAGGTCAAGGTGATATAGTATCGCCGTGGAAAGTAGCTTACGTAATAATGGTTTGTTGTGAACGTTACACAAAAACTGGAAGCCTTGGTGGAGGTCAGCACAGTTCCTCAATTTTATTTTATGACACTTCCCATTCCAATAAAACTCTGTCATCCTCTTCCACTTATCTCCACTCTATCCGTAAACATGGCCGCCGATAATAAACGTGAATAAAAGGTGAGCTCTGCTATTATTATCGTTCGAGCTGATGAAAACGAAACTCGAGACGCGCTAAAGTTCAACTTGGGCGTCAAAAGCGCAGGGCCCACCGTGTTTAACGGCGTGCAAAAGGATCCTCCTGCCAGATTATGTAATGGTTTTATCTGGAACGGTCCGCTCGCTTATTTTCGCCTAACCCTCGTGTTAGATCATCCGTTGCGAGGGATTGAAGTTACACGCCGAGGTGTTCAAGGTCACACAGGATGTCAAATATTTCTTGTTTACGAAGGTCTTGTTGTCGGATCTACTCGAGCGGCCCTGGCATTTCTGGCTCTCGCCGTTTTTGGAAACGCCGACGGAAGACGAGCGCTGAATGGATCATGTGCAGCCGCGCGGCTCGCTGCTTTATGACGTGCGAACACGGCGGCCGGGCCATCTCGCGCTATACTTAGACGGCAAACTTTTTCCACCCTGTGGGCTACAAAGGTCCATCAAGGCAAGCTTGGGGGAGTTTAGTGTGGGAAAAAAATGTCCGCTGTTGCACAAATTATTATTATGTTCAGTTATAAATTGAGTTTGAATTATAAAGATTTACTCACATTTGGCTTTATTTGGCTTTAACGGGTCCGGTGAGTGACATGGGTGTCGGTACCTTTTTGGTGATCCGATTATTTGGGAAATTCAATTAATCGTTTCAGCACTATAGTGTAAATTGGTTCGATTGAATAGCGTGTTAAATGACAGATTAAAAATGATCACTAAATTCAATCCTATTTCTAGACATGGCGACTTAACTACCCGTTTCCTTTAGATGATTTAATTGGATGGCTGCTTCCTGCATGTGGAACAAAGGAGCTCCTTGTTGGTTGCTAATTTTATTTGATTTTTTTTTAAAAGCCCAGAATTAGCACTTTGTTTGGATACTTAAACAGTTTGCCAGTTAAGGATTATTGCTCCTTGGATTGGGATAATGCTGCACCTAATGCCAACAATTTCAGGATTACAACAAATTTTTGGGTTGCTGCCATATTTTTATTTTTTTATCCTTGTTTGTATTCTACAGCCAAGCGAAGGCCAAGGAAACAATGAGTGTCAGGCCGCAATGGCACCTATTGTTGAGGACATAAGCGTCGTTATTGAAACTGAACCCATCCTGACATATTGTTGCTGCTTATTTTTGGCACTCATTTAATTTTTTTTTGGGGTCACATTTTAAGGAAGAGGAGGTGCCACACGAAACGCAATGAAGCTCGGAAACGCTTCTCGCCTGGCCACATTTTCAACAGGCGAGACTCCTTATTCGGTCGCAACTAGGTCAGATTTCAACTCTGCGAGTCGGACACATGGCCCTGGTTACTGCAATATGTAGAGTGGTGACTGAAGGGAAACCAAAAACCACCTAAGTCGGAGGAAGGAATGATGGGGGGGGGCATTGCAGGAGAGTGGAAAGAGAAACACAAAGGGGAAGAGAGAGTGGACAAAAAGATGGAGCAAACACATTTGGAATATAGCAGCAGGCCGCCAACAAGTCAACTCAAATCGCTATGTTTGCCTTCGGGCTTTAGCACCCGCACCTAAAATGTTTTTGAAGGTCCTCACTGTGCATATTATGAGAGCCCAGTCTAAGCCCCGCCCCGCCCCTTCACACTTACTGGAAGTCATTCATCCCCCCTTTCAATCACTCTTATTCACAACAGATGCTCCCCCCCTCTTTGACACACTAGTGGGGGGCCTAAACCATAACAGCCTGAAATTCGGGTCGGAATGCATGCAGGTCGAGGAGGGAAAATCAAATTGGGTCGCATTTTAGCTGAGCAGATTTGGATGTTGGACACGAGTTGCATCATTGCCGCTCAATGAGTTGTTTTGCGGTGAGTCAAGTTACCATGGCACTGATTTGAAACGTAAATATGATGCACCCTCCGTTTGCTTCCAGAAAAACACTCGCTCGCCTCATTAATGAACTGTTAACCACCGTCTGGAAAGTGGCCTGTTCTCAGGTTAGCACCATCATAGGAGGCGGATCATAAAGTATCAACTCCTGTAAACAATCATGAGTACCATGTTATATGACTGTTAAATCATTGGACGCTAAAAAAAAAAAAACTTCACTTGAGGGCCACTAATAGTATTAGGTTAATAAGCTTGCTAATAGCATTAGCTCGGATGGGAATTCCGGTTTATTGATACTATTTTGCGACCTACATATTGAGTCCGAAGCGTCGTGTAGCAATTTTCGGCTTTACCGACACGTTGGTGACTGGACTGGGTGGCCGGCGGCCTTTTCCCGTTTCTGCGCTCCCTCATGTACAAATAGGTCCGTCGACTCGGACGTGACGCTCGGAGAACATAGAGCTCTGCGGAGGAGTGTTGTGTGAGTGGCAGATAAGAAAGTACAGATGTGAACGTGCGGGCCCGCCACGTGGAGGTTCACGTCTGTACGCCTGTGACAAGGAGGAAGAGCGAGAGGGTATTTTTGAATCTGACAAACTCGAGTCTCATGATGTTTTGAAGCTCTGAGCAGAAGAGACGGCAAAACAACTAAACACCCAACAACACTGCTAGTGTTCTGGAAATTGAATTAGTAAATAAATAAAAAAATTCTCACAGGATGATATCATGTCTTAACCTGAACATTATTCGCTTTGTGTAGAAAACGCCACCGCCGATTAATCGATTATAAAGGCTCTTCTGCTCTGCACATGCTCACACCCGTGAGAGACCGAGAGAAGCAATCTTCCAGTATCCCGAGGGAGGCGTCATACAGTAATATGCATGGTCAGGCGGCTCTTTTTTTTTTTTTTTTTTTTTTAAAGTGCTGCTGGGAAAATGGAATGTTAACTTCCAGGCAGTCAGGTGACCTCGCAGCACTTGTCATGTGATCACTGGGTCAGGAGATGGAAGTTTGTTTGTCAGTTGCTAATAGACATAAGTGAAATGCATGGTGCACACTGCAGGTAGAAACCACAATGTTCTCATGCACTGCTTGATCAAAATATGGAGAAAACATTAGCGGTAATAAGCACTTAGAGATTTGGTGTCATATGTAAAATGTGTGATAAATAGTATATCTTTTTTAATGAATTATTATGATTATTTATTTTATGTATTTTTTTATTTACGTATTATCATTTATTATTATTTATTTATTATTATTATTATAAAAACATAAGCATTTTATCTCATTGTTATACTTGGTAAGATAAAAAAAAAAAAAAATTTAATTGGCATATTGTCTTGTTTTCTGACGACATTAAACCAGCAAACATGAAACGACTAGCGGTCCAGCTCATCAATAAGTAAACACATTCTTTGACGCACATTCGTGCATCAACGAACACGCGTCCTTCGAGGCATTTTGCGTTTTATGAGGTCATTTGGGGGAAGCTGGAATTTTAAATGTGTTAGTCGGAAGACAACTCAGGATCCTGGACATGAGCTATAATTACCGTATTTTCCGGACTATAAGGCGCACTTAAAATCCTTTAATTTTCTCATAAATTGACAATGTGCCTATGGACGTTGCATAAAGTTTGACTTATTTATTTCCCCTAAATCTGCATTACTATGTTTTATAAGTTGCTCAAGATACCGTAGGAGTCTATTTCTGATAAAAGCAGACAAGATCAAAATATATTTGATCGCTGCGCTGCCTTTGATTCCGACTTGAAAGTCCTCGAGAGTGAGCAGCTGCCTTTCAGTGTGTTTTTGTAGCGTGACACCGTCATCATCATCACATTTCGATGACCACTTCTCTCCTCGCATCCACTTATCACATCCGTCCACTCCATCCTGCTATCATAATTCCTGTTGTCCTCACACTCTTGTTTCCAGGACCGGAAACTGTCCAAATCCGAACGGCAGCGCTTCAAGGAGGAAGCCGGGATGCTGAAGGGCCTCCAGCATCCCAACATTGTCCGCTTCTACGACTCGTGGGAAGGGCCGTGCAAGGGCAAGAAGTGCATCGTGCTGGTGACAGAGCTCATGACTTCGGGCACGCTCAAAACGTGAGTATGGTGATAGGGACTGAGACTATTTTTAGAATAGGCCTTGAGGCTAACTAATACCCGCTAGCACATTTGGGTTTATTGGTAATCTGTGAATGCATTGCTTTATTGTACAGCTCACGAAAATAAATTGTCCACGCGTCGAACACGTGATAGGTCTACAGAAGCACTGGAGGCCTTTCAATGCGATTTCACAATCAAAGGCAAAATGAGGGGCGGGCTGGTTGGGCAAGCGCCGTGGTGCATGGTGGGACATGGTCCCACCTGCCAGATGCTGCTTCTGCTGCAGATTCCTCTCATTCCTATCAACTGGATAGATAGACAGACAGAAGCAGGGAGCAAACGAAGCGTGCCGAGGGGGACAACGTGACGACGTGACGCGTGGATGAGCACGGTGACAGTTACAGTTCAGCCAGGGTGCAAGAGCGGAACAATCTAAAGAGGCATGAAAACATCATTTTACGATAGGGAAGAGGTTATAGTCAACTTGTAAGTGTCACTGACAGGAAAAATGAGCCACCTGTGATTACAGTGACAAGCATGACAAAGCTTACAAGGGCGATAGTGCCCTCTACTGTACACTGGAGGATTTCCATTCATCCTACAAATCACTAAAAGTAAAGCAACTGTTGACATTTTAAAAAAGATGAATGGCAATAAAAATTCCTAGCAACATCGCTAACTTTTAAAAGTGAAAAAAAAAATGCTATTTTAATTTTGACACAAAGTGGATGTCCAATTTGTTTTTGCAGGCCAAATATATTTAAACTGCTGGCCAAATTTGGCCCACGGGCCAAATGTTTGATACCACCGGTATGGAAGCATCTTAAAAAACCCACAGCCAGAGGTTATCATCAAACAAATATGTCTGGACACTTGGATTACTTTAACATTGCGCAGGACCCAGAGAAGAATGTAAATGTGGAGTGGTTGTACACTACATTCTGTTGGCTGGAATCCAAATGAACGCTCTTAAAGAAGGGGACTCATGTGCAAAAGTGTTGGGAATGATGACTGATAAGGAGCATGGGAATATTGACGTCTACATGAGAGCCCTTATCTATGTGTGTGACCGTGTGTGTTTTTACGATGTTATGCAGTGGTGCCTTGAAATATTCGTGACAACAGCAAGCAGGAGTAAAATCAATAATCCATGTAAATCAATTTGTTTGGATTATACTGCCACCAGGAGCAGCACAATATACACTGAAGTGAAGCAAAAATGTAGCAAAAACTGTTCTTTAGATTCTATTTTTAATTTTATTTATATATTATATTTTTATATTATATATTATATATATATATTTATATATATATATATTATATATTATATATTATTTATATTATAAATTAATTATTATGATGATAAATAGTGTGATTAAAAAAAATTGGCGAGGCTGGAACGGATTAACATCATTTCCATTTATTTCAATGGGGAAAGATTCTTTGAGTGGTTTGCGTCAAGGCAGCTTTGTGTGTACCACACGAGGACACGGGGAATTTTGAAGCAGCACTTAGACTGGCTCTCATGAGAGTCAGAACTTTTCTGAATTAACAAGATCAAAGTTTTGGCTCTTGGATTGCATAAGGGAAAGATTTGATTATTCTGCCGCGTGACAATTTCAAATTAAAGATCCTTTACCTGCATTACATCTAATCTAGAGTGGCCAAATAAATCCCTTTGTATCTAACTAGACTTCAAAACCAACCGGAAAATCCAGCAAACCTAATAGACATTCAGGTTGGGACTTTTTCCGCTGATCCTTATCGCTGATGTCAGATTTTTTACAGAGCTTTCCATTTATTCCGCAGCTACCTTAAGCGCTTCAAGGTGATGAAGATCAAGGTTCTGCGTTCGTGGTGCCGGCAAATTCTCAAAGGCCTCCACTTCCTGCACACCAGAGCGCCGCCCATCATTCACCGCGACCTCAAGTGCGACAACATCTTCATCACCGGGCCCACTGGCTCGGTCAAAATCGGCGACCTGGGCTTAGCCACGCTGAAAAGGGCTTCGTTTGCCAAGAGCGTCATAGGTAGGATCTGATGACCCCAGACCCCTTGGACAGCCAAGACTTGTCAGTTGATTCACTAATAATGTACTCTTAATTTGAAAAGAAAACTATACTCTTCCTGTCACTAAAGTCTAGCATGAAATGCTAACGCCCCCTAGTGGCAACAAATTAGATTAGCTGATCCCTGCAGAAAAATTGTATTCTATCATCTGCTGTGGTCAGGTACTCCAGAGTTTATGGCGCCGGAGATGTACGAGGAGAAGTACGACGAATCTGTGGACGTCTACGCTTTCGGGATGTGCATGCTGGAGATGGCCACCTCGGAGTACCCCTACTCGGAATGCCAGAACGCCGCCCAGATTTACAGACGAGTCACTAGCGTGAGTGTTTGGATTCATTTCTGATTAAAAAAAAACCGAAGTAAGACAAATTCAATACAAAATACAATTTGGTTTGAATTTGAATACGAATCTAATCACATCGTTCTGCCCAAACACACCTGGCTAATGTCATTTAGCCATATTAAAAATCGCAATAGAGTCAGGTCTTAACAATCGCCCCCGTTCTTCCTTCCTAATGATAGCCGGCATGACATTTTTTGGCAAAACAACCAGTTGTGTTATTTTTCCAACACACCCCGGGGGTGCCGCTCTCGTCTCACCCGCTAATTGACACACACACAACCCCGCTTGTCCTGACCAGACGTGTCACCCCGATTAACCTCTTACGTCATCACTAAAAAAGAAGCGACCCAAAAAAAAAAAATTCAATTTGGCAGGAAGTAATGATATTATCCACTTTAACCTAGCACCAGCGCCATTTTGTTTTGGAAAAAAAAATACATCAGCCTAACCGAAATCACCACGGGCCTTATTTTCAAAATTAATCTCGATTGTTAATCCAAAAATGAAAGTCACTACTTTCTGAATTTTACGTCATTGCCTCGTCCTCTAACCCTAACCGAAAAGTCGCTTCCCCTTCCCTCTGAGCATTCCTTAGCTCCAATCAGCCTCATAAAAGCCCGCTTTCTCCCCCTTCTCATCTGTCATACCTAATAGCATTACTCCCCCCCCCCCCCCCCCATTCCCTCCCCCACCTCACCTCCCATCAGTCCTAATGTTGTTTGGCCCTGGAATCTTGCTGTGTGTTTATGGGTGACTGTGAAAGGGAGTGGAAAAAGTGAGGAGAGGAAAAAAAAAAATCAAAAACAGCCAATGAGAGAAAAGATGGGGAGGTGGCCATTTCATTTGCCGGTAAACACTTGAGACACTTTTTGAGTAAAAGCTAAAGCGTCTCTTGGTACACTCAAGGTAAGTCACTCAATATTATGTTTTAATATATATTCCCTGATTTGGTCTCATTCATAAATTTGTTTGTCAAATATTTCAACTGTCCTAACAAACCGCTTGACTCTAACGCCATTCATTTCAATAACAAGGCCCGCATTCACGTTCACCTGATGAGACTTATATAAGTCTCGCATGACTTTGCATGTAAAGAATTAATTCACTTTTGTTTTTATCTATGGCAGGAAGTATGCGCCATGATAGCATTGCTAACTTGACGTTTTTTGATTGAGTGTATTTGTATTGTCACGCAGGGAGTGAAGCCAGGTAGTTTTGACAAGGTGGCCATTCCCGAAGTGAAGGAAATTATCGATGGCTGCATCAGGACGAACAAAGATGAGAGGTGACTTTTTTTTCTTTCAAGGATTGATAATGTTATGAATGCCAGTGTGCTTTTTCCTCTGCTGCATTTGTCCGGAAAGATCTTTCAGAATAACCTAATAGTCTCTTGCCCTCCCCCCTCCCCTTCAAGATACGCTATCAAGATCCTGTTAAACCACGCGTTCTTCCAAGAGGACACCGGAGTCAGGGTTGAGCTAGCAGAGGAGGATGACGGGGAAATGATCGCCATCAAACTCTGGCTTAGGATAGAAGATGTCAAGAAGCTCAAAGGTAAGATTTATTCAAATGAGAAAATTTGATATGAAATATATTTGATAGCCGCTAAGCTACTCGTCGTCGTATTTCCAGGAAAATACAAAGACAACGAAGCCATCGAGTTCTCTTTCGATCTCAACAAGGACGTTCCCGAAGATGTGGCTCAGGAAATGGTATCAGCTCAAGCGGCTTTGGGGTCCCAGTAAGAGGGAATTACAAATGTCGCCGATGCGTTTAGGTCGAGTCTGGCTATGTGGCCGAGGGCGACCACAAGACCATGGCCAAAGCTATCAAGGACCGCGTCTCGCTGATCCGGAGGAAGCGAGAGCAGAGGCAGCTGGTGCGGGAAGAGCAAGCGAGGAGGAAACTTGAGGCGGAACAACAGCAAGAGGCACTCAAAGTATCACACACACAGGTGGGTAGTAAAAAAATAATAAATATGGAGAGAAAAGAATATATATGTGTATAATTATTAAAAAGAAAATGAAAATAAATACAAAAAATATAAAATATATATTATATATAAAAAATATATTATATATAAAAAATGAATACATATATATATATATATATATATATACATATATATATATATATATACATATAAATATAAATACATATATCTACATATAAATATAAATACATATATCTACATATATATATAAATACATATATACATATATATATAATATATATATATATAAAATATTCATATATTTATTTATTTAAGTTTTCCTAACAAGACATTTCAAACAGCTGTAAACACATTAATTCCATTTATTACCAGTGGTCTTTTTTTTTTTCCAGGCGGAGGTTGAGGAGACCGAGGCGGAGCAACCGCATCACTATCAGCAGCTGGGAATCTTGCACGCAAGTAAGACACACACACGACACTAATTTGACAACACGTGATACTCGGACATTATATTCAATTTGCATTTCTCGCAGCCGAAGGAGCCGCCGACAGCGGTCAGGGTTCCTCAATTTTCTGCAGCGACTGCCCCCAGCTGGGTCAGCTGACCATGTCCTATAGCGGCCCGCCGGCAAGTCGGCCTCAGTCCCAGAGTCCCTACTCCACCGCACCTGGAGGTGGCGCCGCTCAACAGCAGCACCCAGCTTACGCTCAGCCAGCGCAACCAGTGGTGAGTAACGTTTGGCTAGCTTACCTCATGCGTTGTCGCGTGCTACGTTTGGAGTGGGATCACGATTGAAGTGCCTGCGAGTGGGATTGCGGTTTGAAGCCGAGCATGTTTTTATTTTTTATTTTATCAGTCACAAAAGGACGAGCAGAAGGTTTTAAACTCCTGGTCGTCCCGCATTTAATCTCTTCTTTCCTTCATCCAGACTCCTTGTTTTATATTATTGGCTGATTTTGTAGTCCAATGTGATTTCATCTTTTATTTTTACTACTTAAATGTCACATTTATCATGTGTTTTTTTTTTTTTTTTGTCGTGTTTTCATTCATAAAACTGTTGTTTTTGTTGACACTGCCAGACCCACCGACTATTTTCTTCCCTTCCCCAAAAAATGCCCATTGTTGTCGGGCAGAATACTCGCAGCTTTTGAGGAATTACAAAACAAAATGTTGGTTTCCACCCGACAATAATTTGATGTACTTTATTTATTTATCTACATTTCATTTTGTAGCCTTTTTTAAATTTAAATTCCAGCTGAGTTTTGTTTAATTGTTTGTCATTTATGTTGACATTTTGTTGCTGTTGTCTTTGCGTCTTGTGTTTCCTCCCCCTTTTCGTCCTCACCCCCTCCCCTGCCGTCCCGCAGCCTGCGTCCCGCCGCCGTCGATGCCGTAGCATGTCCGTTTGCGTCCCCCCCTCCTCCTACTCCCTCACCCCCGCCCCCCCGGCGCCGCGCCCCAAGCGGCCCTCCACCCCTCCGCCAGACCTCTCCTCCTCGCCCTCCCTCGCCGGCGCCTCCCCCCGCTCGACCGAGAGAGACACGTTCGCCGTGCGCCTCTCCAAAGCCTTAGAGACGGTGCTTCCTCTTCACTCCGCCCCCTCGCTACCCCGGGCAAGGCAACGAAGGGCCAGCCTGCCCACCCTCTTCTCCAGCCCCGTAGGTTCAAAGCTCTTTGGTCCCGTTCCGCCACGTCTTGGTGGCGAGAAGCAGAGAGTTTGCTCGAAAGAGATAACGAGGCATCATGTGCCACAACGTCTCCTTTTGTTGCCTCTCTTCTTCTGGATTGTGTTAACTTCAGATTGACTAGCCAGGACGAGCCCTCAACTTTTGAGTCGATACCAAGTACCGATACTACTAGTACTTCATAAAATAAAAAATGCCAGATAATTTTAAAGGAAGACAATATTTCCCAACATATAATTTTTCTTTACAATTATATGGCATTAATGGCACTTCTCTATCCTAATTTCTACTTCCTAATAGTAAAGCAACTAGTAGAGGGCAGACGATACTGGTACAGCAAGTACCGATACCTTGAAATAAGGCTGTTTTGGGTAGCAATACCGAAACTTGCAGTCGGTATAAGCCTAGCCCAAATTTTCTGAGTCAAGATACATCAGCTGATTAATTTTGAGTGAATTTTTCCCCTCCTAGCATCACTCCTTCCTGTCCTCATATTTGATGCTCGTCCGTCGCTTATTCTCTTTTTTTGTCCTTTGTAATATTTTCTTCTATGCTAACCACATCATTTGGCTTCCGGGGGCTGTGTTGTTCAGAGACAATACTCTTTGTTGTTTCTTTTTCTGACATTCCTAAACCCGCTGTATCTCATTGTCGCAGCAGCATTCAATGGCGCACCCCTACAGTGGCGGCGCGAGCGCAGGAGGAGGAACAGGGGGGAGCGCCGCTCTCCCGACACTGCCAGACCCACCGACTATTTTCTTCCCTTCCATCCCCGAACGCCCCGTTTCCTTCTCGCCTCCTCCCACCGGCCCCCCCAAGGCCTATAACACGCAGAGACGCAAGAGTACGTCGATCCTCGAGGCTCACACCCGCCACTTTCAGCCGGCGTACCCTCGATACGGGAGCAGCCTGCACCCCTTCGCCGGTATGGAGGGTGTGGACCCGCCCCCGCCCTCTCTCTACATGGTCAATCCCAGTTTCGCCACAACCGCTCAGAGACTCGGAGTCGGGGAGCATTTGCATCTGGCGGGGCACTCGGAACCGACGTTCTACGGCTACAAGGACATGAGGGCGGAACACGAGGAAGTGGTGAGGAGGCTGAGTTTGAACCAAGCGGCCTTACTGGACCATTACGAAGCCATGGCGTACGGCGGCTACCCGATGACCGCGCACCAGCTCGGCCTTTTGAGTTTCCACCAGCAGAGGCAAGCGGCTGCCGCAGCTGCCGGGTTAGCTTATGATTCCGGTCCTCAGCCGGGCTTCTTGCATCCTCACATCATGCAAAGACTAAGCGCGCACAGTCCGGTACCTCCGCCGGGGCCTTCCATGAGTCAATCCGCCGGTTGCCCTGTTTCCTGTTCATCCACCGACACGCAGCACCACGCGTCATCTTCCGCCTACCCGATGTCGGCTCCGCCAATCATGCCCGATGCGGCGGCATCTACGGGTAGTGTCTTCGACTACCATTTAGCCGCCGCGGCTGCCGCCGCCGCCAGTGACCCAAGTCTCCTGGCGTCAAGACTGTACCGAGCCCGGAGAAGCTCCATGGATCTCCCGCTGGAGGAAAACACCCCAACAGGGTCCGGCGGCTCGGGTTCGTACCTCCGACTCCAGCCGGTAACGGAGGAGATGTGTTCCTACGTCAGTCCAGAGCTTCCTTTACCACCCGGAAGTCTCTTCCTCCATCACGCGGGCCTAAGCGTAAAAGACCGAAGCCCAGAACCTTCCAGTGACTCCCTCCCATCCTCCGATGCCGGAGAATTCCAATCGCCTCCTCCTTCGTCCTGCCATTTCGATTCCTCGGCCGCTCGATCCATCCCGCACCCGTCTTCGGCTGTATTCTGCGATTCCACAGAAACCCAAGCGCATCCGCCGTCCATGCAGAGTTTTCTCCCTCCCACCCCGGCTTCCGACCTCGGCGCATCAGCGGCCCAGCCGGAGTCACTCATTCCAAGTGCGTGGGCCCGCCACGGAGGGGTGGTCCCCTCCCAGCCCGACATGACGTACCATGAGTCATTGCTGGCCTTGCAGGCCAATAACCCCGCACTGGTACTGAGTTCACATTTTCAACGTTCAAGTCTAAAGCCATGGGTCCAATTATATTATATCAAAATTCTAAAGCCCACTAGATTATAAATCAATGAACAGATCTATTTTTGGAAATGTCCATATAAGGCGCATGGTATACCGGGTTATAAGTGCACCGTCTATTTTTGGCCAAAATTAAAGGATTTTAAGTGCGTCTTATATTCCGAAAAATATTTTTTTTTAGGACCGGTACACCGTGCAACACTATTCCAAATTCCAACTTTTCAAAATAGACTTGAAAAATCTCGTATACAAATGACTGATACGGTAATTTGACCCATGAGCAATTCTTGTAGTACCGGTACCCTCCAAAACCCTCCGATCATGTAGTAAAGGTTGTCAATTTAACCCCCCCTCCAGTCGCTCGGATGCTACTGAGCACATTTCAGATGTTGTGAATGTCTCCTGAAAATTTACGACAATCAGTTGGGACATTCATGTTTGCTTGAGATTTGCTCTGTTGTGTACCAGCTTTGTAAACAACCTAAGCCTCCTTTTTTTGTGTCTTATATGAAGTAAGTAGTATTTTGTCTGTATGTTCATATATGTCCATATATGAAGACAACGTGTGTTGTTTGTACAGGTATCCCATTCATTTGGTATACTTGAAAATTACGCGCGTACAAATGCAAAGTCGTTTGCTTTAATACAATTTATTTACCGCTTCATGAGATGTGTGAAGTAAAATTAAATGGCTGTGTTTTAATGGTCATAAAGCTGCAAGACTTTGTTGATTTGTGCGGACAAACACACTAAAACATACAACAAATTGACGGAGGCTTAGGTTCAATAGTGAATTTTTTTGTGATTTTTTTTTTTGCAGCTTTCCCTGTTTGTTATTACCGTCTTGAATTTTTTTTTCCAGCTTTGTGTCATACTGCTTCGATTCAGTTTATTTTATTTGCAGCTTTCCCATTTTGTTATTACCGTCTTTTGCAGGGTTCAAAGGTCACAGCTGCAACTCGTCAAACCCTTAGAAAGCTGATAGGATCTGTGTCGTAGTCATCGTTGTTTTCATTTCTTTTTGTCGTGAGATTTATTTCTTTTTTTGTCACTCGTATCCTTTCTTGTCCGGTTAGTCAACGTGCCACAACTATACTTGTTTAAGCTCCCGTCTTGACAAGTATAACGTTGTACGCAGCCTTCTAAGGGTATTTTATTTATTTTTTTGCTTTGATAATCCCAATTTGAATATGACTGTCATGTTACTCATGTGACGTTTGAGTACAAAGGGTAAGGAGAAAGGAAAATAGCATTTTGGTTGTTTTTCGTGTGAGCGTAACCCGCGCTTAATATTATTGCCATTAATTTGCCAACTGCATGAAGACGAAACCCCGCCTAACGAGCCTAACCCCCGAGTTTTGCGAACGCCGCCTAGTTTGATTATCTCGGACCATTTCATGTGTGCATACACAAGAACGGAATGTAGACTAATAGAAGTACCTTGCGTTTGCACTCATGTATTTTCCCATCGGGAAGCCATCCACAAATACTAATTCCTGTTTTTTTTTTTTGCTTCTCTTTTTAATTTGGCAATGGTTAGGTTTCGAGCGCCCAGCCCACCCCGGGATCCCCGCTGTTAGCCCCGGCGGCTTCCCAGCCCGGGACCACCCAGCAGGTAAGCAAACTAAATCTCCTTCTTTATCTTCTGAAGGCTTTAAAGAATTGCTCTCGACAGGTGGGTGTTTCTATCCAGTCATCGGTGACATCATCAGCCCAGAGCCCCGCCCATATTTCCTTGCTGCAGGCGCAGGTACACTCGCACGTGTTCCTCATCCAGCATATTGACTTTAATGACATCACTCACATGAGCTTTTTTTTTTTTGCTGCATTCCTCGGCATGCCACCCGTGTCGGGTTTGTGTCATTATTTCGTGTGTTCAGTCATGTGACCTCCGCCCATCCCCAAGTATGGAACGCATTTTTTTTCTCTACCAAACTCCCCGAGCGTTGGTTCAGGTAACCTCGGTGGTGCTGTGTGTGTGCTCCTCCGTTTCCTACATGTTCCTTCAGTCCACCCTCTTCCTGACTTATCTTTCCTTTTCTGTCTCCTCTTCCTCCTTTTCCCGGCTCCTCCTCACCTCAGCCCGGTGCGAGTGCCCCCGCAACCACGTCGAGCCGCGGTCCTTCGCCGCCCCCTCCCGTCATCGTGCCGACAGCGGCCGTGGCCTCCCCTCCCTGCCCGCTGCCGCTTCCTGTCCCCTCTCTCCCTGCGCCCCCGTCCCAGTTGTTGGCCACCACGGTGCCAATCATCAGTGTAGTCCCCGCCCCTGCCACAGAAGCCCCTCCCCAGGTACAAGGCGAAAATGCCCCTGCTCCCTGAGGTTCCGAATAGAACCCAAACCTTTAGCTGTGAATTGTTGATTCCCCCAAATGTGTGTGGATGATGTAACGGCTGGACGATTAAGAAAAAGAAAGATTTTTATTATATTAATATTAATATAATAATATATTACCATATATTATTCTATTTTTATTTATGAATTATTATTATATTATTTTATTTTTTATCTATGAATATTTTTTATTTTTTAAGATTATTTTTGTTGAGATTGAAATCAAATTCACAAACCTTGGAAACTCTGCGTAGTTCTGCATGTTCAATCGGGTTTTTTTTTCTTCCAAAATCGAAACCCAGGTTGAAATTTTGATGAATCGTCCAGTCTCAGTGTGATAATGATGTATATATTTTTTGTATTTTGACTCGAACGCTTGCATTTCAGTCTGTGTCCCAACCTTCGGACCTTTCCCACTTCCAGCTGCTGGCGCCCTTAACCCAAGCATCCATAGAGAGGTAATAATAAACGCGCTATTATCCTGAGCAGGATTACGTACCCGTGCATCTTTTTATTACTTCTCTTACCCATTTCAGTGGCTACTCTGAGGCTTCGGGCCTCAGCGACGGCAACGAGGGAGGAGGCGGTGGTCGTCACGAAGGCCGCTCCACCAAACGACACCAGAGACGTTCCGTGAGAAGCCGGTCGCGGCACGAGAAGTTCTCCAAGGCCAAACTCAACGTTCTAAATGTAATAAGATTCGAAACACTCCTTTGTGCCAGGTTCTTCATGTTTTTGTGTCCATGTGAAGATATCCAACCGTGGCGACAGAGTAGCGGAATGCCAGCTGGAGACTCACAACAGGAAGATGGTCACCTTCAGGTTCGACCTGGACGGAGACAACCCGGAGGAGATCGCCCAGATCATGGTATGACGCATCAACACTTCCTAACAGAACCTGTGCCGGGTGACCTAAAAATCGCCGTCATGGTCTCCAGGTCCAGAGTGAGTTCATCCTGGAGAGCGAGAGGGAGTCATTCATCGAGCAGGTCCAGGAGGTAATCGAGAACGCCGATAAAAAAGGACTGGAGAGGGACACAAGCGGGCAGGTGAGTCCAATGGCGCGTCGTTACGCAGTTGATCGCGATTAATCGTCTTGGATTGGCTTCCAGATGAGCGGTGACACGGCCCAGCAGAATCTGACGATATCAATCCCCATGCCAGGTGATCATTATTAATCGGAAACAAAGCTTTGTTACTTGGAGATGCACAAACAATTTTTATTTTTTTATTTTTTAGACACGTCACCCAGCGCAACAGGACAAGTGGTCCACTCAGCCGGGCGCAAATTCATCGTCAGCCCCGTACCTGAGGCCAGAATCAAGGAACTGAGCTTTCCGACCTCTCCCTTACCTTCCCGTGCAGCTTCTGTTGAATTAGGTGAGCATTTTATCAATTTGATTGATGAATCTATTATTTTTCAACCAGCCATAAGTCACAGTTTGTTTTTTGTTTTTTTTGGAGGTTCAACTCAAGGTTTGGAGTTGTCAAAATCGGCGGGAGCTGTCAGCTTACAGCAAGCCTTCTCGGAGTTACGACAGAACAAAAATCAGTTGGATCCAGGACCAAGCACCGCCCCCGCCTCCATCCACTCCGCCCACCCTCCAGTGTCCACTCCGGCGGGCGAGGCTTCAGATGGCGTTGCCGCTCCGACTTCAAACCAGGAGCCCTCCGATGCGTCTCCCATTTCTTCTTCTGCTGTGGCGAATCACTCCCAGGCGTCCATTTCCGCTTCGGTCTCGGCCACTTTACCCCTCACCGGTGTCTCCAACATCCTCTCGACAATGCTCGCATCCCCTCCCCCCTCCGTGGTGACCTCGCCCTCCTCCAGCCTTCCGGCCAGCGAAGCCCTCCTCGACCATCGCTCGCTCTCCCCCACCTCGTTGGCTTCATCCAGCTCTTCCTGCGCCGTCCCCGCGCCGCCGTCGTCCTCCTCCTCCAACGTTTCTTCAGTGCAACCCACCATGGTGCACTCGCAGCCACAAATAACCGCCCAGCCCGGGCAGACGCACACTCACTGTGGGGAATGCGACTCAAGGTGAGTTTTATCGGCAATCCGAAAGTCAATGGGGTTGAATTTTGGTGATATTCCCCTCCTAGGTGTGACGCCTCCATGGAGTGCCAAAGCAAGCCAGACGACATTCAAGCTCTAGAAAAGAAGCTGCGCTCGCTCTTCATGGATCTCGGCGGAGGGGCGGTTTCCCCTCAGGGGGACTCGCCGCAGGCCGACGCCAACTCAGCGGGCGGGACCTCCTCCCCGTTGGGCACTCCCGCCACTTCTATCGGCTCCGGCCAGACGGCCAATACTCCTCAGCCCCCCACCACCCTGGCGCTGGGCTCGCCCACCCCCGTTCAGGGGCCCAGCACACCTAGCTCCAATCCTGCACCTGCAGGTATGGCTTTTTGATGGCCGTCCTCAAATTTCTCATTCACTGATATCATTTTTACTATTTCCTCCAGCAAACGCTGCCGCCACCTTTGGCCAGACCACTCCATCCAAAACACCCTTGTCTAGGGTACCGGTGAGTACCTTTGAACTGCGTTTGAATTTTCAAAATAATATTAGTCGTTCTTCACCGAGGATAAAGAATACATGCACGCCAGTATTATTTTATGGCATGCGTTTGCGTGAGTAAATATATCGTCGGTATAAAACCGTCGCACAATGCTATTCATTACCCACTCTATGGCGTTTTGCATTGTATGTTAGCGTTAAGCTAAATTACCTTGTTAGCGGAAGCCTATTAGTTGTTTTTATTACACATTTAGTTGTCTTTATTTTATGATAAGTTTGACATTAAACCTCCACCACTGAGTTTTTCTTGAATTTGACTAAAAATGTCGGTAACCCTGCCAATTAACATTTAAAGGAAATGCTTACCATGTATTAACACGTTTCCTCACAACTCCTTCTGCATGCAAGTTCACTGACTTTTTTTCCCCCCCGTCTTCAAATCTCATCTCTCCCGCTTTCCACTCCGGGATTAGACCAGTTCTCCTTCTTCAGAACTCCCGCCGTTCCTCCCTGGACCATATCTCACTCAGGTGTTGTTGTTTTTTGCTGCTATTTAAGAGTGCCATTCGTCTCCATCATGTCTTATTGCTTTTACTAACGTTGAATGTTTTATGATGATTGCTGCATGGAGGATGCTGAGCAATAATCAGTGAGGCTGGAAAGAGCACTGAAGTCGTTTCAAACTGACAGATTTAGTGCAAAAGAGGCACTCGCTGACAAACAGACTTTTATCCCCCAGACTGTTTTGTTGTGTCTGTGACGGCCGATGTCTGTCTAAAAATAATTTTCCCTTCAAGCGCCAGAAGCTCGCTCAATAAAAATGTGGGAGTCACTCGCTGCCTGTTACGAAACTCCCGCGGGCGAAACGTGTCTGCTTGGATTAAAATGACTTGACTGCAGTTAAATTTTACTGCGCTTTGAATGATTTATGTTTGGAGAAAAATTGAGTTTATCTTAGATGTACTTCTGTGTTTCTACGGAATTGAAGGCAAATGTAATTATTCCATTCCCCTAAAAAAAAAAAAGTCATGCTAATAACTCAGCCGTCAATGGCAGTGAATGAGTTAAGAAAAAATCTCACTCTTAAATTTATATAGATGTTCGATTGAATTCTAAATAGTCGTCTACAAGCAAAACAAATTCTCTAATTATGTTTCTGCAGTCCCAGCAACCTCTGGAGGATCTGGATGCTCAGCTGAGACGAGCCCTTAGCCCCGAAAATGTTCCTATTAGCACACCCACTCAGGTACACACACACATGTTCCACATCTTATACACACACTTTTAATCATTTGTGTCCTCCATGTTTATTTCAGGCTTCCCAGGTTGCTCCTCTGGTGGGACAACCAAGTATGTATAGCAACTTGCGATCTATTACATGATTGCTATTTCATTATTTTACGTGCTGTTTGACTTTTAGCTTCTTTATCTCCAGAGGAAGACACCTCCGCTGCTGCTCCTCAAAGTGGAATCAAACTCGGGAGATTTCAGGTTTGAAGAGCTCAAAGAAATCATTTATCCCAGTTCCTGGTTCCGCGCTCTTATTTTTTCATTTTCCCCATCTTTGCGAAGGTGTCGCTGTCCACTGAAGAGCCTCCAAAGCAGTGCCCAACCTGCACGGAATCCTCCTCCACCACTTCTTCTTCATCCTCCTCCAGCACTCCCTCGTCATCGTCCTCTTCCAGTCTCTCCAGCCCGGAGAACACGCTGCACAAGGGCTCCTCGCTCAAAGTGAGAGGAGCATCAGGAGATGTGGTAGATGGACTTCCCAGAAAAATGATAGGCGAGTCCCAACGCCCTTCCCCTCTGGCCTCCCCGTGCCTCTCGCCTCCCACAACCATCGGACGCTTCCAGGTAGAAAACTTTCTTCTGGGTTCCTGCGTGTCATTCAAATGCATTAAATGTCAAACGATATAGAGAAGAATGAATGAAATCAAAACAGCAGTGGTAGGCCGCTAATTAGCATTAGGTTGCTACAGCTAGCTTGCTACAGGACACTCCTTTGAGAGTGGGTAGGATGTATGCCCGGGTAGGAATGTACGAGTTCCTCATGAAACACTAATGCCACCTAGGGGCAGAAAAATGACCTCAACACACATCTAACTTAAAAACGTACATGTCTGGATTTTAATACAGGTCACCACCAATTCTGAGGCTAAAGTAGGCAGATTCGCCATCAGTCGAGCCCAAGAGCAGAGCACCGAGCCCGGGCCGAGTCCGCCCCCCGCTGCCCAGGCGGCGGCGGCGGCGAACGGACCAGCCAAGCCCAACCGCCTCCCGAGTCCAGACACTGCCCGCAAAGTTTCCATAGCAAGTCTGAACAGTGGCAACTCCTTCAACAACTCCTACATGAGTAGCGACAACGACTCGGAAGACGAGGACGAGGACTTTAAGAAGGAAATCAATCGTCTCCGAGAAAAGTGAGGCGGCAGCAATACGGTTCCTGTGGAGACTGATAACTCATCATGTTTTCTTTTTTTTTTTTTTTTTTATTCCACCAGACACTTGAGCGAGATTCAGGCCCTCCACTCGCGACAGAAGGAAGAAATTGACGGTTTGTTCACCAGGCTTGGAAAAGTAAGTGACACGAGTGAATTTCGTAGATTAGCAAAAAGTTTCTAGACCAAGCGATGTCTTGGGCGTAGGTTCCTCCACCCACCGTTCTTCCTCCGGTCATCGCCTTGGCCGGTAGGCGGAGGCGACCCACCAAGAGCAAATCCACAAAATCGTCCAGAACCAGTTCCTCGCACGGCAGCAAAAGTCCACTTCAGCCAGGTGGGCTTCGCTACTATTAAAGACTCAGTTCAGAGTGGGTATAAAAAATCCACACGCCCTTGTGCAAATGACAAGCTCAATAATTTCAACACTTTTTTTGTAGTTGCGTAAGTGTGCACACCCTCTCATAGATTGAATATGGCTGCGATCCTGCTGAAGGATTCACATTTTATGTTAAATGTCATTTAAAGTTCAGCTGTTCAGGAATGCTTTTGGAATATATTCATTTGTTAAACAGGGGTGTGTAGACTTTTTATATCCACTGTCAGTCATTGCAAGCTTTTAACGTGATGTACCGTTATGTGTTTACGTGTGTCCGCTTGGTTTCCACGTGCGCGCGGGTGGGCGCTGCTGCCTCCAGGCTCCAAGCTTGAACATTTCTGACTGCCTCCCCCTGTCTGTTTTCCTGCGTGTGTGTCTGCGTGTGTGTTTTGGACACTTGCTGTCTGTGTGTGCGCACTCCCCCCGCCCTGTGCCGCTCACCCTGCCTCCCCGCCGCCCTCCGTCGTTTCCAGGCAGCACTCTGGCGGACCAGAGCGTCCCGGCGTCATGCCCCGCCCAACTAGCTCAGTTAGCGGCGGGAGGTTTAGCGGAGCCCGGCGGCGGCGGCGACTTTAGCAGCGAGCGGCAACTCAAAGCGGCTCCCTCCAGCGACATCCTGAGTTCGGCCTACACCAGCTCGGCGGCGCCCTCGATGCCCAGTTTGTGCGCTGCCACCCCAGGTAGGCTCGAGGGGAAGAACGTCTGCGGTCGCCATCTTGGCCTCGCAAACAAACAGCACGCTTGTGTGTCGCGACTCACTCGAACACGCCGCTCACCTTTCCTTTCCTGTGAGTTCTCTCTCTTGGCAATAACTCCAATGTCTTCTCTGTCCCATCTCTCTTTTTGTTGCACTCTTTCTCCCCCCACCCCCGCCCGCCCCTCACCCGGCCCGTCTTCATCTCCTCACTCAGGCTGCGTAAAGTTCAACTGGGGTTCCGAGCGTTTGGCCTTGAAGCCTGGCGGCAGGAGGACGCGCTTTCTGAGTACGCCCTGCTTGGCTCTTTGTGTGTACCGCTTTCATTTCTCTGCCTTCCTACATGTCTCTCCTCTATTTTGCCTTCATGTATAATCATCACGTTCGAAAAATCACCTTGTATGTCGATTTTTGGGACGACACAAATTGACGTGACAGTTATGCTCGGTTATAGCATCATTTTGGAATGCATTTGACAGTCCGTACTGGACTTTTTTTTTTGTAGGGAGGCTTCAAATTTGCTTCATGAACCAGTTGTAGTTTTGATCTCTTTTTGATGGTTTTACATTGAGTGGAGAGCATACTGACTTGCCATTGATTTAATTCCTTTTAAGGCAACAGTGCCATCTAGAGGAGGCAAAAATACAACTGGTTCATGAAGCAATTTTGAAGCTTCATTTTCTCATCGCCTGAACCGAAAATTGTGTTAAAGAAAATCTAATTTACCGACCATTATCTTTCTCAGTAAGAGTTTTTCTGTCAACAAAAGAATAATCATGTCTTTGATTCATTTGGGAATTTTAATTGTAAACTCTCTTCCAATCCTCCCATTCTTGCTTTCTGGGTGCCGTGCAGGGAAGATGGTGAAAAAAGTCTGCCCCTGCAACCAGCTTTGCAGTAACTATCTCTCTTCTTGTTTCTTTTCCTGCTCGTCCCTTTCGCTTTCCATCCATCCTCGCGCTTGCTTTATTTTCCGTCACGTCAGCCGGCGTGAGCGTCGCAACTGGTGGTTAGCTTGACAAAAGTGCTTGAATTGACTTCATACATGCATGCACCCGTGAGTTAACCTCATTCTCTTGCCATTTGGAATACATTACCCAGAATTCCATGCTGCACTTTTCATTTTGTGTAATTTAGTTTTTAAAGATAGTCTTATCATTGTGACATCTCACTTTTTTTGGGGGGGGGTCACAGGGACCAATAGCACCAATGCAGTGAGTGGTTCCGGCCCCCTGTCTCAAAGCCAGGGGGGCTCCCAGTGTCTCAACATGTCAGCCCCTCACCAGCGCAAAGGGACGTTCACTGATGATCTTCATAAATTGGTGGACAATTGGGCCAGAGACCTCTCACAGGTCATTTTTTGTTGATTCTCCCGAGAAAGCATAGAATGGTGTCATAATGCATTTTAAGCCATGATTTTATTTTATATTCCAGGGGAAGAAGAGCAGCAAACAGCTGCAGCAGGCACCAGCACAAGGACACAGCTACGAGGTAGGCCACACTTGAGCCCTTGTGAAAACATTTTTTTATATCTGTTTGTTTTCAAACAAATAATAGAATAATAATAGAATTTCCTGCTAGCTTAATGCTAACACTTAATGCAAAACACCATAGACGTGCTAGCAAATAGCATCACAGTCGCAGTATTATAACCATTAAAGCTAATATAGCGTTGTTACGAGTACCGATACTTTGACATAATTATATTTGATGATCTCGACGTCTTTAGGTGATCCAGTCCGCTAATTTAGGCAGGAAGCTTTCCGCCCCGAGCCACCTGTGCCCGAGCAGCACCGCCACTTCCGCCCACCTCCCCTCCAACCCGACTACCTCTCCGGCCTCCCGCAAGGGCTCGCTGTGCCAGCCCCCTACCTCCCCGACGCCGCCCCACCCTCACCCGCCACCGCACTTCATCCCGTACATGCCCGCCCCGGCCTACGCCGCGCAGTGGTCCGGGCCCGCCCACGGCGGACCCCGGCTGGTCAGCGCCTCTCAGCCGCTCGGCCCTTACGCCGCGTCGACTGGCGGCCAGGTCAGTCAGGGTCCCATGCACACGTTCATGCACAAGTCGGTCAGCAACCCGGGAGGGCCCAACATGAGGACCACGTAGTGGTTAGTAGAGGGCTCGTCAGAACGGCGACCAGACCGGACTCCACGATTGAAAACGAGGAAGTTTGCCAAAGAGGTTTGAGCGGGTGCACTTGGGTGAAATTTGAGAGAGCACAACAACACTGAAGAGCGCCTCCATTTTGCTCCCTAGTCTTTGCTTGTAGCTGGTCTAGCTAACATGCTAACATGTGCAATGTGTGTATAAAGTGGAGGAGGCCGTCTTAGCATTCACAAGGATGCAAATAGGAACACAGTTGGTAGCCCCACCCCCCTCTCGAATCAAAGCAATAAAACGAGAAACGTTGGAAACGAGAAACGTTGGCTGACAAAAAAAAGTGACCTTCAGAACAACATTTGTATAGTATTTTTTTTTGTTGTCAAGATTCCATTCGGGTTGATTTTGTGTTGCGTGGCTACGCCTCGCCGTTGGCTTTTTTCGAGATGATTATTTCTCCTCTTGAATGTCGTTGTTAATAGTTATTGTTCTATTTAAAAAAAAGTGCAAATATGCCTCTGTTGGGCGGACCTGTTCTACGCACACATTTTCGTGTGATGTGTAAAAACAACACTGTGATTGTTATTGTTTGTTAGGAGTCAGAACAAATTGGGGAAGTGTCCATTTTTCTCAACTTAAAAAAAAAAAAGCCTTAACCGACAACAATTCAGCCGCCATTTTGACCTGCAAATGTTTTCAAATATGGATAGCTACATTTTTTGGTTTCTTCCACAGTACTTATATACGACACTTTAAACTCTCTCCAATTGCCCTGTTAGATGAATGTGAATGTACAAAAGAAACCGAATTTGTTTTCCAGTGCCTTGCTTGCCCCCTCCCCGCTCCAAACACTGGAGAGCTTCACAAGAACCACGTGAGAGTGCCGCCATTTGTCCGAGTTTAGGAAGGACGTCACGCCACTTGAGTAGATGTTGCCTTTAATTCAAAATCACCGAATGACAACATTTCGACAACCAGGCAGTCAGTAATACAAAACGTGATGCCCTGTTTTTTAGTTAACCCCTTAATTTTTGGGCAAGGGCAACCTACAGTGGTTATAAAAAGTCTACACACCCCTGTTCTAATGCTAGAATTTTTGTGGTATTAAAAAGATATACCAAGATCAAGTAAACATTTAAAAATATTTTTTGTTATTAATGTGTAAGACTCAATTTAGAAATAAGAAATGAAAAAAATGTAGTTGCACAAGTGTGCACACCCTCATGCAACAGGGACGTGGCTGTGTTAAGAATCAAACTCACCTGCCTTTGTTAACCAAAAATAAGTTGCATCTTTTTAGTTGCCTGGTCTTGATTTTTTTATTGTTACAAACTTTTTAGACTTTTGAACTATTCATTTTTCCTTACACAGCCACATCTCTCTTTTAAGAGGGTGTGCACAATTTTGCAACCACATTTGTCCACTTCCTCTCTCATACAGGATTTTGTGATTTATCTTGATTCATCATTTTATCCAACAAAAATCAGACATTCCAAAAAGGGTGTGTAGACTTTTTGCACGCACTGTCGCCCCCCGAAGACCATTTTCATCCTACTTTTAACCCCCCCCCCCCCCCCCCAAGCTGAATCTGCAGTGTTGAATAGCAACAGGTTGACTTTACTGTGAAGTTGTACTGGATGACTTTTACTGTGAAAGGCTGGTTCGTATTGTGAATGTTCCTGCATTTAAGTGGGGTGAATCGGTTTTCATCAGAGGTGTAGCATTAGCTTTTAGCTCGTATTTAGATGGCAGATTCTATTGCTGTGCCATTGCAGGACTCACTTTTTTTGCCGTAGAAGTGATCAATTCCTTTTCTCCAGCTGTTTCTGTTTAGTTTCGAGCACAGAATTATTATATTCCCAATGTCTGATGTTGACTTAAAACAAACAAAAACAAAAAACAATCCTCACTTGTTTTATCTGCTGTTTTATTGTGTGTAGCAGCACTTAACTCAGTGGTTTCTTTTCTCTCTATTTGACGGGGGGAAAAAAAGGTTGGATGTGAAAATTTAACACACGGGGAGTCATCAGCAGCCTTTAACGGTATGTTTTGCACTAAATAGAGAGTGTTCAAGCTTCATATTAAAACAAATACAATGACATTTGTTACTTTATTTGTAAAGACTTAATAAATAAAAGTTGTTGAAATGCCAGCCACTGGGTTTTCCTCTTTTAATTTTAGGTCACGGTGGATGGATCATCAGAACACGTCAGAAAACAGCAGTATGCTTTGGTTTCATTTCCCCCGAGCTAAATCAGTCATTTAAAATTTCACTTAATTATTTATTTACTACAAATGACGTGACTGAACTATTGTACCAGCGACACTGGTTTAATTCATCGTCGTAGTTGCAGTACTTTTATTATCCACACGAGAGCAGCACACTGGTCTAATTCACCGTCGTGGTTGCAGTACCTATCTTGTCCACACGAGAGCAGCAAAACACTAATCCCTATTATTTACTTTAGTGGGCATCAAAATAGAGGAATAAGATGTTTATATATCGACGAAATCCATCGAAAAGGGATGAGAATGTTATGACCTCAGTTACAAATTTAAAAAAAACAAAAATTTCAAACAAAGCCTTGTATTGTAACTTTCTTTTCAGGTTCTATATCAGTTAATACCCCAACCAAGCCATTCCAACATATACAATTCAATAAATTTGATTTATTCAGACGTTTGTGACAAGCTTTAAGTGAGGGTCGTGCAATTTTTAGGAGTCCGTGAAGTGGACACAACGACTGGTGCGTGTCCTTCAGTGACCCGCATGCTCTCAAGTGATTGTTTTGCGTACATTTGAGTGTTTGTGTTCAACTCCGCTTTTTTACGACTACTTAAGCACATACAAGCCATATCATGGGGGAAACCACTGAAACCATGCGGGTGCGGTTGTTTTATGATTCCGTGCACTTTAGACTCTCAGTTTAGCCTTGAATGGCAGACTTTGCTGCTACTGGATTACGCACTCAGTTATCATATATCTGCATTCCACACTTACATTCTGCTTTAATTTACTTATTTTAACTCTATTTTAAAGCATCATTGATCTCACCCATTCAAGCGAAGTCGCGCCCACAAAACGTTTCCACGGCAACCACTCTGTCTTTCGGCTTCCTCCCGCGCGTGTACGCGCACACTAGCCCCGCCCTCCTCTGTGTTACGCACGCGCTCACGTTGACTGGTGTACTTTTTTGATGGAAGGAACCTTCTCGCGATGCCTGTAGCTTTTTAAGCAGTTCAACATGATTTGTGGAGCTTAAAAAAATATTAATTAAGAAGCGGAGTCTTCTGGAAAAGTAAGTGTGTTGATAACGTACGAGAATGTGTTTAAAGAATGTTCCATAGCTCGTGAAAATTCCATTTAATTCAACGGGCAGGTGATGTTCATGCTTAGCGTTTGTCAATGCACGGCATGACTTTATTAATTTGGCATTTAATTGTTTGATTATTTAGCCATGTAAAATGTTCTTTTGAAAACTTGAATTCTTATTGTGGTGTTTTTTAATCCCTGGTAATCACGCAACGCATTTAATGAGTTTTCTATAGGAAAACTAAAAAAATATATCAATTATTTCATAACTTTTTGGCTCATCATTGTGTACCTAATCAATTGACCATTTGCATGTGTCATTCTAGCTGTGACGGCCATTTTAAGTTCCGACCAATCAACACATTTTGCTGTTTACTCACGTAATTTGGATTTGTGTTTTTAGATGCTGCCTGGTCATCCGTGTCGTCACTGAGACGCAACAAATTCAAACATGGAACGTGAGGGCTCGTTAAGAAGGTAAGAACTATGTTGAAGTTTTTTTGCACAGGTCCCAACATCACCTGCCCGGGAAACTGTCTATTTTTTCTCATTGACTGATATTTCTTGACAATTACAACCATTCCACATCTGATATTCTACATTTCAACAATCAAACAAACAGAATTCCAGCCTTCGCGTGCAATTTGAACAGAAAATTGCATTTTTCATGGTTTCATTGTTTCGAGCTAAACTGATCAAACCATATCAAATTCTGACGCTCGATTCCAGTTGGACCTTCTTGCTTTGTCTTTGTTTGTACACACGCATTCCTGAATGACCTCATTGGAGCTTTCATTCATGACAAAAATCCCCCATCATCCTTCTTTGTTTGCTAATTAGACCAAACAAATCCCCTCAATTGAATCGGGGTTCCAACAAGTTGGAGCTCACGTCGCAAATTTGTTTGAACTTTCACAATCTGGGTTTGCGTGTTATTATTCAACACCGCACAGACCGAACGGTGGAAAGAGGACTTGTGTGTTATTTTGAAATTCTTCCCTGCATCTTGGCTGCACTTGAACCTCAAAGGCTTCCTTTGTCGGGCTCCGCACAAAAGCTCACATGGCCGCCGACCGCGACCGTCTGTTAAAGGGAAAGTGTTGCTCTTCGGCATGCTTTAATAAACACATTTTTAAAAAGTAAAGTTGGAGTTTTTTTTTTTTTTTGAGGAACCCCTTACTATACACAAAAACATGAGCACCATATAAATTGCATTTTGCTAATCTGGCTGCTTTAGAGCGCCTTGTTGTTGTACCCTGAGTGCACGGAGAAAAGATAAGTGCCTCGTTTTAAATACTTGGCCATACCTATCTTTTTTTGTGTATTTTTCCACCTTTCTGGATTTCGAGGAGTCTCCACAACAGGTTGAAGCTGGCCAGCGGTTCGTCCTCCAGCTTGACAGACCTCTCGCAGTCCAAGCCGGTGGATGAAGGAAGCAGGGATAAAGGGACCCAGCAGAGGAGAGCGGGAGCCAACGCCACCTGGAATAGGTCAGAAGTGGCGCTCTGCTCTGAACACTTTTTATAATTTTGCCTCGCTTGCCTGGAGCGCATCGCAAGGAAAAAGCTGTTTTGTGAGCCGCCATTGTTCAGGATATGAAAAGAAGCACAGAATCTGTCCACTCTTCTTCTCCTGTGGGTCTTTTCATCGTCACTCCATTTTCTCTTTTTATACCAGCATTTATGACTTAAGATAGTCGACTACCACTGGCCACAGGGGCACTGCTCCCCCTAGGTACCAGCCAGAGAATTTTCTTCTTCTGTGTATTTTCTTTTTTTTTTTTTTTTCCTGGGAATATCCTTCCACATTCCCACTCATCTTCCATCAGGAACATCTTCAGCATTTTTTGCTGAAATTCTGGGGTTTATTAAAAATAAAAAATTGCTTCACGATCCCCCTGAGATAAACTAGCTCATATGGTCCATTTTGTCTCCTCAGTATCCACAACGCAGTCATCTCAGTATTCCAGAAGAAGGACTTAGGTGAAAATGAGCTCTTCACTCTGAACGAAGGCGTCAGGTGTGCTGTTTATCTTTGTTGTGTGTGTGTGTGTGTGTGTGTCTGTGTGTGTCTATGTGTGTACACTGTTTCACCCCACCACAGTGTCGTCGGTGATGAGCACTTAGTCGTTACTGTGACTTTTGAGCTTGTCATTTCCTGAACCTCCTGCTGCTGCTGTTCAAACAGCGCAGCCTTTCTTAGTACCCATTAACTTAATGTACACAGACACACACACTAGTGAAAATGCCCATAATATTTATGTGTGTGTGTTTGTTCGTACACTTTTCAAGGCAGCTTCTGAAGACCGAGCTGGGCTCCTTCTTCACAGAGTACCTTCAGAATCAGCTGCTAACCAAAGGCATGGTCATACTGCGAGACAAGATTCGCTTTTATGAAGGTAAGACATGAACTCCCCCATTTCCTTCAGTACACTTCCAAAGTAAGTAATTAACCTTAGTTTTTGATTAACTTGCTTTATTGCCAAACATTATAATCACGGAGGAGCAGTCGGACTTTTTACCTCAGCGTAATAATTGACTAAACTGGCTGATCTCAAGTTAATGCAAATGTGTGAACTTTCTTTGAAGCGCTTTTTTCATTTTCATCGGTCGCCACAGGTCAGAAACTGTTGGACTCTCTGGCTGACACCTGGGACTTCTTCTTTTGCGATGTCCTGTCCATGCTGCAGGCCATCTTCTTTCCAGTGCAGGTTGGAAAACACAACCACCGCACAAGAACACTTCTTGTTCAGTCTAAACATTGTCTACACACCCCTGTGTAGGTTTTTAGGGAAAAAAATGACTTTTTGCATCATAATGTGTCCTATAAACTCTAAAAATGAATGAAAATGAAATAAAATGTGTTTGCATAAGTGTGCACACCCTGGTACTTGTGATTAACCCTTGATAAAGTTCAGATGTTCCTTTTTTTTTTTAGCTTTCCTAGTAGCACTTGTCATAATAAAGCCTGGCTTTTGAATAGGGGTGTGTACACTTTTTATACCAATTGTCTTTGCGTGTCGTTAGGGAAAGGAGCCGTCAGTGCGTCAGATGGCCCTGCTGCACTTCCGGAATATCATCACCCTCAACCTGAAGCTGGACGAAGCTCTATCGCGGCCCCGAGCTAGAGTGCCGCCCTCCATCATACAGATGCTGCTCATTCTTCAGGTCAACATCCACACGCACTAGCCAAACACAATCTGTGGCGTAAGAACGGTCTCACAGGAAGTCATCCCAGTGTGAACGCGGCCGTCTTCCCATGACCTCAGAGTCAGCCTGAGCAAACACAACATTTTAATGTGCAGAACTGTTCACTGAACAATTACTGTAATCAAATTCAAGTCGATATCGAAATTGGGGGAAATTGGTGTTTGAAAAAAACGCACGCTAATATTTTGTGTGTTCCATGCAGGGTGTCCACGAGTCCAAAGGTGTCACAAACGACTATTTGCGTTTGGAGTGTCTCATCCAGAAGGTGGTCTCCCCTTACCTCGGGACCCACGGGTTATATTCCCAAAATGGTTCGTCCAAACAGAACTGTTCTTTCTGTCTGTTAGGTGTGTGGTTGACATTAGCGAAATCTAAGTAAAAAAAGTAAAAAAAATAACTTCTTTAAGCCAATTTCTTTTTCCTCATCAGAGAAACGTCCCGGGTCGTCCAAGTCAGGCAACCCCCCCGCGGTTAAGAACCCAGTGGTACGTTCTAAGAGCTACAATGTTCCCATCTTGAGCCCCGTGGCGGAGTATGACGTGGATTCGTCGGTGGGAGGTGGTGTAGGTATCCGGCGCCACTCTGTGTCTGAGATGACATCCTGCGTGGAGGAGAGCACATCTGTGGTGGGGTCCAGCATGGACCACTCAGGTAGGAGGACACATCTGCAATATTGGTTACACAAATTGGTACAAATCCATTCCTGTGAACAGGTACCTCAAGCCAGGAAACCAAAGTCTCGAGGTCCCCATTGTCCAACTCCCCCGGAATTCTGGCACAGGGCATGATCTCTGATCCCAGCTTGTCGTCCAGTCCGGAGATGAGTGCGGATTGCGTTCCGGAATCTCTGGACTCCGACCCCGAGGGCATTTTTCTGGACTTGCCACGAGCTCATTCTGGAGATGGAACATGCAGCGGGAACAGACAGAGTGTGGCCTGACAGGTGGTTTAAGAAAAAGAGCCAAATAATGCTAAATCAACAGTTTTTAGCTTTTAGCCATGTTAAAATGCTAATTCCTCACAAAAAAAAACCCCCAACGTGGCGTCCTTGACATTCAACCTGCAATATGCTCAAGTACTCGTCACTGCTGTTTGGCGCATCGAATTACCTTTTTTTTGTACTTTTATGGTGTCCTACTTTGTGAGCGGTCATTGAATGCATCTTAGGCGTCTTAACTTTCGGATTTGGAAAAATAGCCACCAAAATAAGTCCTATTTTAAAAGAAAATATATTGTTATTGTGCATATAATCAAATATATGGCTATAAATAACCGTGGAAAGTTTTAAATAGCATGATTTTACTCCTCGGACACCATTTTATATTTAGAATAATGTGTTTGGTAGCTACTTATTTTAGGAATTACGGACGAACCTCACTGGAACTAATTTAATTCGATCTGTACGTAGCCTATCATCTAGCGTTTTGAAGGACAACACATGGCTGTTTTGGTTCAATTAAAATTAAGTATTTTTTACATTGTGATCTTTTTTCTAGTTAAAAGCTGCAATCCACTGCCATCTAGTGGTCATGTTTATATCTCACAGCTCTCCATTCAGACGACGGACTCAACCGGGGAACCGTTAAAGCAGTTTTATTTTACATACGCCTCTAAAGCATAAAAATAACATTCAAGTCTAAATACAATCACATAATACTAAAATTGTAAATATTAATGTCACACCCTCGTTCATTCTAAGATGGGAGAAAGTGGAAAAAGCAGGAACGACAAGAACATTCATGTGAAGCTGAACCCAGCTGAGCTTTTCATAGGAAGTCATTTCCAGGCTACAACAATATATTTTCTTCATACAGAAAGATGCTTTTGCTATTTTTCGATACTGCTAAATGCCAGTCGGGGATCAACTGAAGACGTCTCGGCCGCGCGATGTCAGGAGACGAGACTCTCCGTGCTTCAAGGTGAAGAAAGATTCCGGTTCCAGGGAGTTCTCCTTCAGAGATTCCTGGAGAAGGCGCGGCGGATCCAAATAGGGCTGAGTGGACACAAGTAGCTTCAGAACAGGTTTGGTTCAAATTGGTTCAAAGACCCTTTTGCTTGGTAATGAAGCTTCAACACACTGAAACCACCATTTTAGATTACCTCGTAAGCCAGAGCAAAAGTTCCCCAGTGGATAGCCAGCGAGTGTTTGGCTCCAAGGTCCATATGGATCTGAACCGCCTCCTTTGGGTCAACGTGCTGGCTTTTCATTACATCCCTGCAAAGGTACATGCGGATTTAACAAGTCGGAACACGCTTGAGGTGAGAAAAGAGATGGGATGACCTCGGCAGGTACGCTCCTATGGGGATCGCCGCCAGGTCAAAAGGTCCAAAACGTCGCCCTATCTCCCTAAAGACCGAGCAGTAGCCAGTATCGCCGGCGAAGAAGAAGCGGTGGTCTGGACCTAGAACAGTCCAGCTGGACCATAATGACTGAAAATGGAGGATGGTCATGTCAAGTCAGAAGAAGTAGGGGGGGGGGGGGGTCGGAGGAGCACCTTGTTGTTGTCCACTGCGGTGCGTTTGCTCCAGTGTTGAGCTGGCGTGCACACGAAGATAACGTCGTCGTGACTTGGGACGCAGTTCTCCTCCCACCAGTCCAGCTCGATTACGTTCTCGCAGCCCGCCTTGGTCAGCCAGTCCATCAAGCCCAAGGGCACGAACCTGCGAGACGTGACCAAATTTGGTACGGTTTAAAAAAAAATAAAAATACACACAGCGCACATACCAGCGTAACTCTGCCCCGAAGCGCGCGTTGAGGCTGGCCACCGTTCCGGCATCTAGGTGATCGTAGTGGGAATGACTGATGACCACAGCGTCAATCCGGGGCAACTGCAGAATCAAGCCCAGTTGAAAAGAAACTCACTGCGGCATTTTGGGCTTAACTTTTCAAGATGACACACCTGTTGCACGCTACACGGAGGCCCTCTGTATCGTTTTGGACCCACAAACTGGAACGGTGACGCCCTCTGGCTGAAAATGGGATCCGTCAGAATGTTCAACCCATCCATTTCCACCAGAACCGAGGCATGCCCAAGCCAAGTGACCCTGAGTCCCGGACCGTATGGAGAGAGGTCCGGGTTGCAGACAAAATACGGCTCCAATACTGGCAGCTCACTGTCAAGGGCCTGGGAAAATGGTGCAACTAGGATCAACTAGGAAGGATTTTTTTTTTTTTTATCTCCAAAAGGAAGCGCTTACTCGGCATCCCGTACCTCTTTATTAGTCGGGACGTTGCTGTGGTCCTGGTCGAGCACCAAGAAGCGGAACAGCATGGTGTAGGAGGGGAACCGCCAGGTAGACCACGGGTTAGTAAAGCGGCCATGTTTGTCTCGACAAGAACTTGTCACCTCCTCCTATCACAAAAGAGAACCCATTTATTTTATTTGCTGGGTGCTTTTGGTAATGTGAACTATTGATGACCTCCAGGCGGTAGTCCAGCCGGAAGCTTTTACGAGACGAGCTGCTCCCCCTCGAAGCTGCGGGATGAGGACCCACCCCTCCGCCCTCGGCCCCTCTCAGGCGGACACGATCCTGCCAATGAAGATAAAGAACAGCGTCCTCGTGCTTGACATTGTGGTTGGTTTCTTCTTACCTCCTGTGAGCCTTCTCTCTCCTCCGGGGCTCCTCTCTCTGAAGATGATGGATTTTCCATGGGCTCACCTCCACATCTGGCAAGGGCACAAAATCACTTTTTTACACTGTTTCTTTGATCAACTTCAAGGTAGTTTAAAAGTTTTCCACCTATTAAACTGCAGGGGAAGGTTGAGTAGTTTGCATGCGAGATTTAATCATCGTGAAGTGTAGCGTATTCAAACGAATGAAAGTGAAAGCTAAGCAGGATGTTAGGACAGCAGGATGTGCATGCCAATCCATGTAAATGTTTACTTCAAGGATAATTGGACGTAAAGATGTCTTAAATGTTTTCCAACATTGACCGAGAGGATAGAAGGTCCATTCAATTTGATGCGGGGCATCCTCTTTTGCTGCTGGTGCGTTCACTAGCCCGTGTATATTTGTGTGTCTCCCGCAGACCCTGCGACAACAATGGAGGCCTGTGGTTGAGAACCAAAACAAACGTGTGTATAGCGTAGCCTGTATTCTGTCTTAATAAAGCCACAATAAAAGCAAACGCGAAGACCTGCCACACTCGACAATAAACAAAACAATTTGAGTTTACTTATAAGCTCAATCACATGGGGTCATTCCGTGCACCCGCTATCGTCTTAATGTGAAGTTTATAAATAGAAATATATATATATATATTCGCGTGGTGCATTACCAAATCAAACGTTTTATTATTATTTTTAAAAAAAACGACATTTGCAGCTTGTAGCACAAGCCTTCCGATACCAATTCAGGAATGAGCTCAAGCAGCATTCCTTTCGATAGATCACGACAGAAACGCAGGTGTCGTACAATTTACCTGAACTGTGAACGCAACAGTTAGCGAGCTAACATGTTAGCCAAACAACCGTACGACTACGATCTAAAGTGCAGATTGCTGAGTTTATAGTGCAAATTGCAAAGGTTTAACGAGTTTTTTTTTTTAAGGTAAAAAAGGAAATACCGTCAAAGATGTCGCTCAACGGTAAAGTCTTGATTTGAGTCGCGTGAAGGCGGAAGTCAATAAGCCTGAAAGGCATTGGGCTATAGAGCGGATCGGTGACGTCACCAGAACGTCACTGAGTCACATGACAACTCCGCAAACCGGCAAACTATCACTAGAATGTAATACGCTTTTTGAAATATAAAAATCAAAAATCAAACTTGTTCAGCACTGATATAGCATTTTTATGATCCATAAATATTGTCAATTTCCATTACGTAAGGACCATTAATTCATTAAATCATCAATCAATACTGAACTGTACTCCACTCTAAAATGAAATCATGATGCACCTCAAATGCAAACTCGACTTGGTTTGTTTGGAATACACTGTTTTGCTGGGAAAAAAAAAAGAACCTGTCAGGCAACTCAGTATAAAAAATGAAATGAAAATGTTTTCACACGACTTGACGTATGTATGCGTTCATTAATCGCAAAGTCGTCCAACCAGTTTGACACTGATCAATCTTGGTTGAGCTTCATCTTGTAGTACCGGATAAATCCACAAAGTGTCACTGTTGTCTAAATTCTAGCTTTTTTTTTTTTTTTTTTTTCCCAAACAGGGAATTTGACTTTGTAACAACACTCAGGCAAATATTCTCAAACATCCGCTGATCTTAAACTCCCAAGAGGGCAAGGAAAAACTCAAAACTCCAGCGAGGGGAAATGAGAAGAAACCTTGAGAAGAGACCACAGATGGGACGGTCCCTCTTCCAGGATGACCAGGCTGCAATGGATGCAGAGAGGACACATAGTACAAACAGTGTAGACAATTCAAAAAAGGTGTGGAGAGCAGGATGTTATTCCACAGTAATGACTCTGAGACTCTAGGAGTGGTGTGAGTTCATCAGAGCGACAGCCTGGGGGAAGAAGCAGTCTCTGTGTCTGCTGGTTTTGGCCTACAGAGCTCTATAAGGCCGTCCGGAGGGGAGTAGTTCAAACAGACTGCAACCTGGGTGAGAAGGGTCTGTAGAGATGTTCCTTGCACGTTTCCTGGTCCTGGACAGGTACAAGTCTTGGATAGATGGGAGGTTGATTCCAATGATCTTTTCTGCAGTCCGTCGCAGTCTGTGCTTGTCTTGTTTGGAGGCCGATCCAAACCAGACAGTGACGGAGGTGCAGAGGACAGACTGGATGACGGCGGTGTAGAAGGTTTTCAGAAGCTCTCGCGGCAGGTTGAACTTCTCGAGCTGTCTCAGGAAGTACAGCCTCTGCTGGGCCTTCTTCCGGACAGAGTCTATGTGGCCCATTCAGGTCCCGAGAGATTGCGACGTGATGGATGGCTCTTATGCTGCTCCTGTCCAGGTTTGGGACCTCTGGCGGTCCTCTCCGTGCCACAGCGTGCCTTCTTTTGGGGGCTGTCTCGTGGCTCTCCGGACTTGAGCTCAACTGATGTTTTGGATCCCGGTTGTTTCGAGACTTCTCAAAGAAGGTAAGCAAGTTGACAACTCGAACGTTTCTTCACTCGCTTGTGCTAAGAAGAAGTCTTGCACCCGTTTTGCACATTCTCACGGATTGAAAGCAAAACATCAGCAGTCATCGCCAACTGTCTTTCCAGTGATCTGGCCTGGCCTGGCCTGGCCTGGCAGCCATCCAGCATGCGCTGTCAGACTTGCGGTCGGTCATACTAGTGATTTTGTTGTGATTTTGCTTTTCTTTTCTCTTCTTGCCCTTCCATTTAGTGAACAACAGTTGAAGATTGAGCAAGAAACGGCCTGGCCTGGCCTGGCTTTTCTGCAGGCCGCATTGTAGTCACAGCTTCTTTCGGCGGGCCATTATGACTGTCAACCCAAATAAATGTACGAGCACCTCATATTATATACAGTAAAAGCTACAAAACAGACTGACAAATAACTCGTCTTCAAATCAGACTCAAGTATTTAGAAAGAAAAAAAAGAAGATATTATTAAAAGTGAAGACAATTTGCAATTCTAGTAATGACACCAATTTGATGCACAATTTGTCTTCGTGGGCCACAGATGTGGCGGGCCATATCTGGCCCCCGGCCGGGCCTTGGGTTTGACACCTGTGGTGTAAACCCGATGGCCGAGAAAAGACAATCTTGCCAATAAAGAACCAACTGGGTGTGACATGTTGGTTTGAAGCAACTTTGCCATGGAGAACTGCACCTCGAGGTCACGCCGCGTGTATACGTGTTGGATGTGACCTCGTCATGCAAATGGTAGGCTTGTGGGGTTCAGGCGGGCGGGCGTTCGGCCGGGTCAGCTTTGCCTTTGTCCTGCAAAGCGGCTGTGGTGTGAAAGGTCTGGAGAAGGTTGCACAACGCGGAGGGAGGGAAAAGAACGTTCTGTCTTTATGATGACGCGAGAGTCAAATGTTTCCATTGCAAATGCCTCGTGACTTCAAAGTTGCTTGCCTTTCCGTGACGCGTCGTGTCGTGGGCAGCAATTCAACTGAAGAGGGCGCAACAGCAATGTGTCAATAAATACTCTATTCAACTGAAGAGGGCGCAACAGCAATGTGTCAATAAATACTCTTCATTTATTTCTAGTCTACAAACATAGTTGCTCCATCGGAGCACAGACACACAGCTTGGTCACTTTTCCATTCCACATCGAACCGAAACGGCGTCGATTCAAGCAAGCGCCAAACGTCATGTTGTACATTTGACCTATTCCTTTGCTCCTTTCTGTTTGACTGCATGGTGAGGGAAATCAAGTTGATTGGTTGGCAACTTGCAAGCAAGCCTTCAACTTGGGCAGAAGCTTTGAGACGACGAAGGCTGAACGTGTCAAAGCAGCGTGACGTCACGCGCGGTGCGGGCTAGGACTTTAGTCGCGTCCGTGGGTCAGTCACACTTGTCGAGTTGGAGCCGCCGTTCCTGTCTGCCAGTCTGCCTGCCTGCCTGCCTGTCTGCCTCCCTCGCTCGCTCGCTGTCTGAGAGTCTCGCAGCCGAAATTGTTGATCACCCAAGGCGCCCGAGGATGGTCCACCGAAGTTCCCGCCGAGGCCGCCGCGGCCGCCGCGAACTGCTCATCATGAGGCTGCGCCCCGCACTTGTGTGGTTTCTCCTGCTCTCCCTGACCAGGATGGCCGAGTCAGACGGTAAAAGCTTCCTCACGACACTTTGTCAATTTCACATTGCGAATGCGATCAACGTCAATTTGGTGTCGACTCACTCGTGTGCAAGCAGCCTTAATTGTATTCATGTCGCCAACGGGAGAGAGTGTACGATGCAGTCGCCGTCTGAGCATTTCTTTCTTTCCAAGGACTTTTCTTCACTCGTTTGTCCGCACCACCACTTTTTGTCGTTTTCTATCTTGCGCTCCTGAGTTAAGGTCGCTGGTAACTTTGAAGTGAATGGCTATTATTTGATTGTCTTTTTCTCGGCACACCAGTTTGAGCCAGTTTTTGTCGTTTTCTATCTTGCGCTCCTGAGTTAAGGTCGCTGGTAACTTTGAAGTGAATGGCTATTATTTGATTGTCTTTTTCTCGGCACACCAGTTTGAGCCAGTTTTTGTCGTTTTCTATCTTGCGCTACTGAGTTAAGGTCGCTGGTAACTTTGAAGTGAATGGCTATTATTTGATTGTCTTTTTCTCGGCATAAAATGGCACTTGTTGATTGACTGATTGAAACTTTATTGATCCACCACGCAGATATTGACTGTGCCAAGTCACTCACTCGCTCGCTCGCTCGTTTAGTGAGACAAGCTCGATCGGATTTCCTTGAAAAGATTTTCTTGCTTTGAGGGCTCCCACAAAAGTGCTCGTAACTGTTGCTACTTGTCGTTCCTTCATTGGTATTGACTGAAGACGTACAGATGAGGGGATTTGAAAGCAAGCTGCTAAGTGCTTTCTATTGAATAACAAGGCCACCTGCTGGCTAGTACGTGTTGCATTTGTTGCTTGAATCAAGTCAAGTCATTGATATTGGCTCACGTGATTTGCATGTCATAAAGTGAGAATTGTATTTGTTTCAAACGGGCAAACCACACATAAGCAATCAAAGACACATACTACATTCAATATATGCTGCTGCTTCTTGTCGATGCTAATCATCTGTCTGATAGATGTCCATTTTGATTCTTTTTTTATTCTATTTGTTTGGTTTTTCTCTTTTCATTGGTGTGCAGGAGTAGTCTCTTCCCCCCCCCCCCCCCCCCCCCCCCCCCCCCGCGTGTTTGGAATAAAGCAACGAATAAAGGATGTACATTTCATTTTTGTAGATTGCAATTCGTAAGCCTCCAAAACAGAATCCGGTCCCTCTCTCCCCACCGTCCGTCCATGTGACGACGTCATTTCGACTGAATCCTAGCCAGCCTGTGCAAAAGATCATCATCGTGATTGGCTGTTTGTACTTCCCGTCTGATGCGTCGCACGTCGTCTGTGTCCATTGATGGCGTACGCCCGCTAGCTAGTTAGGAACCGTGAGAATTGTTTGAAAGGAATGCTCTGCCACGGCGATGAGTGCAAAAAGCAAACAATCCATTGTAAAATCTGTCGCTCATATTATTCTTTTGTTCCTTGCTTGTCCAGACTGCGAAGGCAAGATTGGCCATGTGAAATTCTGCGATGCTGGCAAAACTCTCAAACTGGATTCGGATGCCACCAGTACCACTCAGGTCGGATGGACTTTTGAGGGACAGAGCGGCAGCATCCCATCTCGCGCTACATATGACCCTGCCGCCGAAAAACAAAAACTGACATTGGAGAACCTGAGCGCTGCAGACAGCGGCAAGTACACTGCCACCTACAGCGACAGCACCACCAAGACCTTCTCAATCCTCGTCGGAGCCGGTAAGTTGCACGACAATCGTCTCGTATCGCTGAGCGACCGTTGCGTTTTGTGAAAGACACCACGTGCAAAGCGGGCGGCTTAAACGGTTCAAATTTGGAATGCAATTCAAATGTGCCACTTTGCCATCTGGGAGAAAAGCAAACGTTGCTCTCAGAAGAAATCGGGGCAACTCCTTTTCTTACCCTCGGCTGAAATCCTTTGCCGATAGGATGGCGGGCGCCGCCGCGGTGCTACATTTGTCGGAGCGCAGAGCAAAATCGTGTAGCGCGTGCCCTCGGCGTGGCCCACCGTCTGCTGCTTTTTAACGCCTGCACTCGGACTTGACCACTGAGGTGAATGTCACACTCTTTTGGGGTTTTTCAGTCACCTGCGACGCAGGCGCAGAATGCAAAGTTGTGACGGGGAGCTCCATCAAGATGGACTCCGCAGCTGGTTCCGCCATTGATGTCTCCTGGACTCATACGAAACCTGACGCGCCGGAGACAGCCATCGATGAAGCCAACAAGTTCACTGACGATAAGAAGAAAGAGATGGGCCGCTTCAACATGCAACTAGCCGACGCGGGGACCTACAAGGCCAAGTACCCCAACCCCTCCCCGACGACCACTGCAACATTTACAGTCTCCGTCCAAGGTAGCTCTCACGCCGCGGGATTGTTGCCACGAAAGCAATTCAGCCGATGCACCCTTGCTCAAAACGTTGCCGCCTCACTTCCTCTTCCCAACAGCTCCCATCACCGCTGTCAAAATCGCCGGCAAAGTTTCTGCGTGTGCAGGCAAGAGCGTCATCTTAGAGTGCAAGGTCACCGGTGATGCCAAAGTGGTCACTTGGAAGAAGGGCACTACTCCCCAAGCTACTAACGTCAGTGGCAAGAAGTTGACCATCAGCGAGGCTAAACCGGAGGACGCCGGTGAATACACTTGCAACGCCGAAAGCTACCCTGGCGGTAACCCGGTCGAGAGCGCCGGATTTACTCTCACCGTTAGCGGTGAGTACACCGCCATTTCTTGGGTTGACGTCAGCCCTGTTTGCGAATGCGTCACTCGCTCCCTGTTTTCGACAGCGGCCGTCGACTGCGACGAACAACAAAACAACGTCATCCCCAGCATCATCGAGAATAACGAAAAAGGTGAGTACTTCCATGTCACTGCCCGCCCTGCCTCGCCCAGGCCAATGATTGTCGTCACCTTTGCTCTAGAGGGGACCTTGGGGGGGTACGCAGCCCAGGCCGCGTCCTGCTCCGTCGCTCTGCTGCTGATGACCAGCCTCCTTCAGCTCTGCTGGATGCTTTAGACACGGCGGCTGCCGGGTGAGTCGCCGGCCGCACCTTGCTCCTTTTTACGCTCCTTTGTTGTTCCTCCTCCTCCTTTGCGATTGCCAACCGGCCGGCGGCTGTCTGCTTTTCCTCAGTCGAATGGAAGTGCGGGCGGGGGGGTTGACTGCCGCCGCCGCCGCCGCCACCTTTGCCTTTTTTGGAGCGGGAGGGAGGAGCGAGCGCCCAGAGTGGAGCGAGCGGCAGGCAAAGCTTTTTTTTGTTTTGTTTGTTCCTTGTTCCGTTTATTTCACCCCAGCATTTGAATCATCAGAATCCTTGAATCCGCCACACAATCCCAATGGACGTATGATGATGACTTTGTTTTGCGAATGTTTTGGATTGCAAACGCATCATCAGTGTCGTAAAAGTAAGCGATCCAGGCGCTCACCTGTGCATTTTCAGCCGCTTAGTTGTCGTCGTCGTCGTCGTCTTTGTTATTTGACTTGGCACTGGAAACCAAGAGGGACGCCACGCTTGCTGTAGGTAAGTGCTCCCCCCTAGCGGCGGAACCGGTGGCAAATGTCAACGTTTGACTTCAAAAATTACCTTTCCACTTGAGATCACGTGCAAATTGGGGAAGCCGTCCTCGTTCATTTGCATCAGCGTAAGCCACCCACCCGCGAATGCCCCGAAACGACAAGCCGACAATTAGAACCGACTCCCGTTGGCGGTGAATTTGATTTTGAAGAAGAAAAAGTCTCAACATAAGTGGATAACATAGGTATAAGATCCATTTCTTTGATCCAATTAGGCATGTATTAATAACACCTTTTGTTAGCCATCTCTCGGTTAATTAACAACGAGTTTGTTTTCAGTTGTCGATTTGATCTATTCATCCAATTTATTGAGAGGAAGCTATCATCCATGTTGGTATTGTCTCGATCAATTATTGTCGTAACACTGTTGAATGATTTGATCTAGTCCATCCTTTAGTAATAATAGTAAGCTACCTTTTGTTAACCGGTCTCGAAGAATTATGAATTCTTTCATCTGTTATTCCCATGTTGATCCTATGATGATGATCATTTCATCATTCACGATTCATCATTTATATATTATGATTATTTCATCATTTATTTATTATTCATTATTTATCTTTTGATTATACATTTATCATTTATTTCATATCTTTTGTTACTCCATATAGAATTAGACGCGCGCTCGTAACACTGTTTATTTATTGGATCGCTCCACTATTCATTGATTCAATCCATTGAATCAAAGAGCACGCTTAGCTCTTGTTCTTATTCGAAACGATAGGAGCGCTCACGCTCGTAACACGATTCGATCGGTCGATTCTTCATTTGTCGATTCAATCGGTTGAATCGTTCACCAAAAGGAAAGCTATCTTACGTGATTTGAAACTACACGCGCGCTCGCAAACACTATTTATCGGAGCTGTTCATTATTCCTTGGGGTTTTTTCCCCCCCCAATCGATTCATTCGTTCATAGTAAGCTATCTTTTGTTCTTATTTGGAGTTAACAGCTCACGGACGTGACACTGTTTGTTTATTTGAACATTTATTCAATCGATTGAATCGTTAACAGTAAGCTCTCTTTTGTTCTTACGTGATTTGAAATGATAGGCGCGCTCACAAACACTTGATTTGATCTGTTGATTGTTCACCCTATTTCATCATTTGTTCAGAGAATAGAGTAAGCTATCTTTTGTTCTTATTTGGAATTCTAGGCGGTCGTAGCACGGACTCATTTATTGATGAAGCTCTCTTTTGTTCTTACGTGAGTTGAAATGATGGGCGCCGCACGCTCACAAACACACCGTCTGATTCATTGATTGATTCACTCACTCTAATCAGTTATTCATAGAGTAAACTATCTTGTAGCAAAAATGATCATCCATGTGTACTGCTGGCACCTGAGAGTTTGTTATGGCGCATGATGGGAAGTGTGAGGTGAGGGCGATTGGGGGCAGGAAATGACGCGCGAGTGGAGGGAAGGATTGGGCCGCCAGCAGCTCGTGTATGTCTAATTGTCTTAAGTTGTTATTTCGGTTCAATAAAAGCGATGAAATTGCACCCGACTCTGGTTCCTTTTGTCTGTAGCAGGCGTGCGTGTGGATACGTTTTGGTTGGGGTTATCAATATGATTGCAAAATCTTTTCGTTTTGTCTTTATAAACGTCGGAAGAGTTCATCTCCATCATGAGAGATTTGGCTCGGTCAGTGGGGGAGGAGGAATACTCCACAGCTGTTCGACACTACTCGTGTGTATGTTTCCGCGCGTGTGTGTGGGCGCGCACTCTCTTAAATGTTGTTAATCCAACCTCTGCACTTTCTGCTGCATTCATGCAGATGTTGGACGCGTATCTCACAATACAGTACTCCACTCTAAAATGAATTCATGATGCACCCCAAATGCAAACTCGCCTTGGTTTGTTTGGAATGAATGCACTGTTTTCCTTCAAAAAAAAACAAAAAACAACAACCTTAAAAACAACGAACCAGTCAGGCACCTCAGTCAAACGCACCAGTATAAAAAAATTGAAATGAAAATGTTTTAACACGACGTATTCATGCGTTAATTCATCTCAAAGTCGTCAAACCAGTTTGACACTGATCAATCTTCTTGTGTGTGCGTGCGTGAGATTCACGTTGTAGTACTGGATAAATCCATTAAGTGTCGCTGTTTGTTTAAAGTTGTACAGTATCAACCCTCAGAGTCGTACATGATGCCTCCCTCACAACTCTGGACTCATCCATAGCAGCATTGAAATTTAAAATGTCAACATTCCCTCTATTCTCATTTTAAACAGGAAAACGCCAAGTTAGGGAATGAAATGGAAGTGAGCGAGGGAAGGCAGTAGTTCCGAGAAATGGTGTTACGAGTGACACGGGGTGAAGAAAAAGAAGCATGGGTGGAGGGGGGAGGGATTTAATCCTGCCTGGATTATCGTATACATTGGTCGTGAGGCGCAAGCGAGTGAGGAAGTCCCAACAGTCCATCCATCCATCCCAGACTCCATTCCGGACCGTTTTCATCTCTCTGCTCAGTGATTTTTTTTTTTTTTTTTTACCTCTCCAGATGTGAGCACAAAAGTTCTGGAAAGATGGACTACTGCTACTGCTCGTGGTCGGATGTGACCTCACCGAGTGTATTATGGAATTTTGCTTTCGTTCATAGGAACATTCATTCGGAGCGCTGATGGGATGGATGGCTCTTTAGCTGCTCCCGTGCAGGTTTGGGACCTCTGGCGGTCCTCTCCGTGTCACACCGTGGATTCTTTTGTGCCTGTTGTGGCTCTCCGGACTTGAGCTCAACTGATGTTTTGGATCCCGGTTGTTTTGAGACTTGTCAAAGAAGGTCAATTGACAACTTTAGCATTTCTTCACTCGCTTATGCCAAGAAGAAGTTTACCCTAGTGTAAATAAATAGTTGTAATCTGGCTGGAAATCCACAAGAAATGGACGCAAACGCGGGCGATGGTGTACAGTGGCAGAGAAATGGACCGCGGCGAACGAGGCTGACGATGCTCCCGTGGATGATCCTGTGCAGCTCGCTGTGGCTGGCAGTGGATGGCCAGATGAAGATCTCACCGGAGACGTGAGTAGAGTGCACTTGCAGTCCAACGGGGTGACTCCAACTCACCCTTTTTGTTTTTTTAGTCTAAAATCAACTTGTGCTCTCTTTATCGACTTCAACTGGTCTACTCATTTCAGATGAATCCATGTGCATGAATGAATCTTATTTTTAGAACAAAATGAGCGTGAGGGGGCGACTCCCCATTGGCCCTACCATCTGTCGCATCCTGTCTGGCCATCGCGCGCAGGATTCGTAAACCAGAATTACCCCCCCAAAAAAACACGATTGAGCAGTAAATAACTTGGCGACCTGACTGTTGACTGTCACCTTTGACGGTAATCTCTTTTAATCTGTCAGTGAAGCGTGATCTCACACACGAGAGGCCACGACCTTTAATGCTGTGTCTTTTCAGATCAAATAGCCACAAAAAGGATACATTCAAATTGTGTTTATATTTTATGTTCAGCGTGCAGAAGTGGGCAGAGTCATTCGGGAAAGAGATGGCATCCCTCTCCACCAAATACTCTGGAGCTGAACTGCTACAAAAAGTAAGACAACAGAACAACGTACTTTTTTCTTGTACCAATTTACTCCAGAGGTCGAGAAAAGCATCACTTTGTTTACGTTTCGGTCCACATGTGCGTTAGTTAGTACGTAATTAGGCTCTGGTTAGAAGCCCTGGCAGGCCAGGCGCTCGCCATCTGCCAGCCACTCTCGACTCATCTCATCCTGTTTTCCGTCTATTTATTGTTTGTAATCTGTGTGTTGAAAGAAATATAAGGACGTGGAGGGCGTGTTGAAGATTGAGGAGGTGGACGGAGGGGAGCTGGTCCAAAAGTTTGCGGAGGAGATGGAGAAGATGCTTGGGAGGAAAATGAAATCTGTTAAGGTATTGACAAGTCAAATACACCAAACATCATAATGTGCTTTTAAAAGAAATATTTAAGTGAAATAATGCCAATGTGACAATATTTTTTTAATTTACGACAGAGGTTGGCAGAAGCAGCCGAGGAGGCTGATCTTTACCACGAGTACAATGACACGCTTGAAGTAAGTAACTGATGAATTTATGAATGAATGAATTCGTTAAAATGGACCTGATTATCATTCTATTGTAAACTGTATTTTATTCAAGTGCACTTTATAGTCTGAAAAACACAGTGATACTTCCTCATGACCTGGTTGTTGAGTGCACATTCCCTTTTTTTTTCTTCTTCCCCTTTTTCCAGTTTGAATACTACAACTCCATGCTGATCAACATGGCGGACGAGGACGGCAACCCGCTGCCCCTGGGAGGAGAATTCCCGCTGGAAAAGAACGAACACTTCAGCAAACTGCCAGTCAACACGCAGCAAAGTAACATTCAAGTGCCCACTAATGTCTACAACAGAGGTATATGTGAGCCTGAATGCAAAAATGACACAAATCCAGAGGGTCACTCACACAATCTTTTATTATTCCAGATACAGATATTTTAAACGGCGCGTACATGTCCGAGGCTCTCAATGACGTATTCATCGACAACTTCCAGAAGGATCCCACCCTCACTTGGCAGTACTTTGGAAGCTCCTCAGGCTTCTTCAGGCTCTACCCGGGTACCGCACATTCCGGCCATTGTCTGACCTAGTAGCAAGTTTCCTGGAGTTTGGTGACAGCTTTGCCCTTTTTTTGATCTCCAGGGATCCAGTGGATCCCGGACGAGAATGGGGTGGTCACTTTCGATTGCAGAAACAGAAACTGGTGAGGTGATCTTCCTATTGAGATGGTTTCCGCAGGTCATTGGTAGGCTGCTAGTTAGCAGTTAGCAATGACTAGGTTGCTACAGCGCTACTACAGCTAAATGTATGCTAGACTTGTCAAGTTGTTTCGCGTTCCAATTCATTTGCTCATCATTTGAAAAGAAAATGATACGATTACTGCCACCAACATGAAAAAAAAATATTTAAAACAAAAATTGGGTGTATTTTATATAAGTAGTAGGATAAGCACATTTAATTAGTTTTAAGTTGCATTAAAAAAAACACCACTAACCCCTAACCCTAACCACCCTAACCCTAACCACAAGAATGAAAAATGTTCTTAGTGATAGAAGACCAAAATATTGTATCAACAAATCCATTATCTGGAAATCTGATTTAGTCGAGGTGAAACACTGTCTACGTCGTCCGGTTCCTCGGATTGAACCTTCAGGAAGTCGTAAGTCAAACAAACAGATTATGGATCTGGAAAGTAGCAGCTGCCCCGGGGGACTAATCTCCTTCATGTACATGACCTTGTAATTAAACCGGATGACAATAAAGAGATAAGGGGCGGAAATGAGTGGATGAACTTTGTCTGCATGTTTGCATTTCTGCTCTTATTCTTTTTTTAATACGTGTTTGGCATCCTGTTTGTTTTTCAGGTATATCCAGGCGGCCACTTCTCCGAAAGATGTGGTCATTGTGGTGGATGTGAGCGGCAGCATGAAGGGGCTCAGGCTCACTATAGCTAAGCACACCATCAACACATTATTGGACACACTGGGAGAGAATGATTTTGTCAACATCATAGCTGTAAGATTTTTTTTTTTCCCCGTAAAATACGGTTTGTACAATTTTAATCGTCGTTTCTACCACAGTATAGCGACTACGTTCGATACTTGGAACCCTGCTTCAAGGGAATTCTGGTCCAAGCCGATCTAGATAACAGAGAGGTAAGAAGGAATAAAGTAATTAATGAATTTAGCGTTCATGGTAAGGGTTAGAACAAGTTCCTGTCTGGCATGATCCTCTTTGTTTTCTACTTGTCCTACATTACGTTGTTGTTTCCTCTCATCTGCTCTCCTGTTCTTATTATTCCGCAAAGCCCGGCCATGTGTGAGTGACCATTTGTGTGTGTGTGTTAGGCGCTGGATGCATGCCCTACTTTCTAGCACCAATATACACAACATAAGAGATCAGGTGAGGTCGAGGAGCTGCTGACAATTTTAAACACGTCACATGACCGGCCAGGCAGACGTGTGATTGGCTGGATGCATTGTAACGTGTGGAGCACATATTTTGACATGATTTCACACACACAATTAAGATGGAAAACAAATAATATAATATAATATAATATAATAAGTATTAAAAAAGAATCTGAATCATCATTGTAGGTACTAAACATTGTTATTTGTAAATCTCTTGTATTTTGGGTTTTACAGTGTGTTTAATCCAGATTATCTGTTGTAGTGGCCGTGTTGTAATTAGTCAACGTGCCAGAGAGCCACGCTAATCCCTCCTGTGCCCTTTTCACCGTCGCACAGAAACATGCTTTGCATCTCCAGTCACCGCTTCTCCGATATTTTTTTTTTTTTTTTTACAACTCACAAAACAATGTTTTGTGTTCCCTGCGCAGCACTTCAAGTTACTGACCAGCGAGCTGCACGTCAAAGGAGAAGGCAAAGTGAAAAATGCCATGAGGGAGTCGTTCAGGATCCTCAATGAGGTTGGCGTTGAATGCAAAAACGGAGACGCTGAATTGAAGATGAAAATGTGCGTGCGTGTGTTATCAAGGCTGCAGCACTGGGCCAGGGCAGCCTGTGCAACCAGGCCATCATGCTGATAACAGACGGCGCTATGGAAGACTTCCAGGATGTTTTTCAAGAGTTCAACTGGCCAGAACGACGGGTAATGACGCACGTATGAGCACACGAAATAAAATCATATCGTTGAACTTGTATCTGTGATTTGCTGTCACCCCAGGTTCGAGTATTCACTTATCTCATAGGACGGGAAATGACATTTGCTGAAAATGTCAAATGGATTGCCTGCAATAATAAGGGTAAGGAAAATAAATGAGTAATTCTAGAGGTGAATTATAAAACTTGTGCCACCCTCTCGCAAATGACACGGGATTATGCAGTGGAATATAATCACTTTATTCCCGGCTGGCAGTACATGAAAAATCTCTGATTAAATAGCAGATTATCAGAACATTTATACTGTAAACACTCGAGCGGGCCAGCACAGGCTAACAGATTTGCCCCCTTCTGTTGCCTTCATGAAAGCATCTATTCGAATTTAGGTTTAGCTCTCAATTGTGTCTAGGATCTTAAAAAAAAAAAAAAAAAAAGGTATCCCATTGCTGTCATTGTGTTTCACCAAAAAAAGACAAGAACAGCTCAGCTTTTTGGGATTGTTTCCGACATCCGATTAGTGCATTCAGCACATTTAATTGGATGACAAAACAGGACTGGATGTAAAAATTTGATACTTGAATGTAAATACTTGTGTGTGTCGCAGGTTATTACACGCACATTTCGACGCTAGCTGACGTCCAGGAAAACGTCATGGAGTACCTGCACGTTCTCAGCCGGCCCATGGTCATCAACCACGACCATGACATCATCTGGACGGAGGCCTACATGGACAGTGTGGTAGGTTTTTGCCATATCAAATAACCATGCATTGGCGGCGCTAGAGGAGATGCTGCAGGGTCACTGCCCCCCCCCCCCCTAAATTATGCTAGATAATGGACTTTTCACTATTTTCTGATTTATCTGGGATTTTGTTTCCACATTTCCACTGGTCCCTCCCAAAGAAAATGTAATGGATCATTATCGATATTTTTCAATGAATTTTCTGGGTTAGTAAAAAAAATTAAATTCATAAAAAGACTTTTAAGAGCTGTATTAATATCAGTTAGTTCAAAAGAATACACAGTACATACCTTAAGGTTAGCATTGCAATTAGCTGTTTAATGCAATGTTTCTCACATTTGTGATTTTCTTTTCATAGCAGTTACCCACCACTAAAGAGGTAATCAAACATGTGAATTAGCATTTTAGCTTAGCCTAGCATTTTGGCTAATAGTACCCATCCTTTTGTTAGCTAGTGAATATCAACCTACCTTGTTTTTAGTTTAGTCTTAACTGATTTCATCTTCTCAGTAAAAACAGCAAAATAAGACACTGCTTTTACATTTTATTTTCTCAGGTCAACCTTGAAGGATTTTTTTTTTTTTTAGCAATTCTTAGCAAGTATCAGCTAATGTTTTTAACTTTCACAGCTATTCAACAGTCAAGCCCAGAGTTTGCTTCTGATGACTTCGGTTGCAATGCCTGTTTTCAGCAAGAAAAAGGAGACGGTAAAGATTCAGATTTCTATTTCAACATCTCATTAGCATTATTGGGAAAAGAAATGTGATGATAACTACTTTTCTATACGTGTTATATAGTTGTCTCATGGAATTTTGCTTGGAGTTGTCGGAACTGACGTGGCCCTGAAAGAACTGATGAGATTAGCTCCGAGATACAAGGTTAAACCTCTCAGATTTACACGTTTTTTCTTTTCTTTACAAAATTAAATAAATTAAGTTTTGTCTCATTAGCTGGGTGTCCACGGTTATGCCTACCTCATCACAAACAATGGCTACATCTTGTCTCATCCTGACCTCCGGCCTCTGGTAAAAAATGTTTTCAACAAACCAAACCTTAAGTTATTTCTGAAACTAATCAACTGAACGATGCGTTTGACAGTACAAGGAAGGGAAGAAGCTGAAGCCCAAACCCAACTATAACAGTGTCGACTTGTCCGAGGTGGAATGGGAAGACACAGAAGAGAAAGTGAGCTACACACATTCAAACATTTATGAAGTTTTCTTCTCCTTATCAGTTTATGTCATAATTGTCATCATGCTCCAGCTCAGGACGGCCATGGTCAAAGGAGAAACCGGGACCTTGTCCTTGGATGTGAGGACTTCAGTGGATAAGGGAGTGAGTGTAACAAAGCTGTAATTTACCAAAAATGCCACTAGTCATTGGCGGCGCCAAGATTTTTTTTTCTTAAGGGACTGCAAAACAAAAATAATTTTGTACAAACACAAAAACTTGTTTTGAAAATTCTGTTTCTCTCAATATTGGGGGGGGGTAGTGCTCCCACGCCCCCCCCCCCTCCAGCTCCGCCAGTGCCACTATGTCACAGTTAATTGCGTTTTGCGGAAAACATAAGTATGTTTTTTTTGTTGGCCTCTCAACAGAAACGAGTGATGTTCCTCAAGAATGATTACTTCTACACCGGCATCAATGAGACTCCTTTTAGGTTTGATTGCATGCAATAGTCCAAATATTTTTTTATTTGTTTAGCACTCATGAATATTTTTTCTTGCTGTTTATCAGTCTTGGTATAGTGTTGACAAGAGGATATGGGCAGTATATATTTGTTGGGAATGTCTCTGTTGAAGAAGGTAGGGGCTGGGTTTTCTTTCTGTACTTATTCTATTTTTACACAATTTCACATTCAAAATTAAATCGAAAAAATATTTCCCAGGTCTTCATGATTTACTGGCTCCTGATTTGACCATCGCTAGCGAATGGTGAGTGATAGTGGTTATTTTGGTAATCATTTGATCATTGTGGCAACACCATCCACGACTTTGCAGGACCTACTGCGAGACCGACATCGACCCAGCGCATCGTAAATTGAGCCAGTTGCAAGCGGTAGTTCGATACCTGACGGGGAAAGAACCGGATCTTGAGTGTGAGTGTGGATTTTGTTGTTCCACATGCAATATGGGAATAAATCACATTGCATTCTTGTTTTTCTCCAGGTGACGTGCAGCTGATGCAGCAAACCCTGTTCGACGCTGTGGTGACTGCTCCGATGGAAGCTTACTGGACTGCCCTCATGCTCAACCCAACCGGGTGACTAATCACTTAACCGCGCATCTTTAAAACTATCCATTTGAATTGACCTTTTTATCTTTTCAATTTATAGTATGGATGACGGCATTGAAACAGCTTTCCTGGGCACGCGGTCCGGCCTGATGAGATTCCAGCGTTACGCTGGAATCGAAAAGCGAGTTGGCATGTGAGTCGTAATACAACATGTGCAAGGTTGCCCTCTGGTGGTCAGTAAGAGCAGCGCCATTTGGCTTCCAGGTCCTTCCTGACAGCCACGGATAAGGAGAACATGTTCACTTTGGACCATTTTCCATTGTGGTTCCGCAGGGCAGCCGAGTACCCTGCTGGACAGTTTCTGTACTACATGCCACGACAAGACACCAGAGGTAGATCTTCCGTTGCTTTGCTAAGTTGTTGTAAACTGCATAAAGGTCATGAGCAGATCATACTAACACTCAACTCCATTGATGCAGGAGTTTCGTTTGCGACCAAAGTGTCCCGACATGTCGTTTGTTGTGTTTAGACGTATTCAGGGACTATGAGGCGGACTATAGCGCTACCTTGAGCGTGGAGGAGACGGCACAGCAATCGGAGGAGGGAGGGGGAGTACAGTGGGAGGAGGAGGGTAGAGGAAAACTGTTACTTGGCATGCTGCCGCTTGGGTGTCCTCAAACCATTCCCTGACATCCTTTTTATGTTTCCCAAATTTTAGTTATTAATTTTAGTCGGTGACACATTTTTGAATGAAAACCTAAAATAAAAAAAGACCTGCATGTGTGCATGTTTGCAAAGCCACAATATTAGGTACACAAGCAACACAATACAACTTTGTATTGGTACATTGGATTGGATTGCGTTCCTAATATAATGACTATTGATCACTCGCTCATTGCGTGCTGTTCATATTCCAGCTGGGAGGATCGTGATCTCAACCACTGCCATCACTGTGACTGTGGGCAAGAAGACAGCCATTGCTGGAGGTAGGACATCATCTCTTGAAATGAATAATTGCAATAGCATTTGAAACCTCTAGAGGGCAATGTTTATCTTTATGCAAAAGACAAATTATGATTCATGCCTACATAAATTTACCAGCTCGTTCCCTTTCATACTTACTGTACCTCGTGTATTAGAGTATTTATTTATTCAAGTTTATTTACCATAACTGACACTATATCGCCTGGAAAAGGAAGAAGGCAGTTAAAAAAAAGAATAAAGGTTAGTCCTTTTAAATAGATAGACGAGGAAGGGAGGACAAAAAGGGGAGCAGACAAAAAAGGGTGGACCGAGGTGGGAAGGAAAAGCAAGGTGAAAAACACTCCAAATGATGAGAAAAGATGTGTCAGGAAGATAAATGGACACGAGATAAGCGCGAGAGGAGACGAGAAGGACAGAGTTGATGAGAAAGGAAAAAAGTGTTGGAAGGGATTGAGGCGTAAAGAACAAGATAAGGATTAGTACGCACACAGAGGAGCCGCCATCGCCGCTGATTCATTCCCTGCTTTGACCCTGTGTGTATGTTTACTCCATTTTATTTGATTAGATGATTTGACCCTTTGCTGGAAATAGTGCGTGTGTGCTCAAATTGAGCATAAATAGACACAATGGTGGTTTAGTCACGCCTTGGAATAGAGTGTGATATGTTTTTATTTCCGTCAATGCATATGTACTCGGAAATTCTTCGTTATCGCCATTGCCTAAAACACAATCATCGTCATAACACACACAACACACCACCAAATTCTGGCCAGTATACTTCGGAGGCCCTTCAGTCATTATGTTGTTAGTAGCAAACTATATTTTATTATTCTGTACACACACACGGGTTATAAGAACAGGATTCAGCTAGCTAAGATACTTAGCTACTAACAGCACGACACCTGCAGGCCGGGAAGTGTAAAGTTCCGACTTTGGCAGACAGAGTTTCGCCTTAGTTTTGAAAAGATTGCCAATATGACATTTACACTATTTTACATGTATGGCGAACTCTTGTCTTTTGTAGGAACTCGACACAGCCCGATAAAATGACGACTAATGAACAAACATTACAGTGATACTCAAAACATACGAGCGTTATAAGCACAACAAAAAACAAACATTGTGAATTTGGAATATTTTTGGAAGGGTCACAATTCAGGCTGGGACACCATACTGGCTAATTCTAGCTAGCTAGATATAGCTATAGATATAGCTAGCTACATTAGCCTAGCTAGTGCGGGACGATTATAATATGTATCTGCGTCATACACACTTTAATTATAGGTTTCTTTCAGGCCAATTTACACAAGGAGGGGATTGTTTTTAAATAGAGGAATATGCAATGAAAGTTTATTTTTACTCAGCCGGAATGCAAATCAAATTCTCTTTGGCAGTGGCGTGTTCAAATCAGGCTGATGCAAGCCTTCATCGCATATTACGGATAATTGTGAGGAAAGAAACCATATGGAAATTTTTCAGGAGGACTTTCCATTTATAGCAACTGGATGGAAAGATGGTTGGAGAGATAAAGGCTTGGGGGAGAGTGTGTGTGTGTGTGTTTGGGGGGGGGGGGGGGGGGGAATAGCAGCATCTTTTAGTTGAATCCCTTGTTAGCGCTAATCCCTCCGGGTAGGATGGTTTTATAAAAAAAGGCCAGGAAAGGGAAACCATTGCGGGTAACAGATTAGGGCGATAAAGTGCTGGAAAGTTCTGAAGTCTGTCGATGGAGCTTGTCGGGATTATGAGATGCATGGTTTGAGAAATATTAAGAACATTTGAGGCTTCCCGGGATAAACGGCCAACAATATGGACACCTGAGACGGACCAGAAAGAAACTGAAATCTGGTCCTGGTGTTTTGTTCTGAGACATTGCATTACAAGTATTGGCTAACTAGATTACCCCTTCTGTGAGGACTTGTCTGGACCAGGTTTTCGAGTCTTGAAAGAGCAGATATATAGCCCATAGTTTTGTCTTGTACGTGAACATTGGTCGGATCATAAGCACACTCAAGAGTCCCTGAAAATTACAAGATCTGCTCTTCGATGACTTGATAGATGCACATTAGATGAAACCTTCTTTTTCTCTCTGGTGCTAAGTTCAGAAGCCCAACAGCATCAGTAGGTGGGTAGTAGGCGAGATGAAAGGATAAAAAAATAAAGGCGAGGAAGAAGGCTTTGAAAGAAGTAAAGTTGGTGACGTTTGGAGAGTTGAATGTGGTGATCATTGTTTTCTTTTTCAAACCCGTTCTCCTCTTTGAGCCCTTAGCCTAACGAAACCTCTTGTCCGTGGCTCCCCTACGCCACCGAGGAGATTTGTTTCTCTTCTCGATCGTCCGCGTCCGCCTCGCCGTCTCCCATGAGCGGCTGCCTCTTCTTCAGCTCTCTCTGGTATTTGGCCATCAGCGAGGCGTAGATGCACCCGTACGCGGCCGCCGCCACCATCATGATGCAAACGATCCCGCACACCACCCCGGCGATCACCACCGTGCCGATGGCGCGACGCACGCTCACGGGGCGGTAGCGAGCTCGTACGCAATCTGCCGGGGCCTCTCCACCGCCCCCGGCTCCTCCTCCTGTGTTTGAAGAGGAGTCATCACCGCCAGAAATTGACGGCGCCCCACTGGGGTTAAGAACCCCCCTGCTGCAGGGCGGACCTCCTCGGGATCCGTCACCTCCTCCGTTCTCGTCCTCGAGCTGGAGGCAGTAGTTGAACATTTCTACTGGAACGCCGCGGATGTCTCGCCCCCGCAGGTCTTTGGGTAGCGTGCACTCCATCGCATCCACCTTTCCGCCTGAAGGAGGGAAAATGACAGGGGGACAAGAGGAGGGTCATTAAGGAAATACCTCGTGCCTGTGAAGCCGGTTAATTGAGACTAAGAGGACAAGACAGCAAGCGAAGACAAATGGGGGGTGGTATACCGACACCGGAATGAGTCATACATCACACACTAACTTGGAGATAGACTCAACTGAGGCCTTCCACTGTATAATTCACGAGATGGCATGTCCTGTTTAGCTCTCTCTTGTACGCGGAAGAAAAAACTTTGTGACTCATTTCCTTGGCAAGCTGCAAATTTAGGGAACAGGTGTCAAACTCTGGTTCTCGAGGTCTGGTATCCTGCATGTTTTAGATGTTCCCCTCCTCCAACTCACCTCGTTCCAATGATCAGTAAGCTCTGCAGGAGATGGAAAAAGATCCTGATCATTTGAAATGTTTATAGGAGGGGAAACATCTAATACATGCGGGATACCGGACCTCCAGGTTATGGTCCAACACGATTGAGTCTAATCCAGGAGGCCATGGACTTGCGGAGATGACACTCTTAGAAAGGACCCTCTTTCTGAAAACATGCCAACAGGTTGAATTTATTGGCAACGGCAATCTGTCAATCTCAAGATGTCTCTTTGCCAAACGCTGCAATATGGCCAGACTGAGCCAGAGCAGAGCGGACTGGAGCGAGAATAATGGAGATGTTGCTTCATTAGTGAAGCAGCCGAGGCCTGAGGCACTGAGGTGAATGCAGATTTTCACACATGAGGAGAGACCACGGGATCAGCTGCGCTTCCCTTGATGCATCGACACAGCACACGGGAGGCGGGAATAAAATGTGCATCCAGACGGGGATGCTTTCCTTGCACCTCATCATTGCCAATCACAAACACCCTGCTCGGAACGGCTATGACATCAATCAGACGCTCACCTCGATATAATAACCACTCCATCCAGTGTTTGAACTCCCGCAGGTTGCAATCACATTCCCAGGGGTTGTGTCCTAGTTCCAGGTGTTGGAGGTGGGCGAGTGGCTCAAATGCTGCCCTCTCCAAGCCGCGAAGTCTGTTACCAGCCAAGGACAACCATCTACACCAGGAATATTTCGAAATCAATAGACAGGAACTGACAACTGTGTCTTCGCCCGGATGTTTGTTTACCTGAGACCTTGTACCTCATCCAAGAGCCCCAGAGGAATTGATGCCAGGCCATTGAGTGAAAGATCGAGACTCTGGAGACCCCCCAAACCCTGTAAGAACAGCAGGACCAGCAGATTTACTTTGGCAGTCCAGTTTCGGATCAATGATTGTCGCTTCCGGGAATGCCAAATGTCAACGGGTGATTGATGATAGCTTTGTCTGTCCTAAGTAAAGTCATGCTCGGCTATACTGGTAGATTCTGGAAATTAGTGCCTGGGCTGATGCCAAAACTTGGATGGATTTCCTTATATGGTCAATTTGTATGTTGTGTGAGGTGTGTCGTTCGTACCTGAAAGAGATCTCTGACCATTCCTGTTAGAGAGTTGTTGTGCAGGCTCAGTTTGGTCAGATTGCTCATGTCCCTGAATAATCCGGCCGGTAAATTGTCAAGGTAGTTGTTTGAGAGATCCACCTCCTGTAATGTGACGCAACAATGTCAGATGTGCCTTGAAATGACCTCACAACGGTGAACTGCACAAACCTCCAGAGAGGAGAGGTTAGCGAATGCCGACGCTCCCAGCGAGGCTAGCTTGTTGTTAGCCAGCAGGAGCGAGCGACTCCCCGCGGGGAGGAGGTGCACGGGAGGCGGGGTGGAGAGACCTCGGCCCCCGCAGTCCACCAGCAGGCCATCTGAGGAGCAGAGACATGGGGGAGGGCAGGAACAAGCTGGTCGGAGTAGCACCACCAGCAGGCAGAGGAAGACTGGAGGGAAGAATCAAGAAAACCCAGAATGTGAGGGCGATCCTTTCTGTTTAAGCCTTTTGCCAATGTTTGTGTCAATTTGGGTCCATATGCCTGACGCGTGAATGTCGAGTGCTGACAAAGTGTGATCTCAAGAAAGCGACTCCAGACACAGACGTTGCACTTTTTAAACTGCCCGACAGCAGAATTCATTAGTAGAATTAGCATTTATTTCTCAGGGGTGCGAGTCATTTGTTCATACATTATACGGATAAAGTTCTGTATCGTCACACATCTGGAGATACCATCGGTTCCTCAGACACAACCTGACCATGAACTGTGCAGAATGTGAATCCAATTTTCCAAAAATCACTTGACTTCACAAATGAACGACGAGAGATTAACAGTTTTGCTGATATTCTTCCCCCTTAGGAGGATATCTGCAGTAGCTTTGAATTTGCCGTTGCAGGTTAGAACCGTTGCAGGAGATTTAAGATGACAGAGGTATATGAGCGCCGTTATGTAACGGAGAGGCGGAGGAGACGGTTCTGTTTGGGATGCACGTCAAATCACGCGCAAATCGTGTCTTCGCGAGGATATTTTTCCACGCCATCCAACTATTCCTCCCTCCCTGGCTTCTTCTCCTCGTGTTGCTCCCTCCCACTCTCCCTCCCCAACTTTCAACATTTATGAGAGGTTTGAGCTGCTCGCATGGAGGAGGAAGAGGAGGAGGTGGTGGTGGTTGTTTTGTCTTATTTTAGCTGCTGCAAATCCTCTGCTTTGCTTATAAAGGGCCTTTCCCGGCATCCTCGTTTTAAGCCACGGGCCTTTCAGTCTCTGTCCCCCAATCGTCCATCATGGATACCATGAGTTAGGATAAGGAGTCTCGCTGAACCGATATTTGACTTGCTACTTCCTGCTATCCAGTTGTGATGTCAACACAAGAATGTTTGTCCGCATCACCTTGACAACGCAGCTGTCTGACATGTAATATCCCGCGGGTGGGCCCTAGGGGACACCGGACCCGTCGATGATGTCATCCGGTCGGACGTTACCCGGAGGCCGAGCTGTTTTCCGATAAGGAGCTCCACCAGCTGTCTCTTATCTGAAGTCCTTAATTAACTAGCAGTCTGTCTGTCATCATAAATGCCCAGCAACTTGTCAAATGCGGTTTTGATTGGTTTGATTTAACCCTATGGAATGATAATCAAACACCCGAGATTTTAGCTGCGTTGACGTTTTTACAAGGCGAAATTTACGGCTGAGCTTCTGGCAACTCTATGTATTCAAACGGAACGTCAAGCGGCAGCCATTTTCATCAATGATGGTTCGCTGATGAAATGTGGTGACATCCAGGAAAATATTTTCACAGCACACTATTTTTCCACTTCATTCTCAAGCTGCTCTGCCTGTGTAATTTGTCAAGGGCTGTCTGATCCGCTCTGTAAACAGAAGCATCATTTATTCAGCATATGGACAACAGCCAGCTAGTGTGTTTGTGTATTTCTTCTATTTTTTTTTTTACACCCTTAGCTTGAAAGGTATGAAACACGAAGCGGCACGCGCATGCATATGAAATACTATTAGACCCCCACAGCTGCTCCACCACATTATTTCAACTCTGACAAGGTAACGCCGTGTTGCCGTAGCAACCGAGGTACCGTCAACTGATGCTTAGGACAAGTGAGAAAGGCGCCGTGAGACAAGTTTGCAGCTCACGTCAAGAGCACCACCATTTAACCCGCATCATCTCTTTGCCAGAGCTCTGGAATCATCGCTTACTCACACACGTGTCATAGCATCACACAAATACAAACAACACAGATAAGGCTAAACAAGGTGTGGAGGTTTAGGCTGCACTTGCTGACACTGGGATGAGAGGGGAATGGATTAGGATTGCTCTCAAATCCTCTTCTATTAATTATTCCTCTTCTTCCTGACTTTCAAATGGTGCCATGTTGCGTTACATGCCTCTTGACTCTTCAGTCGAGATGAGGCAGTCTTGTTTAGCACACCAATTCATAAGTAACACTGCGTCATAAAAATGGCCGTTTTCGACAATAACCACATTTTATTTTGTCACATCTCAGCCCACTTTAGCTTTTAGCTGGGTGTTGGCTAACTCCTCCCTCAGCTAGCTTCAGATGCTAACTAGCTTGTCAACTGGGTGATATCTGACTGGTAGTTTAAGATGCTAACTAGCGTGTTAGCTCAATGATAACTAGCCTGGAGCGTCCTCAGGTAGTTTCAGATGCAAGCTAACTTGCTAGCTGGATGATAGCTTCCTCAGCTAGCTTGAGATGCTAACTGGCTTGTTGATATTGGACCTGGATGATCATCTTTCTCTACTTGAACTTTCCCATTTTCCTAATGTCAGTTTTCACTTAAAGCTTTGACTTACATAAAAAGCATGTTCCTAAGAGAGTCAAAAGTAGACAAGCCCCGAACCCACACCCGCCAATAAAGGATATTAAATCGAGCGAGAGTGAGTTTTGGCAAGGCAATAATCTCAGTGTTACAGTCTTGCCAGCGACTTAATTGCATGGTAGAGGCACTCATCCAAAAAGTGTTTCCTACTTAATACAACACCTTAGCTTTTGTCTCACTACATTCTTGTAAAAACAGGCTAGCTAAAATTGTCCTACAAATGTTTTGTCATAGAAATAGTGGAGAATGATCCCAAAAGAAGAAACAACCTTTCGGCCATTTTCTCCTTGCTGTTTGGCATCTAGAGACTTACACACTGTGGAGTGGCATTTCATGAAAGGATTGCGCTCACGGCCACAGCGTATTCAATGCCCTTATCCTTTGTCTATCTGTGTGCATGTGCGCGTGCAAGTATGCCGAGCATGCTAACATTAGCAGCTGTCAAAACAGACTGTACCACATGTATCATTGGGAGTATAATAGATGGGATCAATCAGAACGAGAACAGAGTTTCTTACACTGACCAAATCCTGACGGGGGCAGGCCGACGCCCCCTGGGGAGTAGCTGTGGGGGGGCATGACGTGCGAGTTCCCCGGTGGCGATGGCAGCGGGAGGCGTCAAGCGGCCATGCTTGCAGCCTCCACAGGGGCGGCGACTGCAAATAGCTCAATCACCTGAAAAAAATCATCAATCATTTTATTGACGAGAGGGTGACAAAATATACTTGTACTTAACATGCCTGGTTAGCCAGTTAATAGCCTGCCGCTAACCTGAACTGACAACAGCAAACTCATTCACCGACACCCATGTCATTCACCATACCCGTCTTTTATAGCCAAATCACAGATGATGGTGTCAAACAACCCCCAAGTCATCTGTTCATCTGATTAAGTTATATTTGGAGGCAGCTAAAATATCACTGGGATTCGATTCCCACCATGTTTGTCTGCCACAAAGTGTGAACTAGATAAACGGTAAATAAAATGAACGAATGGCTAAAATGGACGAAGAATATGAACCAAAACAGTGACTAGAGATTTCGATAGAAGCGCACAAATGACATTTATTAAAAAAAACAGGTATCGAGTTATACCCAAGTGATCGAAAATAACTTTCATGCTACTTGAGTAGCACATGGGAATCGTTTTGGGCGACGTTGGCGCGATGCTACGAGACGGCCCCTTTTCACCAGAGTGTCATCCGAAGCCAATTAGCCGCGTGTGAAATAACGGCACTCATCAGATTAGGCTGTAGTGCAATAATTAGACGTGTTTTTTTCACCCCCTCTTTCTCTCTCTCGTTCGCTCGGTGGCACGAATTGAGGTCTGCGTGAGGATCCGTGTCGAGTGATTATGGGAATTTGCATTTTAAGTAGCCCAGCCAAATGATCAGATGCACACGGATTTAACGGACGAGGCGGATCCTGATGTGGTTGACAGACGTTATTGTCGACTCCTCCCCTGAATGTGATCGAAAAAGTCACATTAGCCGACATCCTCCTCTGGGAAATCTGACTTTTTGAATCGCTGTATAAAAGCAATTACCGAAATGTAAATAACAATACTAACAATTTAACAGATGATCACCTGTATTGATGAACCACAGCAAAGAAATTAAACGATGTCACTAATATCGATCAATGCCAAGGTGGCTATTGATGTTTGGATCAATTCTGTTTCTCATTAAATTGTTGCTATTTAGCATCTTAGCTAGGATGCAATCTGAAAAGCAGAGGTCCCTTAAATGTTTTGGCATCCCATTAAGCTATTCTCAGAAAGATTTTTTTTTTTATACACCAAATTGATCTGCAGCCCATGTCGCTCCCACACACTGCCAGGCCGAGCGGTCGCCGTCGAGGCGGGGAATCAAATGACGCCTCATCCCCGACCCCTAACTGGTCTTATGTCCTCTCGTCTTTCCTTGCTACTCCTCTGCACATGCCGTTCATGCCACTTCCTGTCCACTCTTGGATTTATAGCACCATGTGCTGCCTTTATGTGGTTTTCTTAAGAGAAAAAAAGATTGTGCGGCTTGAAGGAAGCGGTAAATATTAGCCCATCTTTGCCCTCTCTTGCCAAATTGATTACATTTCCAAAGGTACTTCATCTTTTCACTACAGGCCAACATGACGTGCGTGACTAATCGTTTTATATCGCCAGTGCGGTTTCCGCCCCATTTGCCAGCAAATTATGTTCCGCCTGGTCATCAGGGCATTGGCAGGTGCGACTTTGACTAACAATGGCGCTTGACAGATTTTGTCGGTAAAATATTTTCGGATAAGACCAGCTACGAGGCTTTTTGATTATGCCTGCTTTATTGTAAAAATTGCAATAGAGCTGGACATCCTGTCCGTCACTCATCCTCTCTGTTTTCATGGCTGCTCGTGAACTATTGATAGAATGCTAGGCGCTAAGCTAGCTTGCTAACTAATAAGCTGTTGCTGGCTTGCGCCTTCAAGTCTCTTATTCACAACTACCGAGAGGCAAATAAGATACAATTCTGACAAAGAGAACGTGAAGCTATGCTAATTGCTAAGCTAATGTAAAACTTAGACCAGGGGTGTCAAACTCATTTTTTTCGCGGGCCGCATTGTAGTCATATTTTTTTTCGGAGGGCCATTATGACTGTCAACCCAAATAAATGTATGAGCACCTTATATTAAATACAGTATAAGCTACAAAACAAACCGAAAAATAACTCGTTTTCAAATCAGACGAGTAAAAACTGGTCAAATTAAAAAAAAAAAGATATTTTTAAAAGTGAAAACAATTTGCAATTCTAGTAATGATACGAATTTGATGCACGATTTGTCTTCGCGGGCCACATAAAATGATGTGGCGGGCCGTATCTGGCCCCCGGGCCTTCAGTTTGACACCTGTGACTTAGACGAAAGAAGCCCTAAGAAGCGATTAGATACGCTACACTTGATTTCAAGAGTGAAACACTACTACTAATTACTTGCTTTTGAAAGCCACAAAGTTAAATCACAAGTTACTTTAACCATTAATTTAACCACACGTCGACAAAGTATATTTTTAACAAGAGCTCCTTCATTGGCGTACTCGTGTGACAAATTAGCGGGTAAATAAATATATCAAAACAAAATAAAGCAACAACTACACTGTAAGCAAGTTTAAAAACAGGAAACAAAGAAATAATCTCATTCTAAATTAATCTTATGTTTATTTCATTCACAATATTGTAAAGAGATATGATTTACACCATAATATACATTTTAGTCCAATTTGTTTTTCTCCCCATGCAACTAAAGCAGAGCTGTGCAGCCAACCGTCGCTAAATCAATTTTTAATGCCTTTTTCTACCCGGGAGACGACACACACACACACACATACATGAACGGATGCCTAAATACATGACGATAAGCTTGACACATGCAGACATGCGCGCGTTGACAAGTGCGCCAAAGCAAAATATGCACACGTGTCTCAACGCACACATAACGTACACACACATACATGCATAGCGTTGGGATCAGTTCACACACACATTGATGGTGACAAAAAGCGAAGGTCAAACTGAACCCAATCTTGATGAATAGAGGTCAAAAGTATGCAATTGCGTCACAGCATATCATAACAAAGTCCCGACGCGTTAGAACAACTTTTTTGGGGCAAAGTGTAGAATTTCACACTTATTTGTTTTATGGTGATAAATTAAATACTTTATTGCTAGTACGCACCTGCTACTCACATGACATTTGAATTCTTTGCCAGGAAGGTGTTAGGTTCATGACATGAGGATTAAATTAAGAGACTTGTGTGAAGCTCTTGTGAAGGAGGGCGATAAAAAATCAATAAAAAGTCATCGCATTTAACTTCAGCGGTATTCGATTTTGTTCTTCTCAAAATTGCCACCACAATAATAAACAAAAGTGAGCATTGTTAAATTATTTTTACGTTGCCATGGTAATAATCCCTCAATCACATGCCTTGCAAACTTTATTGAATTTTTTAGCAACAGTGTTAAAAGAATATCTTTAAAGACATTATTTATGAACATGCAAAGACTCACCTTCCGACTAAATATTTCAACGCGCACCAGTGTCACTGATCTCCTCTTTCACGCATCCCTCCTTAAAAAAACATCCCTATTATTTTTATTTTGAACAAATCCAAAATGGAAGAAGCTATAAGAAACATAGATCCATACGTTGATAATCCCGATGAGGATAAAAAGAATAATAATCCTTCTTTACGTTTCGAGACAATCCCCTGCTTGTATCAAAAACGCTTGGAGGAGGGAGGGGGGGGGTGTCTTATATTGTGGAGGCAAGAGCGGATGGAGATGCTTAATCCTCGTCTTCACATCCAGTCCTTGTTTGAATGACACGTCCGGTGGCGTCCTCCTTGCTGGCTCGTGAGGATCTGAGGTGTGTGTGTGAGCTGGAGAAGAGTGAACGGCGTGCTCGCCCGCATGTGTGTGTGTCACAGACAGAACGAGAAGGTGCTGGCGTCACGCTCGCCCTCCCGTGTGCCGCTATGTTTTTGATTCCTGCGCTCAACACACATTGTGTGTGTGCTGTTTTTCCTCCCTCCGCCCTTCGTCTCCGTATGCCTGTGCAGTCGTGCGTGTGTCAGGAGTGTGTGCGTGTTGTCAAATATAGCAAGTGCACACGCCGCTTCTGTCTGCCCCTCAGCTCTCCCACGGTGACACAAGAGAGGATGAGTGAGTCAGATGGCTTGGACGTGGAGAAAGAGGGTTGAAACGTAAAGCCAAAGCGGAAGGGGAGACACAACGGAGGGGGGGTTGTGGGGAGGGGGGGGACTCATCAGCTGATTCAAGTGAAGATGAGAATCTCCCTCTCGGCCACATGGGCTTTTCTTTTCTTTTTTTTTTCCCCTTGCTCACGTCTCCCATTATTTTTCTTCTATTGCCTCTGGCAGCTGGCGTAATACTGACTTCTACTGTGTGTGTGTTTGTGTACGTGTGTGTGTGATGGTGGTGATGGGGGCTGGAGATCGGAACCAACATTTGTTTTGGTATTTGCAAGATGTTCGGATGCGCAGCAAGATCCAATACAAAAATCGCCTATTTTGGAGCAAAAATGTAAAAAAAAATTTTTTTTAATTCTGACAATTTTTGCTATTTAGTAGTGTGCGTGCTTTGCGTGTACATTATGTCACGTCTACTTGGAAATTTAAATAATTTCTGTCATTTTTTATTTCTTTGGAGTAGATTTAAACACTTCGATCAATCCCAGGTTGCAAATTTTCAAGCATTTTTTTAATTTCATCTAAACAAGACCCACTGCTGCCATTTGCTGATTATATTTTGTTTTTTTAACTTTCCCTGAGTTGGCTTATACTCTTCTCCACCCATTTATAATAAGAAACGTTGGCACTCGGAGATTTTAAGGGTTACTATTTGAGGAAATTTGTGTTATCTCATTATGTTATAACCATACCCTTAATTTTTTGATTGCCAATATGGTATTCCCTGCTTCACGGCAGAAAATCAAGGCTGTAAAGGGAAACATCGTATCTCTCGCAGCATATAATCACTTGGCTGCTTCTTTCCCGATTTACACGAGGCACATTTATTATTCCTCTAATGAGCATGAGAATCATTTGGCACTCTCGGCGGTGCTTAAATCACAGCAAAGGTAAAGAAGCCGCGTCCTTAACAGCGCCGCTAGTTTGTTTTGTCTCCCTTCGGATGAGACGGCCAGCGAAGGCGTGAGCGTGCTACCGCAGCCGGTGCGACCTTGAGTAGTTCATCACTGGCTGGCAGCTTCAAGGCGGCGAGCGTTATTAAAGCGCCACCGTAACACACGGCCTTCCCGGAACGAGTGGCGTGACAATCTTTAAAGGGCTGGAGTAATGGCGCGTCGCCTTGGAGCGGGGAAAAATCAATAATTTCATATCACTTGACTCGCTGTGTGACGGCACACTTGTGATGCACATTAAGTTGCCAGTTTCTGTTGTCATTTTGTTGTTGTTGTTGGGATACACAAAAAATCAACTAATATTGTCGTTCCAATGTGACTTATAACAATTTTGTTTTTTTTTTTTAGAAATGATAGTGGAAATAATGTGTTTGCAGAAGTGTGCACACCCTCTTATAACTGGGACAAACCGGTAAAGAGTCTGCACAACCCTGTTCAAATACCTAATTTTTGGAAATTCAAAAAAATTAGGAGAGAAATGTAAAACAAATCTTTTCAAAACAAACAACTGAGATAATAGGGTTGCACAAGTGTACACACCCTATTATAAGTGAGGATGTTTGAACTAACCAGTAAATATTAAAAAAAAAAAAAAAAAAACTGAGATGGTGTGGTTGCACAAGTGTGCACACCCTATTAAATAATAAAATGTACATATTCTCTTAAGTTTTTCTTGCCAAGTGGTCTAAATTCCCTCAATCATGTTGAAAACCTGAGTTAGAGCTGAAGAAAAACAACCTGAAATAATATTTTCTCCATAGATAAAGACAAAATCAGTCCAAGCAAAGAATTTAGAAGTCACAATATTTTATCAGGAGGAAATTTCACACTCATACATTAAGATTACATAATTTTATCCTGGTTTCTATTTGCAACCATCCGCCCGAGCAGTTTCCAGCGCCAACGCCTCATGAAAACACCACATTGGTCATCGGGCCAGCACACACATAAACAAACAAGCGGAACATGAAGTGTGGGCGTTGGCACCAATGTCATCGGTCAAGCGTGTATTCTTGGAAAATCTCCGTCTATTTTAACCGCGGCGAAATAGGATGTGTTGTATTCCATTGTGTGCCCTCCGCTAGGCTACTTTGCCAACACGCCGCCCCCTCCGCCCAACATCCATCCTTTCAAAATTGGATCGGATTTTCACCCGCTCGCTATTATCCACTCGGCATCTGGGCCGAGGACTATTGAGATCGCTTTACTTTGTCACGCCGACGTGACTGCGGCACCCAATCACCCGCAGGTGTCACAAGCCGTGACTATACGGCTCTTTGAGCCACCCTCTATTTATAGGCCGCTGTCTCACTGACCTTATCTAATCGAAGAGGTCAATGCCAAAGTCTTTATTTTGGAAAGCATATCGCTTGTAATTTGCCTCAAAGCTTCTATTGGGGAAAAACTTTAGACAAGCTACCATTCCGTCATTTTGGGAAGTAGATAAATACTAAAAGCTATTGATTCAGTAATCAATTAATGCCCCCAGACCTTTAAGAAATGACCCAATTATGTTTTGTTGGAGGCACGCTTGGGTTACCGTATTTTTCAAATTATAAGGCGGATCGAAATATATGACGAGTCTCAGTAAACAGGTCTATTTTTGGAAATTTCCATAAATAAGGTGCAGCGGGTTATAAGGGAGCACAAGGTGATAAGGCACACCAGGTTTTAATAATAATAATAATAATAATAATTTATACATTTTATTTATAAGGCGCCTTTCAAGGCACTCAAGGTCGCCGTACACACATAAAATAGCACACAAAATTAAAAGAAATAAGAGTATAAAAGCAAAGAAACATCGTTAACACATTATAAGTTGCATTACGGCACATTGCAGGTAAAGTAATTAAATCAATAAATTTTGAATCAAATTTAATTCAATAATTTAATTGGACACTTAAATATGAAATGTGCCCTTGATTTTTGAGAAATGTCAAGATTTTAAATGAGCCTTATAGTCCGAAAAAGATGGGTTGCCTGAGGGATAAAACACAGCACATAAACGAAAATAACGGCAGGCGAAGATGATAAACGTTAGATGAATTCCATAAATATCGGCATCTGGCAAGCTCGACCGACCGCCTCCGGGCGTTTTGTCCGATATTTTGTTGCCTGATTAAGACGACAGGGGAAAGATTTCTAACACCGGATGAGAACACAAGGTGAGCTTGATTAATTTGGCCTTCCGCGGGGAAGAAGTGGGATGCGTCCATATTTCCTGGCTGCTTTTATTTGTCTGGCAAGGAGGAGGCATACACAGAAGGTGCCAAAGGAAGATTTGCATACCCTGGATGAGACATTATCGTCATGCATATGGACAAAAGTATTGGGACGACAATGATTTTTGGAAAGACTTTGAAAGGTCTTCCCTCCATCTGCTTTTTTTTTACGATCATCTGTGAAGTCGGCCTCACGCTGATAAGTCACTTTTATGGGCCTTGGGTCAATATGGACGTCGCAGGTTTCGCTTTGAATCAATGAATTCATGACGCGGAACAGGTCTTTCTCAATCCTACCGAAAAAAAAAAATCAAAGCACTGCAGTTCTACAAAAGGATAACACATAATAAAAATACATTAAAATACAATCTAGGGTTCATATTTCCGGGCCATGTATAAAAAAGGTTTGGTGCACTCAAAATGTCATTCAATTTGAAAAAAATTGACTAAATAGTTTTATGTTCAGAACTGTTGTCCCTTGAATTATCCCCTAAACTTAAAAATATAAGAAAAAACAACTCAGAAAATTTGCTTACTTTGCCATAAATGTCATTAATAGTTATTTTTACGTTTTAGCCCCACAAATCCAAGTTGTTGTTTTTTATAGTGCAGTGAAATAAGAAATGGTTCCCTTGCTGCAATTCAAATTTTTTTAACCCTCATTTTATATGGCTTAGTCTGTCAGCTAGCGTGATGATCTACGATGCTTTCTGCACTATTTTTTATTTTTTTTGGGAGGGTGGCGTTGAACATATTGTGACCCTGATGATGATGGAAAAAAAAAAACATTCTGGTTTAAGATTCTCCCTCAGCCACACGAGCTGTCACTGCCGGATGAATTAAGCGGCGGAATTTACTGGATTATCATGTATTTCAAATGCACAAAATCCCTCTTTCACTCTACCACTCAGAGACTTTCATTAATTTGGTCACAGTTGATCTGCTGCGAAAAAAGCTGCGTGTTCGTCATAAGGCAGGGAGGGATTTCCTTTAGCGTGACGGCGGGCGGCCTTTAGCCGGCTGCTCGTGACAAAATGGAGTTGGAGAAGGGGTCAGTGAGGGAGCAACGACAGCACGGGATAAAAACAATGCATCATCCCGAGAGCGGTTTGAAAGTCGGAGTATTGGTTTGCCACAACTGCTTCCAGTGGTCGGTGTGGGTTGCCTGGCAACATCAGTTTATTGAACAAGTCAGCCAAGGCTGTGCTTGAACAACGCGACTATTTTTGGGAACACGTCTTGGTTGCAGGTTTTCGTTGATGAGGAACCTTGACTTGTCAGCTTTTTAGAAGATATATCTTATACACATAAAATAATTCCAAACATAGGCACATTCTTAGCAAGGCTGTCACTACTGAATATTTTTATCATCGATTATTCTCCCGATGATGCCGATTAATCGAATAATTTGATGAAATTTAATTTTACATGAAAGTGTATTACAAAAGTATTTTTACGCATTCACCAATATTTTTATAATCGATTATTCTACTGATTATGCCGATTGATAGAATAATTTGATAACATTAAATTAAAAACTCACCAGCCTTTTTGAAAATGATTCAACTATCACTGGAATAAACACAAAAGATAATCAGTGTTTTCACGAATGACTACAAAAAATAATAATTGCTGTTGAGAGGTTGACATTAGAAAATTTGGCCAATTCTAAGTTATGTCTCTAAAAGATTACTTGATTCTTAAAATAGTTGTCGATTAAATTGATCGATTACTTCTCGATTAATAGATTAATTTTGACAGCACTTAAAAGGGTGTGCACACTAACGCAACTGCATCATTTCAGTTTTTTTTTTACTTTCTCTCCCCAAAAATACTAAAACGATAAAAAAGTGGAGCCTGAATTGTCATATATCCTGTGTTAATTTTACTTTGCTCCTTTTAACCAAAGTCTGTGAAGCAAAAGTGTGTTATCGAGTACAGCATTAAGCAAGACTGTCTGGTGTGAAATATAAATTAAGTGAGAGCATGTTCACACACAGTTCCCACCTCAAGTCGCATCTCCTGAACACACAAACACATACATGTGAAAGAAACACGCACACGCCGCTTGCTCCATTATGAATAGCCACGCTCGGGTTGAAATGAAAAGGGCTTTCCAGCTCATAACGTTATTAAAAATCAATTAATCTGCCTTCGCGCTTTGTCGTTCTTCACTTCCTGTCCGCCGCCAGTGTCATCCGACCTAGTTATATCAATTAATCTTCTCCTTTGATTACACCGTCGCAGACCTCTCTGTGTGACTTTCATTAACTATGCCTTGCACGTCTTGTTGACATTATTTTCACACTGCTTGGAAGAATAAGCACGATGTCCATGTAGCATGTTCGCAAAATCAAGGTTATATGCAAAATTGGTCAAAAATAACCCAAATTCATAGCTATATATCTTCCGCTAATTTTGCTATTAGCTATAGTTAAATAGCTAACACAGAGTAATGCAGAGTTATTTATCCACAGTGCAAATAACTGTTTTGATTATTTTTTTTTGCCCAACAGTTTAACTATTTTAAGGCAGTAGGAAAACAACCCATTATGTTTTATGTGTCTGAAGAATGCCCTCTCTGAAATAGAAGCACCAACGTGTGTCTTTCCGTTTTTAGCCTCCACTCCGGGGAACCATCAACACGGCCTGCGCTCAGTCATTTTAGCACACGCTGACCATCCGCGCCTTACACAATAACACACGCTCACACATTGACACGTTGGTAAGCTTAATGGGGGGAAAGTGTGCGAAGGCACGAAACAGTTTTTTTTCCGCAGATTGGATAAATAGTGCGGATAGAATGGATCCTCTTACACGTGGCCTGGCTGTTGTTTTTCATGGCCACCTGACACCTCGCCATTTAGTGGTGTGAACTCATTCACTGGCAGCACAGTTAAAATGGATCTTTGACGTCTAAAGCCGTCAATGGCGGTGAATGAGTTGAGTACACAATGTTCAACAGGGACAGACAAGTAAGGAAAATTAGAAGAACTAAAGTCGCAATATTCCTGAAATAAACAAAAAAATCTACTTTCCCTTTCCCTTCCTGCATCTAATCACAGTAATGAGCAATTAACTCCATCATTCCTTATTTATTCCTCTTCACTAGTTCATTTCCTGTTGCAAGTTCGCCGCCCCTTGATTGACAGCTTGCAGTGATTACAAATCACCCCGCTCGCTGCCACACATCCTTGTTTACACTGCGCGGTGTTGCATCGTTTTGTTAATCGAAGATTACGATTGCGTAATTTTTTTAAATATTATTTTATTACTTTTTCTGGCATAAAATACAAAGAGGAATCAGATTTTTTAAAAAACTCTTATTGGTATATGTGTTGATACTGTACGTCGGTAAACATAAAAAAGCCCCGATATGACATCACCGATACCACATTAGTTATTATATAATTTGTAAACTATTAGCAATACCCCTAATGGCTTCCGTAGTGATGAGTAAAACACACTTGAACTAGTGATTTTCTTTTTTTTTTTTTTGGTCATTGGATGAGAATAGCAGAGGCTTCCCCCAGAGTACTTGAGCAAAGCATGCTGGGATGAAGAAGAGGGGAGAAAAGTGCTGAGTCTATGATGCTAATATGAAGTGTCATCCTCCCTCGCACTGCTGTGTGTGTGTGTGTGTGTGTGTGTGTGTGTGTGTGTGTGTGTGTGTGTGTGTGTGTGTGTGTGTGTGTGTGTGTGTGTGTGTGTGTGTGTGTGTGTGTGTGTGTGTGTGTGTGTGTGTGTGTGTGTGTGTGTGCGTGGGTGTATACAGAATGTGTGCATATGTTGCTCAGAGAATTTATTAGGTTTTTTTTTATTCACCGGAATGCCGTTTGAGATTAAAAAGCACACCTAAGTCGTGAATCCGCCACCTCACATTCACACGTGTATCAAAACACACTGGCTTTTGATGAAGTGTTGTAGGTCGCGGCATCTAAGAATAGCAGCACAGTGCTACTGTTGTTAAAAGGGCAATTATTATGCGAATGCAATCAAGAGGCATCAGGTTCAAGCTCAAGCTTCTAACTGCCTCGAAGTTAACTGTAAAACAAAAAAAACTGTAAAAAAAAAAAATAAACTGAAAAAAATAAAAAAACTGAACTGTTAACTGTAAAAAACTGTAAAGAAAATACATTTTGTGGATTTAACCAAACACCGAATTACCACAAACTGAATGCTAACATACAATGCAAATCCTCCTCGGTGGGCTAACAAAACTAGCATCTGTTTTGCAGTAGTACTAAACCTTTAAACAAAAAATTTGATTTTAATATAAAGTGGAGAAACACAAACTGAACATAATCACTGGTATATATTCTTTATCCTCTGCAAAAAACAACTACTATTAATGGAATAACTGTCTTTTTTTGTGTTTCATCATTAAATCTGTGTATAGACATATTATACTGCCTCCTGGAGGCCAAAAAGTGCAGATCACAAGAAGGTTCAATCGTTTCAATTATGAAATCAAGATGTTTAATTATATTATGACTGTCATAAGAAACTACCGTGCTATTTTTTTATTACAAAATGTTACTGGAACGGATTATTGGGTTTTCCATTCATTTCAATGGCGAAAGATGATTTGGTGGAAGAAAATCTATCTTGAGAATGACATTCTTCTCTTTCTGTTTTACAGCCATTGGTGTCCAAATGACTCTGGAGGTGATGGAATCCAGATTTTGGGCCATCGCATCACAGGTTTATATCAACAACAACAAAAATTTAACATCATGCCATGCTTGGAATAATAATGACTCTCAGAAAATGGCTGCTGTCTTATTCACAGCGTGTGACCAAAAGCCTCTCTTAAGCTCTCTCTTAATGGGAAATTAAATGTAGTAGATCCTAAACACTAAATTAGCACTTGTTTCACCACCCAACCGGCAATAAAAGAGTGTTTAGGCTGCTTGTGAAAGACTGATACAAGGTGTCATTCCACACCTCTAAGGCAGCATTTTTTTTTTTTTATGTGGCAGGTGTTGGACAGCTCCACCACCTCGAAGTGGCAAAGATAGCGATTAAAAAAAAAAAGCCAGTGCCTGGCCGTTAAATAATGGAAGGCAAAAGCAACCAGCAAAGTGTGTGTACGTGTGACACTCCCTTGTGGGGACTTTAGTACATGCGTCTATAAGTAGTTATGTCCCGCGTGGATGAGCGACATATGGAGAGCCATCATCGCTAAAGTGTCCAAATTCATCATCGAGGAGCTTGTTAGTGTGATTTTTAGAAGCAATTCTGCCTCGCGTATGAATAATTTACCGTTATGTCTCGCGGCATATTCGCAAATAAACTCCAGATTCCAAAGAAGTAAATGTCCCCTCTGTCTTACATAATGTGGTTGTCACTCGTGATTTTTTTTTTGTCACTCACAGCATGACCCAGTAGTGCGTGTTTTCTTACTTACACTTATTTACAGATTTATTTACTAATTTGCTAATGTAATATTTGTAATTAATTAATTTAAAAATATATTAATTAATTTTAATTGTAATTTTAATTTACTGTAACCTTTTTAATTAATTTGGAAAAAATAAAATTAACTAATTTATTAATTTTAATTGTTCTCACATTGGATTGGTTAGATGTACCTAATGTTGTGGGCGGTATTTGTTGTTTATATTTCTTTGTTGTCTTTATTTCCTATTAGCCAAAACAGGTGGGTGAAAAATAACTCAAATAAAAATAGAATTAGGGTCAAAAAGGGACAGACACAACTATTTGGGTTGGATAAGACACAAAACAACCCCAAAATAATTCTGTGTTGTATTTCATAACATCTGCCTCGCTTCTATTGTCATTATTAATTAAGTGATGTTTATTTCTCTTCTCTGTTTGTGTCTTCGCAGCCAAACGACACTGATGTAAGTGATTTTATCACTCCGATTGTACCGGCGAACCTAATTTTAACATCTTCTGCACCTCCTGAGCGCCGTCAAATCCTCCTTACACACTTCAAACGGAACAAAAAAGAGGCCCCGGAGTGAAGACTTGTGTTTTGCGCCTCACCTTTGACTGTTATAAAACAATTTCAGCAGTTTTTTTCTGTCGTCCATTTGTCCCGCAGTGCTCCGACGTGGAAGGAATTTGTCCTCTTCGTTGCGACAGCTTTGTGAGTGCACCCCCCCACACACACTTACCTCCTCCGTCGTCTCAGAAAGATCTCAAGCTCCCGTGGCATGACAGTGGGATGTCGAACGAGCTTATTTCTCTGTTGTGTATAATTTGAGCTCATTACGCCGATCGCAATTGCCTTTTCTATCTCATCTGTCTCCCGCGGCAGGATATGGAGTGCTACGTGATTGACAATAATGGCTTTGTCCTCATTTCCAAACAACGCGCTGACGTCAGTTCACTCATGCAAGAGTAATATTACGCTGTGAGGTGTGAGTTTTGGAAAATCGTAATACCGCCTTTTGTGTCTTTGACGACAGGCCGGGACATTCTTCGGCGAGGTGGACGGCACGGTTATGTCCACGTTGATCCGAATGGGCATGTTCAAGAGGTAAGGTCAATTCCAAGATGGTGGCCAACCAAATTCAGATTTTTTATTATCTTACGTCCACTTTTCTATTTCCTCAGGGTTTCTCTGTTTGACTACCAGGCGATGTGTAAAATGAACACTCACTCCGTCAGCAGGGCCCGGCCACTTCTTAATGTGTGTATTTACATCATCTAGTATTAGATTAGCACATTCACTACCATTGACGGATAAAGACGTCAAAGATTCTTTTAACGGAGCTGGCAGTGATTAATTCAATTTATCTTTTTTTTTTCCCCTTCTAGTCATTCTACGCTTTGGCATCCGCTCTCAAGTGGTTCCTTTCCAACTTCTTACTGTAAGTGTTGCTACTATTGGCAAGCAAGCGTATTCCCAAGTCGATCAAGGGATTGTCTTTTATTTGTAGTCAATTCATCATTGCATATTATCATGGATGTAAAGCACTGTGGCCAATAAAGTGCTCTCCTGCTGACAGAACTTTGGGTCAGGGCCCAGTTTGAAGAAAATTGAAAGCAATCTGCCAGAGAGACTGTAATGATGGAGTTGCTAATTGATTCCCCCCCCACTTGCCTTTTTTCTCCACTTCACAAGGTTTCTCCTTGAGTTTAACGTTTGTGGATTCTGGCACACGGAGCACTTTGCAGATGGTAAGTTCACACAAGGGCAGAGATTTGTTTTTATTTTTTTATAAAACACCAATATGGAACTTTCATGATAGAACACACAAACATTGTAAATATAGCTCAGCCTGACCGAGGCTGTAAAATCAAAACACGCCCTTAGGATGAGGCAACTTTTCTTAATTCTCCTGCAGCGTCTGCTCACAAGAAAAAGGGGGACCTCCTGCAGCCGTGTGATACAGAGTACCCCAGTTTTGTCTACGAGCCGTCAGTCAAAGAGACCAACAGTATCATCAAGTGCGGACGCTGCCAGAAGTAAGCGCACACGCATAATCCATTCTTCATGCTTCTGCCTGTATTTATATAACCGCAAGGATGGAAATAAGTGGGCAGAAACAGGATTAAATGAGGGTGCATTAGATTATACAAATCACATGGTGAGTGGTGAAGAAAGTATTTAAAAAAAAAAAAGGTAAATAGAACAGGGGAGTCAAAACAAGGGGAGAAGTTGAAGAGGTGAAGAATGGAGTGTGGTGAGCGCCCTCTTGAGAACAGCTGTGGTATGACAATAACATTCCTGTTTGCTGCTGGATATTCATATTGTATCAACAAACATGTGTGCTACAGGATGTTTGTGGTGCAACAGATCCCGCAGAGCAACCTGCTGATGTTAGTTGTCCAGGCCGACTGCGACTGCTCCAGACAATACTCGCCCATTACTATGGAGCCCAAAGAAGTCAAATATATCCTCGAGTTAAAAAATAACTGAAATGTGCTTGCTTGGTCGTAGAATGAGCCAGGTGGTTAAAATTGACTCTCAAAGTTGAATTTTACTGTCAAATCAAAGACACTTACTACAATTTAGCTTGAAATCTGCTAGCTTAATGCTAATTGATAATAAACTGGCTAACAAATAACATTTATGTGGCGGTGTTATAATGCTTTAAGCATTGCAATACTCAGACATTTTTAACCTCTGATAAAAAAGCAAGTAATATTTTTACACTTTTCAGTCACTTTAATTAGTTGTGGAATTCTTCTTTGTTTGTGTCTGCATTGCTGTATTATACTGCCCCTGGTGGTCAAGGTGTGCACACCACAAGGAGCTTTAATTCTTCACATTTTATTTAGTTTTTACAAAGTTGTATTCTGTATTTTCTTGATCAAAAAATACATTACAAATATTTTTGGCTCTCATTGCAAGTTTTCATGGATTAGCTATGTATCCTTGACATCCACTGAACATAACTCCTCAGTGAAATGCGACCGGATGCGTTCCCAGAAGATCCGCAGACGTCCCGAGTCGTGCCACGCTTACCACCCTCAGGTAAAAGACATAGCTTGTGGATGTTCAAGGTCATAATGAGACAATTTCTCTTTCAGGAGAACGCAAACGACTGCGGAGGAGCGGCCGCCGTATCCCTCTCTACCTTGCTCTTCCTCGTTTGTCCATCCATCGCCTCATTCCTCTACCAATGGTGACCCCGATTTTGCCACAAGTGGATTTATTTTTTATATATAAAGCACAACTATATTTGTTGGTCCTGACAAACCGAAGAACTGTTCCTTTCCTTGGTGAAAGTGCTGAAAATTGGCAGGTGTTGCCATGGATACCACTCTCCATTAGTTTTATTCTCTTCCACCACCTTGTATCTCCAAATGAAAGGGGGGGACTAAACAGAAGCAGGTGGTTGCCGTGACTCACACGGATGAATTATGAATCACATGAGTGAATGTAATAGAGCCCGTAGGGAAGTAATGAATTTCTGATTTAGCTTCACGCCGATTTGCGTATGGTCATGCAAATCACATCATGTAGCATAGGAAGGGCTTCAAACTACAAAGGTCTAACTTATTATATTAAATTAATACCCTTTAACTATTTCAAAATGTATAATTTAAGGTTGAGTCCTAGTTAGCACGTCATTTCATTTAAACAAGTAAAAAACAATATATTTATATACATTGCTGCCTCCTGTATATTGGTGTAAATCTGTCATCATATTTTTGTACGCTACTAGTGTTTAGCTTTTCTAAAAGCATGTTTATGAGAAATTGCCGGATTGACTACCTATTAAACTTATTCATTGTGTGTTTTTGTGTATTTGCAACGGTCGTCCAGAAAACATGAATTTATCCAATTAACCCTCATTGCACGTTTGTGAAGAAAGCCACATTTTTAAAAGTGTCTATTATGTTTTTGTACTGCTTTTGCATTGTGTTTATATTTTGCCTCTGCTGTAAAATAATAAAAAAAACTGTGAATTAGCGATCGTGTGTTGCAATTTCTATAACGGCCACAAAAGGCGCTGTTGTCCGCCCTCATTGTTGCTTGCCTTCTCTGTTGAGCAAGCCAAGCAAGGCGCCTGAGGAAAATGGCGGACGGTGTGGATCACATCGATATCTACGCCGACGTAGAGGAGGAGTTCAGCCAGGTATTTCGTCGCAATCTTCACCCTTTTGCATCACCAAACAATGTTCATGAGCATTTATTTAGCGTCCACGTTGCTTTTTGTGACCGAGGAAGGTCTTGTTTTGCTCCTTAACCTTGATTTTTTTTTCCCTCGCGCGAGGGCCGTCATTCGCAGTGCTAATAAACTACAAGTCCGCGGTTACGTGCTTCGTTAATGGCTGAGAAAACGTGAATTCATTTAATTCTGCTTGGTGAGTCGATTAATTCCCAATGCACGGTTACTTTTTCATCCTGGTTACTTTTTCACCAAAACCAGCCGTCGTCGTTTCATTGATTTTATAGTTGCGGCCTCAGCATGGCCGCCAATGGTTGGCTAACAAAGCCAAACACAATCGCGTTTATTAGCTGCGTAGCATCATGTTTCACTATAACAATCACCAAATTCAGCCAAAATGATTAAGTTTGACGTTATTTGTTGATTCAAAACCCTGTAATCATTATTTATATAAGTTGTTCATGGACAAATGAATTACTTCTAAAAGTCAGGTTGCTTATGAATCTTGTTAGATTTCGATTATGCATATATGCAAATACTTTTTTGTTAGCATACACATGTGGGTAACATTTGTTGTTAGGGTTATTTTGTATCTCATACTAGTTATTTGTATGTGCCTAAAATGCAGTCATGAAGCTTGAAATGCTGTTTGCTATCCATAATGGCTTACACCATGCGCTCATATAGACAGAAAATAAATGAGTTGACTGTTTTTCTGGATTGTGAAAACTCACAAGCACTGAGATTAAACAAATAATCAACTTTTACCGAACCTTCCTTGTCTTTCAGGAAGCAGACTACCCTGTTCATGATCAGATCGACCTGTACGACGACGTGATCTCCCCGTCGGCCAACAATGGCGACGCGCCAGAGGATCGCGACTACTTGGACGCGCTGCCTACGCAGGGGGGCTCCGATGGAGGCAAATCCGCCCCGCCCAATGTGGTCTACACCTATTCGGGGAAAAGGATCGCACTGTACATCGGAAACCTCACATGGGTGAGTGGGGATGAATGAATGTTTTGATCTTTTCAGCCTTAGTTTAAATCATGACTGTGGGTTCATCTTTTTTTTTTTATACAGTGGACAACAGATGAGGACCTCACAGAAGCAATCCGATCAATAGGGATCACAGATGTGTTGGAAATCAAGTTCTTTGAAAACAGATCCAATGGGCAATCCAAAGGGTAAGTCTTCTGGTCTTCACATTGTCAATGGCTGGTATGGATGGGAAAATGAGGCTTCAATTTTGCTTCATGAACCAGTCCCTTCACTAACTGACTTCACTCCTGACTTTGCTACAATGTATGGAATGTGCCTTTTGTTTGTCCTGCCAGGTTTGCTCTTGTATGCGTGGGCTCCGAGGGCTCATCCAGGAAGCTAACGGAGCTTTTGTCCAAAAGAGAGTTGCACGGTCAGAATCCCATTGTGGCGCCGTGCAACAAGCAGTCTCTCAGCCAGTTTGAGATGCAGTCCCGTAAAAGTAAGCACAGTAAGTCCAATTCATTAGCCATCATACACAGAACAGGAATCTCACTTTAAAAAAATATATTATAATTTTGCCTCGCACAGGTAACCAGTCAGGCCAGATGTCAGGTGAAGGAAAAGCTGGTCCTCCTGGCGGAGGCCGCGCCGGCTTTCCCATGGGCAGTCGAGGAAGTCGAGGCAGGTTTCCTGGGCCCCCCGGCGGCCCTGCATTAGACCGTTTCCCCGGCTCTATCGGGCCCGGTGGGCCGCCGCCGCACTTCCCTGGTTAGTTAGTCATATGAGTGCTTTGTTTTTCCCCTCTTCACTGCTCTTGCAACTACCCGCATGCTTCCAGTAGGAGGGAACTCGCTTCTCTTCTGCCCCCAAGTGGCCAGCACCTTATTATGCCCGGTTGAAAGTTCAGTGATTGATTTATTTTCTCCTCCGCGTTAGGCGCTGGACTGAGACCTGATCTGATTAGGCACCAAGATGGCCACCTGGATATTGCTTTCAATCCCGGGAGTTGGCGTGACAGAGGTAAAACGCCGCCTCGCTTTGATTTGACCGAATTTCATTCATTTTGCCTCACCTCAAAGTCGAGCCATGTGTCAAAGCCTGAATGTTTTTCTATTTACAATCTGTCTTTCAAACTGCCATCATGTGTAAGACTCATTATTTTTTTTTATAGGGAGCAGAATTAATGAAAGGCTGTGCGTGTTCATAACATAACATGTTTATTTTGCTCTATGCCCACATTGTATTGTTTTTAGGTGGGCTGCCAGGGCCCCCACGTCCTCCTCCCGGTCCCCCTGGCCCACCAGGACCACCTCCGGGTCAGGGCCTACCCCTTCCTCTTGGTCCTCCCAATCGTGGGGACAGGCCACCTCCCCCCGTTCTCTTCCCAGGTCAGTTTGGCCAGCCACCTTTAGGACCCCTACCTCCGGGCCCCCCACCCCCTGGTTACGGCCCACCTCCTGGACCGCCGCCGCCCCAGCAAGGCCCCCCGCCCCCGGGACCCTTCCCGCCGCGTCCCCCCGGCCCAATCGGACCCCCCTTGGCTTTGGCTCCACCTCCTCACTTGGGAGGCCCTCCGCCTGGCGGTCCGCCGCCTGCTCCCCATGTCAATCCTGCTTTCTTCCCCCCGCCTGGTGGCAACAACATGCCCCCCAATGACAGCAGGGGCCCCCCTGGACCAAATGATCCATATGGACGCCCACCACCATATGAGAGAGGAGACTACGGTCCTGGAGGCCGGTGAGTAAAAAGATGCACTTGCTTTGGGCCGGCAGATTTTTTTCTTCTTTCTCAAATATCAGTGACTGATATCAGCAGCCTCCACGAGCACCCGATACTTAAAAAAAACAACGCTATAGATTAATTTACCGCTTGTGGTTGTCAAAATCGGTCACCTCTGATTTATGTTGTTAAACGTTTTGTGCCTGTGCGCCCCCAGGGACATGGAGTCATCTCGGACCCCTCTGAGTGAGGCCGAGTTTGAAGAGATCATGAACAGAAACCGGGCTATCTCCTCCAGCGCCATTTCCAGAGCGGTGTCTGACGCCAGTGCAGGTACCATGCATGATTCCACACAGGAAGCCGACTCGCTTTGACCGTCAGACTAACGTCGCCGCCTCTCGTCTTTAGCGGACTACGGCAGCGCCATCGAGACGTTGGTCACTGCCATCAGTCTGATTAAGCAGTCCAAAGTGTCGGCCGACGACCGCTGCAAGGTCCTCATAAGCTCCCTCCAGGATTGCCTCCACGGAATCGAGTCCAAAAGTTACGGCTCCACCAGGTCCAGATCACATTTCGTGTGATGCTTTTACTCGTGTTATTTCTTCCCAATGTTATTTTGATTGTTTTTTTTTGTTTTTTTTTTCTCCCCTGCAGGCGTGAGCGTTCCAGAGAGCGAGACCACAGCCGCTCGAGGGAAAAAAGCAGACGCCACAAGTCTCGCAGTCGCGAGCGCCACGAGGACTACTACCGCGAACGCAGCCGTGAGCGGGACCGCCACCGCGAGAGGGATCGCGACCGGGATCGTGAGAGGGAGAGGGAGCGGGAATATCGACACCGCTAATGGACAAGTGAGGTGGGTGCATCTCTGTTTGGGAAAAAAAAAAAAAGGGAGGGGGTGTAATTCCTTCATTAAATGCATTTTTAACTTTGGGACAATGAAGAAAGAAGCTTTGACTTGAGAAGGTAAGTGCAAGGTAAGTGTCCTTTTGAAATTGAGCCACTTTGAATTGTCACACACAAGTGTCATGATGTGATAAAATGTGATCTAACTGCTTTTCAAAAAGAAATATTTTTGCATCTATGCAATTGTTTTTTTTTCTTTTTTGTTGTTGTTTTTGGGCCACAGGCATTTCACTGCAATCAATACATTTATATCATATTGAGTGTTATAATAGCTGAAAGTAGAGGTGCAACAATTAATCGACAACTAATCGATTGTCAAAATAATCAATAATTTTATATCAATTAATCATTTAGCTATTATTTTTTAATTTAGAATTGTCAAAATCCACAGAATTTGAGGCTGTCAACTGTAAAGATTCTCTGAGCACTGTCATCTTCCATGAATTATGTTTGTGTTGAATTAAAATGTAACATTTGCTTTTACTTTGGAAAACAGTGATTGGCATTTTTTGCCTAATTTTCTTATGGAAGGCTTAACTGAATCAGAATTTAATTTGGTTCTCTGCACTATCAATTTGGAATAATGTCCTGGAATTGAAACATTTTTCTATTCGATTAATCGATTATTAAAGTAATCCTAACTGAAAGTATAGATTTGAACCCGCAGGTAATGCCAGTGGACCAAATAAAAGTTATTCACTGAAGTTCCTGACAATTGTGTTTGGTAACGCTCGATTGAATACACTTCCGCCCGTGTGGTTGTATTGTGGAAAGAAGCGACATGCTACAGTTTTTATTTTTACATGACAATATACAATTGCTTGTCCTTTTTTATTTTGTCCTCATTTGCATCTGTGTTATTTATGTGCAATTTATTATAAAGTTATTGCATCTCAGCTGTAAGTTCTTATGATAGCATTTTTTTTTGTTAAGTCCCCTAAAGCAAGGCCCTTAAAAGGTCACAAATCTGTCAACTGGGAGTAAAGTTAACACAACGGAATGCTCCTCATTATTCCCTTCTGAGGTGGTCTTCTGTATTGTTACTGTTTGAAGTATCCTCCCGATGTAACCTGAATGTGGTGAACCGTAACTGACCCACAACGACACACTTGAACGTGCTGCTTTTTTGTCATCAATTTTTTAGGATTGGCTCACACGACTCAATTTGTATGCTCTCGTGAAGGATTGTCTTGTTTTGTAATGTTGAACTATCCATTTTTGTAGATATCTGCCCAACAATATTTGTATGTATATTCATGCCCCATGTTGAATGACTTTTTTTAAAAAATCTATATATTTGGAGTTGCCTAACTGGAGCCGGTTGAATGTCACAAGAATGTAGACATGTGACATTGGCTTCATTAATTAATCTAAAAACTGCCCGTCGATTTTGCCTGCGTGTCCACTGAGAACCTCTTGCCAAAACAAAAAAAAATCAATTCAGAAAGGAGCTGTAGTGTTTGGATTATTAACAGTCAGTCTGAGAATAAAAACTCGATTGATCAACTACAATGTTGACGAGATCCCCAGTGGACACGAGGTCATGCACATAGTTTTGATCATGTATGTCGGGGAAAGTAGCGAATTCATGTCGACGTTCCTTCCGCAACTTTACAAAGAAAAGGGTCCAAAATAATCATAAATATTAATTGTGAATTGTTTATTGATGACCAAATTTAGTGCTGTCTTTGTTCATAGGGTTGCCATCGATCCTCATGTGCACTTTTGATGCTGTTCTGCAACGTAGTCCCTGTGACGCAATCACTTTAATAGTGTTTGGGAATACCTGGTCAAAAGCACAATTATTATTATTATTTTTTTTTACATCAGGTAAGCAAGGTCAAAAAGAGTCCAGCGACTTGTTCTAAAACTTTTAGTGGAATTTCCGAGCAAGTTGCATCACATGGACTACGATAATTGTATGGATTCGGCATTTTAACACTTTGGTAGTTCTGTGATGTCACAAGAAGTTGAAGTTAGATGCATCTCAGGTTAGGTCGTTTTTTGTTGTTGTTGTTGTTGTGGTTGTTTAAATGACGCTTCGGTCCAGATTTGTGTAAAAGTAATTCAGTGGCGCTGTACGTTTGCCATCGTAAAGCAAAGCGGTGATTTTGTGTCAAGTCAAAATGCTTGTGACTGAAATTGGAGGGGGGCTCTGTGTGTCAGTTTTGAAAGGAATCCTTGCTGAATTTGCATAAGTTGAAATCAGGTTGAAACCAGTCACATTTCACGTCGTTGCTGAAAATGCTGAGCGAGTAAAAAATGTTGCGTTATATGCGAATGAGCGACTATACTCGGTAGGCCCGAAATGTACACAACTGAACGTGACGTAACATCTCCCTTCACAAGGATGATAATGAGCCATTGAAGCTGTCAGAGAGGTTTTAACTAAACCATATGTGAATAATTCGTCTTCGAGTTGCAGTCGAGCTTGAGCAACTCAATATTCGTGGCAGCGTGGACAAATCGGGTCAGGCCCTCAATTTTATTACCCTACTGTCACGCTGAAAAACAGAGTTCACACTACTCAAAATGGAGCTTATCATCCTTGTAAATGGACAATTTTGCTGTAATTGTGTAAGTGGTTCTTCAAAAACTCCAGTAGAAGAATGTACAGTAGTTGCTATGATGACCATTAGTTCCTGACTTGAAACAGGCTTTGAATGATGTTGTCTGCGTGATGGAAGTATGCCCATGTCAGCGCTGAGCACATCACAATCCACTTGTACAGGTTTTTTTTTTTTTATTGATAATTTGACACATTGGCTTTTTCCAATGATTTGTTATTTGGTCAGTTGGATTTTGTGCTCAGCCCTGGTGTTGGCCTCTTGTGTGGAAAAAAATAAATAAATACAAAAAAAACAAAACAGAGGTGGGCATTCCGTAAGGCAGTCACTGACAGACGCCTTGACAGATGACGGGAAACTTTAAAAAATCACGAAATGTTCAGTAATGACGGACTACTGCGTTGGTTAAATTCATGAAGTAGATGTACATATTTTCATAGTTCATTTTTAAATGCTTTTTGTCAGTATTTTTATTCCATTAAATATGTTAGGGTTATTAAATGCGCACATTTTTTTTTTCCATTTGTAAGACTGTATTTTTCGTATATACATATGCATGTATATATGTGTGTACGTGTGTATATAGTAGATGTGTGTCAAGTTGTCTTTGTATGTATATGTATGAGAGCTGTCAAAATTAATCGTCAAGTCTCAGCCTTTGAACAGCAATCATTTCATTGATTTTTCTATTCATCCATAAAAAGAAACAGATTATCTTTTGTGTTGAATCAAAGCAAGACATTTGCAAACCTCAGCTTTTACTACAGAAAACAATAACCTGAATCGGTTTCAGAACGTTTGAGTGCAACATTAATCGTTCTTGTGCGTTATTGTTTAATTATCACTTTTCCTTATTAATCAACAATACCAAATAAACCACAAGAAATTGTTTTGTAATCCACTTTCACGCAAAATAAAATTGTGTTCAATTAATCGATGGACTAATCAATTTTAAAAATATTCGATAGTGACAGCCCTATTACGTATATATACACCTGTGTATGTGTGTGTGTAAAACTGACTGAAGCGTTTTTAAATATAACGATGACGGGCTGACCATAACGTTTTGGTTCGGCTTGAAATAATGACAGACGGGTGCCCAAGTCGCTGACGAATCACGGACCAGCAAAGTTTACAAACACGCCCACCTCTGGTTTAAAAAAAAAAAAAAAAAATGTCCATAAATATGTATACAATGAAATATTGGATCGGTATGGTGAGGGGAGAGAGTGTTGACTGTTGCGCTACCTCGAAACCAAACTCCACCCTCCATTTTGACACCTTTCAGCTCACTAACCCCAACGGGCGGACGGATGGACAAAAGGAGGATGAACTTCAGCCCGCCACCTGCATGAGTGGACACACGGCGCCTCCTCGTCTTCATCCCCCGCCATCATCCTCCCATCTATGCCCGTCCCTCTTTCTGTCTATTCATCAAGTGTGCAGAGTGGATGGAGGAGCCCCCACACACTCCTCCGCCCCTCGGCTATTCAAACATCTACTCATGGTAATTGGAAATCTTTCCACTCTTATGTTTATGGTGTTTTATTTCATTCCCCATTGTTTTTCTCTGTCTATCTCGACACAAACAATTAATTGGTCCATCGGTCCTTTTTAATACGCAGTCCATCTTTTGGTTTGTTTTCCACGCACTGTACTGTGAACACTTAATTTAGCAGTTTTAATATAGGACACATTTGCCTCCCACCCCCTTTCTCTCCTTACCCCTCGTTTATTCTTATTTCTTCTCATGCTTAGAACGTTTGTACATGTCTCTGCTTTTGATTAAAACTAGATGGTGTTGTAATAAAACATGTTTACTGAGGTTTACACTGTTGGAAGTGGCTCATTTATATTAAATGCGCTGTACTGTGTTTATCGTATAAACTGTTGTAGAGGGTAGATAATGGATGCCTGTATTTACAAGGTAAGATTGAATGTATCCATTTTTTGTGTAATGGCAAGTATGTAAAATTGCATCAACATGGTCATTTCAAGCAGATTCCAAACAATGCATCATTTTCTTGTTTTTGGATGTTTTGGTGTGAAATTGGAGGCACTACTAGGTCCATTGCAAATTCTGTTTTATTTTTCATAACTTGCATCAAATTATGCACATTGACACTCAAGCTGGTATTGAGTCAACTCTGGTTCAGTGTTGTGTATATATTACGCCATAGACTGACGACTTTTAATCTTGAAATCCAAATGTTGGGTGTAAACTAAGTAATGTGTCATAATTTTTCTAAATGTAACAAAAAAAGTAGTGAAAAACAAAGCAACTCCCCTCACCCCCCTTCTGTTTGTCCACTTGCCCTCCCTGTATTGTTCAAATGTAAGACTCCTTTGTTGTCATTTTTTCCCATGTGCCTTTTTCGTTGGGGTTTGTCCAATTCATTTTTGTTTTTTGATTCCAACATGCATGTAGCTCAAATCCTACCCTTGACGTCATCCTCAAATATTTCCACTTTCTGCGTAGAATGTCATCCCGAGACATTGTAATCAGGAGACCACTGCTGTAGTTCTTTTAATTGTAAGCAAATATTCCACATAGTGGATATCCTCTTGTATTATATTGTCCTGCCTGTGTTTCATGTTCACATGCTGATCACGTGTAGTAACTGTAAACACTAGCAAAACAATTACTTTTGCTTAAATCAGGGTCCTGTTCCACCTCTCCACATCCTCATTTGTGTTTTCAAGTTGTGTCGAGGTATTTGTATAAACTTGTGAGAGGGTTTGTTATGACCTTTCCCCCCCCTCAACAGTGCACAAGGTAAGTGTTTGCAGGTTAAACAAGAAGATTGAGAAGAGAAGCAGACAGGTCCTGATGTCATTTTTTTTTAAATCATACTTGTAGATTGGACAGTTGAATGTAACATTTGCAAGGCAATAATATTAAATGTATTTTTATGTAATCATGGAGAGGGATTAATGTAAGACTATTTGATCCAATCATATTATATGACATGACTGCACTTGTATTTGATAAGATGCAGGAGATATTTTTAACCCCCAATAAATGACCTGTGACGCTGCTTTTGTGGTAAGACCCAGTTCATCCAACAATAAAACTTAAACATTAATTTGTAATTTGTGGCCTTTTTGTGTTGAGTATTGCTGCTTTCTTTTAGTGAGCCTATTTGGTGTTATGAAATGTGTAGTTTTTAAAGCGTTTCCATCACTATTAGGAGTTAACACTGACTTTAATAAGTGGAACAATTATTTCGTGTGTAATCTGAAATTTTAATTAAAAAAAAAATAAAAATTATGCAATGCGAACAGCATTGTTCCTACATTATTGTTCCTACATTGGTTCCTTGCGTGCACAGACCACGCAAACAGATTGGATTTCTGTATTTTTTTAAAGAGATGAGAAGTTTAAATATTAAAGTAAATAAGTACAGAAAACAGTATTATTAATATTAAAATAAGTACGGAACGTTTTCACTTTTGTTTCCTCACGGACTACAGACACCTAAACCGGATGCACTTTTTGTTTCTTCTGGAAATTTAATATTTTAGTAAATATAGTAATATCATACCGTATGTTCTCATTTGCTAGCATTTCAAATGAACATATGTAGAAATTCGACTCTTGTTTTCTGAACAAGTAAAATTAATAAAGGCGGAACATATTCCGCGCGTTTCTAGCAAACGTCGAGCATGATAACGACTTGCACTTCCGGCGGCTACTCGCCGGGCTGCAAACAAAAACTGAAAATATGGCCAACTTAATCAATGCCCACCGGCTTCGTAGAACGAATACAATTTAAACTTCTTTAAACAAAAAATCCCTTCTTGTGTAATATGTTTAAAAAGATGACAGAATTCGGTCCAGATTCCGGTGGGCGGGTTAAGGTAAACATCCTTTTGTCCCTTTTCATTCATTCAATCCGATCGGATTATTTATTTATTTTATTCTGTGTGTTGCTTATGTGCAGGGAGTTACTATCGTGAAACCTATTGTGTTTGGGAACGTCGCTCGCTACTTTGGGAAGAAACGAGAGGAAGATGGACACACTCATCAGTGGTCCGTCTATGTCAAACCATACAGAAATGAGGCACGATAACATTCCAGTACTTACTGCTCATATATTTTCCATTTGATGGTCATAAATAATCATTTTATTCTGAATTTAATTAGGATATGTCAGCCTATGTGAAGAAAATCCAATTTAAGTTGCATGAGAGCTATGGTAACCCCCTTCGAGGTACGTTGATGTTTTTTAAATTGACATTTGGGTCACGTTTGAGACATGTTTTTTTTTTTTTAACTGTCTTCCTATCAGTGGTGACCAAACCCCCCTACGAGATCACAGAGACGGGCTGGGGGGAGTTTGAGATTACCATCAAAATTGTATTCATTGACCCCAATGAGAGATCTGTGAGGGCCTTCAAATCACACACACAGAAATGCTACAGAAGTTAGGGTTCTAAAATACTACTCCCCCCCAGGTGACTCTTTACCATCTGTTGAAGCTTTTCCAGTCCGACTCCAGCGCCATGCCCAAGAAAACAGTCGTGTCAGAATTCTACGATGAAATGGTGAGTCTCAAAGAAAATTCAAAAAGCCCACCTGAAAAGGTTTATTGTCAATAAATGCCACAAGAGGGCAGCAAAACGTTTCTATTAGACAAGGTTATGGCCTAATTGAAGCCCTCCCCTCTGTTCAACTGTCATTTGGTATCTACAAGATGGCATCAAATTAATAGTTTTAAATTCCACAGAGCACAAACGTGTTAAAATAAATACTTAAATAAATAATGGAGTAAAAATATATATATTTTTTCCTATCTTTTAATCAGATCTTTCAGGATCCGACTGCCATGATGCAGCAGCTTCTGACCACATCAAGGCAACTCACACTGGGTGCTTACAAGCACGAGACAGAGTGTATGTACACACACTCGCACACATTATCTTAATCCAACATTGTGTTAATTATTAACAATTATTATTTGTGTCTCAGTCAGCGAGCTGGAGCAGAGGACCAAGGAGAAAATGGAGGCGGCTAAGAAGAGAACCAGTCAGGAGATCACGGAGCTGAAAGATAAGTTGAAGGCCAGCAGGGAGAACATCAACCACCTCAAGATGGAGATCAGGAAACTGGAGGAAGACGGAGACCACAAGGAGCACTGACTGGTCATCACGCATGACAAAAACTGATTTTAACCAGTGGCCAGTTGGCTGTGAGAACGTACGTCGCACGCAGGCGTAGCCAGATTCAGTAAAAAAAAAAAAAAAAAAGACAAAAAAAAACCATACATGAAATTAACATACTGCAAATATGAACTGCAGAACTTGCATTTTATTTCTTTTTTTAACTATGATCAACTTTCTATTTTGGATAACTTTTGCTTTCTTTTTCATAAATACATTAATTCATGAATGTGTTTTATTTAGCCTTGTGACATTGGAAGTTATTTTCTCCGAGTTTGTCCCCTGGGCAACACAATAGAAATGGGTGTAATCTTAAGAAATGTACATATTAATACTCAAACAATACATGAAGAGACTAAATTGTATATCTCGCATTTTTGTTTTAAACTTTTGACACTAAAATCCCATCTATATTGGCGTAATTAACGTTGCAAAAAGTTACAAAGTTCCCACAGACCTTGAATGCGGCATGGCAACCGGAAGTTAGCCTCGAGTTTCTACTTCTAGTGAGCATACGCCGGGAAAGGTGTCAATTCCAAACAACCAAATAATTCTAAAAATCTTGCAAAGTCGTTTTCTTAAAGAAAAGTTCAGCTTTGTGTGACTCAACTAAGGCTTCAACTTAAGACGTCGTTGCCAAGAACGACTCAACGAAGGTGAGTTTTCTAATCCGTCCGACACTAAATTGTTTGCTTATTATTTAAAATGGTTATTTAAATGTATATTCTATAAATTGTTTTCCTCCTTGAATTAAGTGTGTTGAGGGCAACTTTAAAATGTTTTTTTAAGCTACAAACACAAAAAACGTGTATTTGTAGTTTTAATAAGACACACCAGAAACTTAATTAGACTCTCTTGCGCCCTCTAGTAATAGCGGAATGAAAACGCATCCTCTGGCAAAATAGACAACACCTTAAGCATTTTAAAAAAAATTAAATTTAATATCCAATATACTCCCGCTACAAACCAACATACCCGACAAACCACGTGAAAAAAACCCGAAAATGAACATTCAACTGCCAGATGTTATTACCACTGACTAAACATTCAACTGTAATAAAGAACATTTTAAAGGTTGCATTTAAATGCCTCTCCCAATTTAATGGTGCATGCTGGTTAACTGCAAATATAAAAATACGTTTTTTTCCCCTCTTTTAAATTATAATTACTGTAAATGGATGCATCTTGCGATGCTGTCAAGTTATTGCTTATTTCTGTGCAATTGCATCATAACAGAAGTAATATTCAAATTTAAACTCAATTCAAAGGAAACATGGCTCTCTGCGAGGTAGTGCAGTTTTGTCGAGATATCTTATGAAAACTTCCAGACAAAAATAAACAATTGTAATGACATATTACTATGAAACACGTGTAGATGGAATAATCAAATATTCCTACAGAAAATTCTTTTTTTCTTATGTGCCAATTGTACAATTTCAGTGTAATATTCCAAACAATAAAATGCTACATCAAATCAACTTTAGGCATCTTTCCTTCTTCAGAGGGTCAACTTTAATTTTTTTTCATATTTCACCCCCATCCTTTGTGTGCTTTATTAAAATAAAAAAAAAGCCGCCATTGTTTGAATTTTTGGTGGTATCCAGATCAAGTCCCAAAAAGCGTCATGGCCGTGAGCAAAAATTCCCAACGTAGGCCTCATAGATGGTGTCCAGGAAGGAGTTGTCAGTCTGCAAAAGATCAAATGTTGTCACACATATAAGTGCGCAATTTAATATTATTTTTATCCTACCTGGATCAGGTGCAATAAGACTGCCTGGAGCTGGTTTCTAGACAGAACTCTGGTTTCCTTCTGAGGCGTGTAACTGGAGGAGGCGGATGGGTAGGGGTCTTGCGCGGTGGCAGCGGCTGGTGACGCCACATCCGATTTCACCTGAGAGAAGACGCTGGGGGAGAGGAGCAACGTCGGGGCCACGGTGGCTGGGATTATCTGCGGAGAAGGCCCCTGAACACAACACAGGTAATTTAAGCTACATAGAAAATACTGAGTTTTTTTAATTGAATCAGGGGACTAACTTTGAGATTTTTTTTACCAACCTGCAACTTCGGGGCCGCCGTGGCCACGCTGGAAGGGCCCTGGAAGCGAGGGGCCAGCGTGGGGCCGAGGCGCGGCGCTTCCGGCGGGGCCTGGCTTTGCTGCTGCTGGACCAGCTGTAGCTTGTGGACCAGCTCGTGGGGGGAAAGCGCACCCGGGATGTGCGGAGGAACACCTGGGAAGGTCACAATTGTTTTTTTTTTAGTTACTAGCCTTTGTCAAGCACAAAAAAAAAAAAAACAGGTCCCACCTGTGTGCGAACACGGCGCTGCACAACAAGGGGCAGCGGCGTTTTGGAAGAGTCTCTTGATTGGATCGAGTTGGTGGTGATGGTGCATCTGATGGTGGCAAACGTGCTGGTGCTGATGGCGATCCAGCGGAACGCCGTTGTCGCACAGCCGGTTTTCGGGCGACTCAGACAGCGTCTGAAGGACCCCGCTGGGAGCCTCCCTCTGCCCCTGCATGAGCTTCAAAATGGCCGGGCAGTGCTGATGGGGATGATGGGACGGGGCGTTTTCCTCCCGAGTGACTTCCTTGGCCGCCGAAGTTTCGTAGGTGAGGGTGCGTGCGACGGGAGGGCGAGAGGCTTTTGTGGTTACTGGTGCGGAGGATGGAGAGGCGGAGTCAAGTTTGGGCGAGTGTTGAGGCTGAGAGCCAAATAAGGTAGCCAGAGAGAGCGACTTGGACTCGCTCGCATTGTTGTCCTGAAGACAGGAAAGCAAGAGTGGAATCAGGGAGGAGGTGCAAATGGCAAAGTGGTGATCGGTGCTGTACCGGAGTGGTTGGCTTGACGGGGATGGGTTTGATGAGGTTGGGCTTCCCGAACAGAACACCGCTGCCGCCAATTTCCTTTGGCTCGCAAGTCGATTTCCCCTGTTCCGCCACGTAAACCAATTAATTACATCCGTTTGACTTGCATCCCTTTTTTTTTTTTTGCAGATGTGTTACCTTGTCATACTGGCTGTGAGCTTTAGTCAGCATCTGGATGATGTCCACCACCTGCTCTTCATCCTGCACACCACCTGCACTTCCACTAGGGGGCAGCCAACCACCTTGCACCACCACTTGCTTCTGCTGGGTCAGTCTACACACACACACATTTCCCGGTAAACGTTGTGTATTCATCTTCTGTAATTCAATTACATTTGAAGTATTTGTATCGGAGCCAAGAATTACGCAAGCGCTTACATTTTCATCCTCATGGCGATGCGCTGGCAGTCAGCCTTGTCGTAGAACCAAATGCCATGGATGACCACTGGGGAGAGGGAGAGGCCCGTTTTTCAATCAGCGTCATAAATAGCAACAAAAGGTCTGCAAAAATCAAGTTAGGTCCTCGTAATAACCAAAAGTGGCCGCCCGATACCGAGACGAAGGTCAGCAGACGACGGAATGAGATTGCCGGCGTACCGCGCGGCCTCGCAATCCAATGAACGTGGCTCACTTTCCAGGCGAGCTATTACCGTAATTTTCGGACTATAAGTCGCGGTTTTTTTTCATAGTTTGGGTGGGGGGGCGACTTATACTCAGGAGCGACTTACATACATATATATGGGGTTTTTTCACTTTTTTGGGCATTTTATGGCTGGTGCGACTTATACTCCGGTGCGACTTATAGTCCGAAAATTACGGTAAATAGGAAAAAAAATATATATATATTTAAAAAAAAAAAAAAAAGTGGAGAAATACAGTTGAAAATAAATAATAATGCAAAAAATATATATAAAATAAATTTAAAAAATCAAATAAAATGATAAAAAAAAAAGTGGTGCAATACAGTTGACTTTGAATCGTCAATTCAACTCGAAGTAGACAGAATAATAACAAACCCACAGCTAGGCTAATTTTGAGCTCGTAAACTTCTACCACAACATTGTAGCCCTCCACGCGATGCGCATGTTTACACACGAGACCAGCGAGGCTGGACCTGCCACTGAGGTCGCCCCAGTTGAGCCTGGGAAAAAGTCAGCCCAGGACCAAATAAGTAACTACAGTGGGAGACTGCCCCGCCGAGTCACAAACACTTCACGGGCTGGACCGAGGATCTACGGCAAAGAGCTGGGGACAAGTGAGAAGATGTCGGTGTAACGGAAAGGAAAAAGACCGAGAGGGGAGCGTGTGAAAGAGTGAGGGTGGGCCATCAGCTGGAGATAGAGGGGCTTCAAATCACTTCCCCAACTAAAGCGAACTGGAAGGAAGCGACCGCATGACTCCGATCAAACTTGGAATTTTACGAGCATTTTGAAGGAGCCGGGGTCGCAGTAGGACGCTGCTCCCCTGAAGGGATGCCGTTAAGGACCTTGTCAGCACTCCTGCTTTAATGGGACCAAGACCTCCAATGCATTTCAACTAGGACAAATCCAGGCTGACCTGCTGAGAGGCACTTGTAGCCATGCTGAGAAGATTTTTCACCAGGAAACCCAAACATGAAAGACTGCAGGAAGAGCCCGAAGTACGATTTAAAGGCCAGCTAGTGTCGGAGACGGACCTGGGCTACACCTACGTGCGACCTGGAGGTAAAACCTTCGAGGAAATCAAACCCACCGATATTGTTGCCAATATTCTACGTCAAAAATTGTATCGATATAAATGTATACTTTTTAATTAATCAGACGATTAATCGGTTATTGTATCGTATTCATGATGTAGCAAGTTAATCCAGTTTGAATGATTATTTCATATATAGGGTCTTTGTAGTGTTAATAGTCACATTTGGATCACAGTTTCCAAGTTGTTACCAGACAATGTGTTATAGTTGGACTTCTTTTACAAGACGTAAAGGCGTAACAGCTCAAAATACTCAGGAAGAAGTGGTATCTGCGCATCCCAATTAGAATCAAAACTCAAACCCCACAATAATTAACAAGCTTCCTGTCAAATGGCCGGTTGTCAGGCAGGGATAATGACTAGCTGGATGTACGCGTCCCATCCCGGAGTCGGTATCTCTGCTGTTTATTTTTAGCCCAGGCTGCCACTTAGCGCCAACCGCCATTCCCGGACGTTACGGCATTGGCGCGACGTGTTTGCTTAATGATAAGATTCCACGGCCTCGTCCGCGCGGAGGTCGTGGCACGCGGCGGGCAGAGTTACTTGGCCCTAAATTGGCGGACGTTAGTTTGCTAGCAAAAAATAGTCACGACAGAGATACACAATACTGTGATTTTAAATTTCCATAATTGTCTGGCGTTGTTGTAGACATTCCATTCCTGTGCTTGTATCCTGCAGCTAGTTTGAATAGTGTTGCGACAGTTACCCACATTAGCCTGCTAGCATTAGCTACACGCCATTAGCGGCGAGCACGTAACTATTTGCATACTGTAGCGTCACCTATTATTGCTTTTTGATATTGTGGGATGATGTGGAATTTATTTTAAAACCGAGGCAGGAAGAAAGGATGCGCACGTGTTTGCATTATCAGCGCCTGCTGCCATGCATCTAATCTCCACCGACCGCCACGGGAGCGCTGACAGGCTCTCGTCTGGCCGCCGAGACTCCGGCCGATAAAGAACAACTCCTTAAATGGAGGCGCGGTTCATCCCTAGCTGTCTGTTTCTAGCTATTTTACGGCCTCCATTTTGATGCAACATCCAGGAATAGTACGCAGGATGTCGGTCATGTTTACTTGACGTTTTTTCTTATTCGGTGGTAACTCTTACGCCGTGCGTTGCGGTAGAGCAGGAAGGGGTCCTGCAGCTGGAAGTCCAGGTCTTTGGTAATGGGCTCCGTCAGGTTCTCCATCCTGAGTCTGTTCATGATGGTGAAGCCATGTGTGGGCGAGGCCAGCCTAAAAAAAAAAAACCCAAAAAACAGTTTGAACACTTTTTTAGTTTGAGGAAATTTTGTAGACAGAACAACACAATTGTTGGTTTTCCGTTTTCCTGGTAGAGAGCAAAATCGCTTATTAATTTCAAATATGCATTTTAAATTCTTTTATTGCTTGCTGGACTGTGAATGTATTGTCGTTGTTACGGCCCCATTTTCCCTTATTTCTTTTTTTTCACAAACTGTTTGTTGTGCGACTGTCGAACCTTACAAGGACAAGTGAAGAAATGAAGTTGTATTTGTAGGTGCAATTTACCTCGTGTAGATGAACAGAGTCCCTTCCACTTCAGTCTTTTCCTGAAAAACAAACATGTTTATTACGGTTTGTTACATTTACAGAAAAATCAGCAGCTCCAAACTATTTTTTTTTAAATCATATATAAAGTGCTCGAGTTAGGGGCAACGTTTGATATGCACTTCTGAAATAACAAATTTGCACATTATATCTTTAATTGTTGTAATTAATCATGGTGAATGATGATTTCTTCAATAATAATCAATTAGTGGATCGGAAATAATTATTGTCCACATGCATGAAATCAAAACAAAAAGGACAATGGGCACAACAACAAACTTAAATCTTCGTGCAAGTTCCTAAGCGCGGTTGCAGCATGCTAAGCTCCGTTAGCATCGTCCGTCGCACTGAAGTTGCAGCTGAGCTTACCCACTCATTGGTTCTGTTGTTGTACGTGTACAGGGCCACCTGGCTGGCCACATCCACGATGTGGTTAATGTAGGGATCGTGTCTTTGCAAAGCGGCCAGGCTGATGTCCAGTCCTTTAGCGGTCAGACCTCCGCCACTGTCGGCGCAAGTCGCTGTCATTGTTCCCTATGGAGATCTTAGCTAGCTCGTTAGCATAGACGGCTAAATTGAAAGGGGGCGAAATCAAAACAGATGCGTTGCGTGGAAATGCTTAGCCCGTTAAATGAAAGGTAAATTAACCCCAAAAAATCGGAGCTTTCCAGCTACGACTGCCACGATCGATTCGCTTTAATGTCAACAGGGAATTTGTAAACAAGCAGGCGTGATTAATCGTTGTGCAGCGCTCGAGTTTTCACAGGCTGAGCAATCAAACCGGAAACGTCGATTGAAAAGCGCTTTTGAAAATTTGATTTTCCAAACCTCAAAACTGCCCAATAATTGCTTGGAAAATAACGACGTCGGTAGTGTTTACGAAAAAAAAAAAAAAAAAAGTATTTGTGATATTTGGTTGTCATAATGTAACATCACATTTTAGCATATGACAATATTTTATTTAAATATTGAATGCACATTTAACCTTCATGAATAGTGATTGAGTTTATAGTACATATGGTAATATGTGTAAGAACAATTTTTTAAATGCATATCTTTTATGGTTGACTTGTTTTCGTCTGTAATTCGTTTTTAATTCTGGTACCCTTTTAATGTTTTGTCTAATAGTCGATGTTTCAGCTGTGGTCCTTGCTCTAGAAATAAAACTGAATTGCGTACATGTAGTGTCCCTGTTTTGCAGTGTCTAGAAGTAAAATTCTCTTAAACAGTCGAGAGTTGTTATACAATAACACAATTAGTGAAGTGTATGAAACACGATTCAAGCAGATGTATTCTTTCCCAAAACAAAATATGACAGTACAGTCGTCCCCTTTGACACATTTCCATTTCCCATGAAATGCACTAGGGGGCGTTATGGGACGTGTAACACTAAGTTTTCTAGTTGTGTTGTGTGTTTAAGAATTTGTACAGCATGGATGCAGCATGTGGACATTTTGAAATTGTACTACAGAGCCGAGATACAAAAAAATATCACTTGTATGCTAGCGCATGTTGTGTGCCTCATAATTAGCTTGAAAATAATTGCCTGTGTCATCCGCCAGGGGTTTGTTTTAATGTAAACATGTATTTGTCAGTGTGCATGTTTTCCAATGACGAGCCTAATGAGGCATCCGTCAGCCACTCAATATTATCAATACGCAGTGATTGGCTCCAAGTAACGATGGCAATGAGAGGGCAGTGAAAGAAGCCAGACTCGAGGGCGTGTAATGTGTTCTCTGCAATAAAAGTAGTGACATGACACTTTGGACACAGACACACTGTATCACATTAATAGGGGACGTCTCCTGATAGCACTTGATCGATGGAGACTGTTCTAGAATTCATTTATTCTGTTTAGAGACAAGCGAGAGTCGGCGGGAAGACGTGCGTTCAATACAAAGTGTGCGCCGCCGTGCAGGTGGATGCAATTTGCAAACGGGACGGTCGCGGTCGTGGAGGTAATGAACCGGCGTAATTAAAAGATACACGACGCCTAATGGAGATATTGCCTCATTTCCAAAGGCCTTCACCTTTGACCGAACGGCATATTGTTGGCTCGCCCCTGCATGGGATTGTGGCATTTCTGTTTGTCTGCATCGTTCTTCCCAGAGAGCGGCCGATTTTTACTAAAGGGGGCCGGGATGTACAAATATAGAACAGCCATTCGATGCGCAGGCCGGATTATAGAGGATGCTTGTGTGTATGTGTGTGTGTGTGTGTGAGTCCCCCGGGTGCGCGTGTCTGTTCCCACGACCTGCCCTCCATCCGTGGTCCTTTCCTCCTCTTGGCCCTCCCGAACATAAAGTGGATAAAAAGTCTGCATGCCCCTGGTCAGTTGCCAGGTTTTAGGGATGTTAAAAGATAAATCATTTGTAAACTTTTTCAACTATTAATGTGACCATTACGGTAGAGGGAAATATGAGCGGTTCAAAATAGCATTCGCTCTTAGTTGGATGCAAAAAAAAAATACTAGAACTGAAATTCTTTTAATTGAGGGTGTGCACACTTACGCAACACCATTATTTATAGGGATGGGTGTGTACTGATACTTTGTATCAGCGCCGATGCTTGCCTTATTGTGAGGTATCAGGATTCTAATTTTGCTCTTGTTATATAGGTCTTTATTTAAAATGATGTCATTGTTTTTTGTATCAGAAATCCCCAAAAATTTCAGTTGTTTATTTGTACTTTCCCATCAAAAAGAAGTTTTGACAGTTCATTTTTTTCTTATCACAAATCTATTTGACCAGGGGGTGTGTAGACTTTTCATATCCATTGTAGCTCGAGCATGGTTTTGCTTACTCTGTTTTATTCGCTCGTCAGACTTCGAGTGGTTAAAAGTGACTCATTTTTATCAGTCAATGCACCGTATGTGTATTTTTTTACATATATCGATGAGTCATCGAAAATCTTTATCCCATTACGGCACAGTGGGCGCGTAGCGTGCACTATGACCCTGAGCTAAATGAATACATGGCGAGCGTAGCGCTTAGCTTCACCCCCCCGGATCACAGCATCGCCCGCAGCGAGATTGACATCATGCCGCTTTTATACTGGAAAGGCAAATTCAATGTCAAAGGCAATAATAATGATATTATGCTGTGGCTGGCATTATAATTACAATTTGATCTTGGCAATGTTGCCCTGCACATCTTAATGCCGCTACACAGAGCTTTCTTGCTTCTACTTCCATCCTTGTCTTTTCCTCTCGCAGGTGCTTGAAAGCCTTAAAAAAAAAAAAGATTTGATTTGAGTGGATTTGACACAACCGAGATTTGATTCAGTTAGGAGCTGATGACTTCATTTCATTAATATATTAGCGCAAATATGGAGCCATGTCACCAGAAAATTACTTTGGGCGCCTTGGGGTGGGGGCAGGACACGTTGACAAAGATGACGAAACTCTGGACAGTCCTGAAGGTCTTTTTTTTGGAAAAAAAAAAAAAATCATGTCATTAAATTGTCAGTGTAATCGGCAAGCTTTTGTCCAATCTGCATGGGGATATACGTGTGTGTGTGTGTGGGGGGGGGGGGGTATATATGTGTGTATATGTGTGTGTGTATATATATATATATATATATATATACATATGTACACACACACACTGCACTGACCACTAATTTCTACTTCGGCCAGGCTTTGGGGAAAAACAGCTTTCATCATTTTTTGTGCGCCGTGAAGAGCAGAGTCAAAGACGTTAGCATGGGCCAAAAAAAGGAAAAGCACGCCACATGTGTCCGAACTTTGACCTCTGTTCCTTCCTCTGCTAATTGAGACGAGTGGACCGCACATGTAAACGTGTAAACCAATACACGTTTTCTTTCTTTCTTTTTTTTTTTTAATATGACAAATCCCTGCCACGCATACAATCCCAAACAATGTCTTTTCTGACCAGTCTATTTAAAAAAAAAAAAAAAAAAAATTAAACACACACACATCTGGAAGCAGTCAGTGTGTGCAAGCACTCGGACGGAGGAGGAGGAGGGGTCTCCCGCTCTCTCTCGCTCTCTCGCTTGCTCTCTCTCTCTTTCTCAGTGTGTTTGACTGCAGAGCTGCAGGAGCAGCAGAGGCAGACGAGAGAGCCCAAACTCCGGTCCACTTCCACACATAAACACACGCACACACGCACACACGCATAGAGCGAGCGAGCGAGAGAGCGAGCGAGCGACAAGAGAGGAGACCACCATGGACTGGATCGGGACGCGAGAGGAGCGCGGATGAGGACAGGACAGGACAGGATAGGACAGCCTGCGTTGCGCGCCTTTGTGGATTCCTGCCAGGCTCTCAGCGTGGATTTAACCTATTGGGAGATTTAACCCCCGCGATGGAATATTTGCACTCTTGTCATTTTCCAATCTTCCTCCACCTCCTCCTGCTCCTCCTCCTCTTCCTCCAGCAGCAGCAGCAGCGAGGATGCCAAGCAGCGATGCGTCTTTTGCGCACTTCCACTGACAGCGCCCGTGCTTTGCGAGCTCTTTTAAAGCTTTGAGGAAAGAAAAAATAAATACCCCCCCCCCCCCCCCCCACCTACAAAAAAAAAAAAATAATAAAATAAGAGGAAAGAAAAGCAGAGGAGAGGAGAGGAGAGTGAAGATTGAACGCGGTGCTGCTTTCATGCTCGTCGCCTAGGGCCCGGATGTACCGAGGGATGCGCCGGTGCGTTTTGCCGACCGGTTCCGCCGACAGATCCCTCTTTTTTCTCGCCTTCACCTCCATCATGGGGATTAGGTAATATTCACTCCATCCGAAGACACCCCTCCCCTGCCGAGCGACGGGAATATCCACAAGCTGTCAGACTCACCCCCCCGCCCCCCTTTTATTTCTTTTTTTTTTTTTTTTTGGAGGGGGGCTATTCCCCCCCCCTCTTTTCAATCCATTCACGCATAGGGAGAACCCTGGACTACATTTATGGTAAATGAAAGCAAAAACATGTACATCCCGGAGGACACCCTTGAGAATCATCAAGGTATGTGATCTTATTTGTACGCCCCCCCCCCCCCCCAACTGTCTTGTGAGTGTTGATGATGGAGGGGAGGGGGAGGAGGGCAGCCGGGAAGTTCGGAACGAGGCCTCTCGCACACATGTGGCGTCATGGGTGGGCGTACGGGTCAGTCAACAGGCTGTTGCAGAAGTGAGGGGGGAGCGTGGGGGGCAGGGGGGCAACAACATTATTCCCAACAAGTATTGCAGAGTTTCTCGCTCGTCCACATGGTGGATCGGGATTTCGCCGATGGCCGGCGAGGAAAGGGTCTGTTTGCATTGCGCAGTGTGAACGCGGCGCCTCCTTCCACCCACGTTGCGGTGTGCAAAAAAAAAAAAAAAAAAAAGATGCCCCCCTTTTCCATCCTTCCGACGGGTTCTTAACGCCATCGTCTTTCTTCTTCACGCTCCTCATCGTCGTCATCCTCTCCGGTGTCCGCTTCCATCAGTTCAGCCTACCTTCCCCGCCTTGCATGGCGACAGGTTCCATAGCAACAGGGAGATGAGGAGAGCGGCGGCGAGTGTGTGCGTGTGTGTGCGTGTGTGTGTTTGCATCCGTGTCGCAGTGAGACACGCAACGGCTCATCATACATGAGCCATCCTGTTAATTTTTACACGCGGGCGGCACGGATGCCAGGCGTGTGTCATAATGCGGTTTCAAAGGTGACCCCAGTTGACTTTTCAGAGTTGACTCAAAACGCTTCTTGAGTAAGACAGCGCAAACTTTTTTTTTTTCTTTTTTTCTTGTGGCGGGATGCTGAAATACTGGCTGGTACTTTATTGGAACGACAGCAGACGGTAATCACACTGAATGAAAATATAAAGGACAATTTAATTTTTATTCATATCGATACCAAACAATTCAGTTTTACAATTTAAAATGTTGCTGTATGTTTCAAATTTCCGACCAATAATAGAAAGAAATATTTTGCGTACGAAGAAACTGGCTGTCAACAGGTGAGCTGTCGTTACCTGACGACACTGTGATGTCATTTTCAGTCGACACTGTGATGTCATTTTCAGTCGACCCCAAGTGGCAGTAAAAGACAAAATGGCCGCCCCTAAAACCAGTTAGCCTTTTCTGCTCATTCACTGCCATTGACGGCAATAGAAGTCAAATTTTCTTTTTAACTGGGATGGAAGTGAGTTCAGACTAATGTGGGTGCATATAATGTATTACATTAATAAAAAAAATCGACTTTACGTCCACTTTTAGTGTACAGATTGTTGTGAATATAGTTTTACTATAAACTTAATGACGGTCAATAACATTAATAAATACAGTACCGGCGCCAGTTAATCATCCCATTTATTTTACAACACCAGTGACAAACTGTTGCGATTTGTGTAGGCGTGGAGCTTTTGCCCCTGGAATGTACAAATACTATAATCCCCACGTAATCCTCCCAGGTGGACGTAATTCACAGGAAATTGTTTGGGAATGCGGTGATTGACGGAGATTAAACTCTATTCTACAATCTTACACTTATGCAGACACTTGGGTTTGACCCCATCATCATGGCTTAACAAATTTTAAGCGCTATTCTCTTATCAGATTTTAATATTCATACTGGTCCTGTTTGATCAAAATGAGGTCCCGCTTCTTAAAAGTGGCCCTCTGGGTCATCCCATCAATCCTCGTGTCCAATTCAATAGACTGACTCATCACGGGCTGCCTTCCAGCTCTCGTCACCTTTTAGGACCAGTGGCTGAGGAATTTGGAGTTTGTCCGGGGGAGGTGTTTTCAGCACCACGGACAGTTCATTCATTATTATTGCTCTATTGACAGTTCTGTGGCACCCCACGCTGCCGTGTCACTGCCCGGACCTTCTTGGCGATTCATTCGGAAGATACAAGCTCTCGTTTGAAGAGTCAAACCGAATCGAGTCGTACCACTTTCAAATCGAACCGTCCTGGAATCATTCTCCATCTGTCTTTTATGAAGAGCTGCATAACCCTAATATATATATTTACTGTAATATTAATATAAGATACTGTAATATTGTCAGTTTTGTGTGTGTGTGTGTGTGTGTGTGTGTGTATGAGCTTTTTGTCAGAGCGAGAGGTTCAAGCAGCTCTACTGGCGGATGTAATGAGTGATTAAAGGCCAATCCGCGTTAAAGATATTTGTAGTGCCTCGGAGGGTCGTCACGGCTTCAACTTAAATGCGCGCCTCAACAACAGCTGCTCTTAATATACGACGCACATTCGCTCGGGCCCAGGTGACGCTCGGGCGGAGGGGAAGCAACCAAAAGATGAGAGGGAGCCCGAACGTGAACGGATAGATGGAAAGGCGGAGTCGGGTGGAAGAAAGAGAAGGATTATCCGTGACTGTGACTCGCTTAAGCCGCCGGCGTGGTATCGGAAATCCATCCCAAGGCTGTCCTCTGCTCTTTGGCGCTATCACGGCCTCCCGTCTTCATTCCTCATGTTGCGCTATTACGGCCTCTTTGTATGTGCACGCCTCTTTTGATTTGCGTGGCCTAATCTTTGGTTCCTTGCTTATCTTTTACACACAAACACACACACATGCAACCTCCTGTATTGATCCGCCTGAAGCCGCCACAGGAAATAATGACTTGCTATCTCATACACAGTTTTTTTTTTTTTTTTTTAGGGTGCACACTCATGCTTGATCACCTGGAGTGAACCCGCAAGCAGACAGATGAGACATATAGCTGCCTTTTATTCCGACTCGACGTACATACATAAATAGATAAATAAATAAATAAGCTTTTAATGAAAGTGGACACATTATTAGGTACACGTCTAATGATATTCTATTGCATCAGACTGATAGCTGTTCCTAATGTTTTGACTTGAAGTATCGATACCTATTTTTAATATATATAAAATGTCATGAATTAATTACACCATGAGCTGAAATTACTTTTCACCGACACATATGTGTCAAACGTTCGCAGTATAGCGCCAACTTCTGCCAAGGAGGACTTTTTTGTCTAAAGTATCGGTGCCTGGTATCAGCAGCCCCCCCACAAACATCCTAACCACACATCTCGGTTTGTCTTGCGATAATCTAAAATCATAGAACGAAAGGAAACACTTCTTAATAGTCAAATTCTGTCGTCGTCGTGTGTGTCAGGCTCCAGAATTGCCGCAGTATGCGGTGCGCCCCCTTCTTTGCCGCCACATTTCATTACCAAGAGAGCGTGAGTGCGACTCGTTTTGCGTGCGTTTGTTTCCCCAAGTTCCACGTGTGGCCGAGGGATGAGCGATGAGGGAAGGCAGCCGTCTATATTATTCATAGCCAGCCGCGCTTTTCACTTCTTTGCCTCCATCTCATCGGTGCCCTGGCCGCCCTTCTTCTCTCATCTCACAAAGCGTCTTTAACTCGACCCATCCATTGTTTTGTTTTTTTTGGGGAGAGGGGCGGGGTGGTTTCCATCTTTAATCTGAGACGGTTCACTGTGAGTTTACCGGTTGGTTCGATGGCTGTTTTTTTTTCCTTGCGAAAAGGATCCGTCACAGTGCTTTAGGAGGGGAAACGCGAAATAGAAATTTGCAAGTTATCTTCCAGTAGTCCATCTTAATTTGACTTTGACACATAAACAAATTAACTTTAATCAAATCTGGTTAATTGGGGTTTACAGTTACTGGCCATACACTGGCGGAGCTAAAGTGGGGCGTTATGGGGGCACTGCCCCCCCCCTCCCCCTTAAATATACAATCCTCAATTAATATTATGACAAATTATCAATTATGACAAACCTACCTTTTTTTTTTTTAAATTTGTTGTATTTACCATCGCATTTTTCGTGTTCCTAACAGACAAAAAAAATGCGATTCAGTATCTGACACCCTGTAGTCGCATTTTTAGGCCCCAGAATTCCAAGGTGGTGAAAAAAACACACTATGTTCAGTGAGTGACACCCTGCAGGGGGACAGTTCCAAGGCAAGCCAGATTAAACCTGAAGTGTTTGAGTGCGTGTGTGTTTTCTTGCCCCCGGCTGCGTTCGGATGCTCAATTTGCGGGCATCTTCTTGCTGTTGCAAGTCTGCCGCCGCCACCATTGCTGGATGGCTTCTCGGGGGCAAAGAATCACAGCTAACAAAAGTCCGCTCTTTGGCCTGCGGCTTCTAACATTCGCTGTCACTTTCTTCAGTCACAGGGAGAGGTTAAGGGAAGCTGAACCCTTGAGATGGGGCTTTTTAGCCAATAAAAAAAAAAAGCCTTTTAGATGGAAATAAGTCACATATTTGTGGTATTAATAGAAGTATATTTATATATTATTTCTTGTGAAACCATTAAGATTTGCCACTAAATGATCTCGAAAGCTATTTTTTTTTTTTAAATTGTAGTTTACCAAATCTGTTTTAAGTGTCCAATTGTTTTGTCATTTTTGAGAAATAACTAATAAAAGTAAATAAATAAATAAAAATGAATAAATCAAATAAAAATAAAATCTGCTGTGCATCTTAAAAAAGGAATTACATGTGTATTTCAAACATCCACACAACTTTGGTCTACCAAAGTTGAGTTAGCTTAATGCTAACAAACAATGCAAAACGCCATAGGGAGGCTAAGGAATAGCATTGGTGGTGTTATAACCCTTTTAGCAATCAATATTTAAGCACTGCTGAACCTCGTGAAAATGTTCCAAAACAAACTTTTTTGTTGTTTTATATAGATTAAAAGGTGCATCAAGTATCCGATAATGTAAACAATTAGCATTTTTATTATAAGTAAACAACTAGAAGTCAAAGAAATTGCCAAAGTTGAGCATTTGGAACCTTAACTGCGCTCCAACCGCATGAGCAAATGTCACAGAGTGGTCTGACTTATCATTAACGCGATTAGGGCCGCTTTGGCTATCGCGTGGAATGGTCGCCATGGCGACAAAAAGCCATTATGCGTCTCCGCCCGGCCGCTCTCTTTTGAACACTGTCCGGCTTAACGAGCTGTGCGCAATTTTTACCGGCCTCTTTCTGCCTGTCGACCCGTCGCTCGCCGTCCGCTCTGCTGCGACAGCACTTTTATGGCATCCTGTCCCGATCTGCCCGTTGCCGTGGCGACCGGGGCTGCTGGGATGGAGAGGAGGCGGGAGAAGACTAAGGTTAAACAAAAGGACGGCTAAATTGCTTCATTTCCTTGAGTGTGTTTCCTCTTTACTCGTTTCTTGGTTTTATCTTCTACTCCAGGCGAGGCGTTCCGCTTCGCAATGACCGCACTATGTAGGCCGGAACAGTGTCCTTGAATGTGCATAAAGACAAGTATGTGTGTGTGTGTCCTATGCCAGCCCATCTATCTAGGCCAGTCTTGATGTGTGCGCAAACCATTTCCCAGCAGACCACGCTGTACATACGTGTGTGCGTGTGTGTGCATAGCGGTCCACTTCCCAAAAGACCAGACTCACTTTCACACTCTGGAGTCATAATGGCTAAAACAGGCTTGTTACCGGACTCCTTTTGCAGCGTGTGTGTGTATGTGTGTGTGTTTGCACAGAGCCATATCGAAAGGGATGTTTAAACCATTCACGAGGGCAGCAGATACCAGTAATGTCCTTCTTGGACACTTGTGGAATACAAAATGTTCTCCTTGCAATAAAATTGATTGTGCGTGTGTGAGTGTGTGTGTTATACCAAAGTCACCCAGTATGGAAATGAGTTTGGGAGAAAGGACAGTGTGGGCGTGGCTTTCCTCTCTCGTCCACGTCTCTCTTGTCCCCCCGAGTGTGTGTTATTTGTATTCCACAACAATATATGACACACAGGAGGACATGTTTTAATTTTTTTTTTTTTCCATCCCCTCCTTTCGGGATAGTATTGGCCCGGCGCCTACGGTGATGTCATCAGCAGTGGCGACGGTGCAACAATTGGTCGTCTGTTGTCATGTCAACTGAAAAGAGAGCAAAGGAAATAGGAAAGGATGCGAGAGGACTTTTTGCCTTCTTCTTTTTCGTCTTCTACCCGCAGTGTGATAAAGTTGATGATTAACGACGTTACCTCAGCGTGGCGGGCGGCGTTACCGTGGATACGCCACATCAAATAAACACCTTGTTCCGACGAGAGGAAGCAGGGGAGAGGGTGAACAAAGAGAGGGAGCAAATGGAAGGTGGTGCGTCTTTCTACCCAAATAGCTAGCTGCCTTACTGATGCTTAATCACATCACAGACAGGATCCGATTGGACAATGCTGAAATATCTTTATTTCGATACCGTTGATACCGATACCCCGGAAAAAAAAATGCTGTGGCTTTGGTGGCCTCTCAAAGCCAAGCAACTATGTTGAAGTTACTCAACTATATATTTTTTTAAATAACTGAAATAATCAGATTGCACAAGTGTGCACACCCTCATAATTGGAATTTGGTGGGTTTCAGAATTGATCACTGGCATTTAAATGACTAATTAGAAATCAGTGCACTCCTAGGACAATTTAAAGGGCCTCTGAACTACCCCAAAGAACCTTAAATTGTTCTAGTAGGCTTTTGCTGACCTTTTTGTTGGGCTTTCTAGTAAAAGCCTGAAAGTATTGTGACCACTATTTGAAACAACTCAGAATTCTCTCCAACTTGTCTAATGACCCAGTTCTGTGGTTGCTGTCAATCTGTTGCTGTTCTGCGGCCACTTAAATGCTGACTGATTCAATGTCCTTGGCTTGGTGGCGCATGTTACAAACCCACTGTGGTTTCATCCTTTTCCTTCCCCTTCCCTTCTCCCACAAAAGTTCCATTTTGGTTGATGTACCAATTTCAGCCCGCGTAAGAAGCCGCTGATGAATTTGCCGATATCTTCCTCTTCGCACATGGCAGCGGTCCCCGGAGACTTTTCCATCTCTCACTGTGGTATTTAAAAAAAAAAGAAACTGAGATGTCTTCATGCTTCTCCCTAGGACACCTTTTTTTTAATGTATTCATATCATCATGCTAATGCGTTTTTTTAACTTGCGCCAGCGCTAATTTTGGCTAATGGCTCAACAAGCGTTAACGATGCAGGACGTCAAATCGCGTCGCATCAGGGCTGATTGGAGCGCAGATGTCGAGCAACTTTGCGGAATGCTTCATTAAAAGGAGGAAAAAAAAGGGGAAATCACTTAATTATTTTTCCCAATGTTTCTTCATTTAGCTAAACGTCATCCCTGTGGGATGTGGATATGATCAATTTGGAGATGGCTTGTTGATTTTCCTCATATTTGTCTTAATTGCTTGTATTTCTTGGACTAGTTGGACAAGGTCTTGCACTCAAAGTAGATTCGATGGCTCCCAGTTTGCACTAATGGCAACTAAATAGGATTGAGATGCATTCCTGCTGTATTAGCATTTAGCATGCTAGTTGCAACTCGGATAAATATATCGCCTCATCTTTGAGGTTATTATATATGAGTTCATGGCTGATTTTTGTTTTTTGGCAGCGCCTCATTTCGTCTGAGCAGGCTCTTTTGCTGCAATCTGATTGGCCGCTTGATTGGAAGCTTCTAAGATCACAGCAAGCACGTATGCATATTTGCGCTACGCTAAGCATAAAGACGTGTGGTATATGAGCTCTTAGACCTTTTTTTGCTCTTGGGTTCATTTAGTCGCTGTCTTTGTGGTCGTTCTTGTGCGCGTTTTTGTGTGCGTGTCTGTCGGGCATCTGGTGGCCATCAGAGTTAATCACCAAGGCTTCTTTTAACTGCCTGTGTACAACTGACCCAATTTAAGAATTTGGCAGAAAGTGAACAATTCTCCAGTAAAAGAGATGTTGGGCTTTTAATGTCACTCACATTTCAGGTTGAGCGTTGAAATAAATACAAAACAAAAACAGTTTGTATTTAAAATAACCCAACATGCCTCTGCTAGCTTAATGCTAATTTATAACGGATTGAGTACGTATTGACACTTTTGACAGTTGTGCCGTCGGAATGAATTTAAAATGAACCGCATTTGACATAATCTGTCACGCGTACCTGCAATTCATGTATACATAATCTCAACTAGCGTTTCATTCGGTACAGAAGAAGCCCACATGAAGAGAATGTTCCATTTAAATGTGACGCGAACAGCAACGGTGTTAACCGCCGCCGGCAGGGAGGAAATCAAAAGCTTATGCTGCTTTTATGGCCTGCATGGTAGTGTATATCTATAGGCCCAGGTCACGCTGGGCCTATGAGGTAGGGCGGTAATTTGCAGGGCTGAGTCAAGGCAGCTCGCCGCTGTCAGCGAGGACCGGTCAGGCCCTGGAAATGATAAATCAGCTCTTGCGCTTCTCTTTGTAACACCACCTTGCCTTCTATGGTCTTTGCACCCTCCGCTCCTCATGATGATGATGAGGGTAATAAAATGCGCTAGTTGCCAGGCGTGTTTCTCAGTTCTTTCAGCTGCAACTATATAAATTTTAGCTAGCATCAAGGACAAGCAAATCTTTTTCATTTTTTTTGCAGTCTCTTGTTGCTAGGCGGATTTCATAGTGCTCAATCAGAGGGGCGTAAATCATATTCAGTGGTGTCTTTAGATACACTTTGAACTAAAACACTCTCCCTATTCTAAAATCTGTTCCAGGTTTTTAAAAACTTTGTAAAAGAGCGCCCCCTGTTGTATCTGGAGGGGCACCGCCCTCCGCCGACTTATTAATTTACAGCCAGTTCATATTTTTCCATTTCTGCGTTTCATCATTAGCTGGTGTCTGGCTTTGTTTCAAATCAAACTTCTCATTGGACTGTCAGCTTAGTTAGCACTCACAATTTCCAGTATCGATCAGCACCTCTCAACCGTGACTTTGTTCTCGCCGCGAGAGGGATTATAGCACCCGGCGCCGCCAGCTGCACTCCGTCCAACTTGTTTAAGATCAAGGAGGCAAGGTCGGCGGGCAAGCTAGCGTTCCTTATCGGCACCTTTTCACTCGCTAATTGAGGCTAGTTTGCCTTTTTTTTTGTCTCAACAAATTTCAAAGCAATGCAATCTCGGCCTCAACCTTCCACAAAGCAATAATGAATGTCAAGTGAGGGTCTCCAACTGTGACATCAGTGACAGATGCTTCCTGTCTCCATAGCAACCAGGTTTAACAGTTTGTTCAATAACCAAACGCTTTAGTTTCAAATTGCACTAAAAAAATAGCAAGGGCGGTGGTCCTCGCCTTGTTAGCTTGCGGACGGGGTAATTGAAAAAGCGTCTTATCGCACATATGTCCAGTGCAAAGAGGGACATGAGATAAGGTTTATTTATAGCCAGATCATCAAATTAAAGCAGGCGTGCACTAAGGTAAGGCGGCCTGGAGCAAACAGTGGCGAAATAGATTTAATAAGTCGTTGAGTTTAACCCGACTCATTTCGATCCTTGACTTAACAGACTGTATAAAAGATCAAGGTTATTACGAAGATGTCAATATTTATCTATTTTGCTAGCTAGCTAGTTATCTAAATAGTTTGATAATTTATGCTAGCTCACGAGCTTAATGCTTATCAAGCGTTATGCTAGCCTAATGCTATCTAGCTAGCTATCAGTTCTAAAAATAGCTCACCAGCAATGGGACAGTGTGATTTCCTAGGATCATTTTAGAAATGATCATTCAAAGCTGTGTCCGTCCACAAAGAATACAGACTTAACGGGCTCACCTTTGTCCGGTAAGCTTTCTGAAGGTCACCTTGAGGGAGGCGCGGCCCAGCTGCCGTGATTTGTAATGCACGACTAGGTCTGCCCGCATGACCACCCTCTATTAGCCCACCGCAAATTACATCCGCTCTGGATTCATAATGTATTCACCGCGCACGTGCGCGCACACGCGGAATAAGATGAATACATGTCGAGGCCCCGTGATGTACAACTTGACGCGCTGGCAAACACACAATGCTGTTGTTTGGTGACAATCAGAGTTCCCTCCTAATGGATGGCTTCATCAAGAAGTAATGAACGTGGAGTGGCGCCACACGGCGCTGATTAACACGTATGATGGAGGGAACCAGAGAAGAAAAAAGACGTCATGTCTGATTGAGTGTTTACGTACGGGGGTAACGTGTAGCCTCGCAGTGTGTGTGTAATTATACCACTTTCTAGTCCCCATTAGGTCGTTAGTTGCTATGGTAGTTTATCTTTCCGACCTATCAAGCTCAGTGTCGAATTAAGTCTATTTCTATGATAGCCAGAATAATAGGAACACCTGCACCATCTGCGTGCTTTTTATCGGTTGTTTAAAAATGCCGTTACCAAAGTTTTCTCCGTCCGGATATCCAAAATACACGATCCCACCCCTCCCCTCGTTTTTTTTTTTTTTCATCGCATCTTTTCGTGCTTCGCATCATCTCCCGCCTCCCTCTCCCCAGCCTCTCTCGCTAGGTGTTATTTTTGGGACCGCCTGGTTAATTTCAGCAGGAAGTCAAGCGACGTGCCAAAGCAAAGTGGAACGAGCGCAAAGAATGTCAAGAGACGTCGCAATGCTTTTATGCTGTTTCCGTCCGACGTTTGTAAAAATGACTTTTAAAGGTGTTTGAAGTTAAATGATTGGATTGATCACACGTTTTGTATGGTAAATAAAGGTTCGAGATTTTTTGTCATGGTATAACAGAGCAACCTAAGATATATTTAGAGATAACACTATTTTGCCTAGCAACAAGCATCCAGACAAACTTTTTTACAACCACGACAAACTTTTGCAAATTCTAAGTGGTTGTCCGTGCAGTTTAATGCAGTTTTTCCCAGCATGTAGCCTAGCTAAGTGGCGGGAGCCTCAAGCTAAGCACATGAATCAATCACTTAGATTTACTTTAATTAAACCTTTTAGATGGCGCGCCAACAGTTTTGCTCCCTTCCATCCGGCATTGATTTCTCTCCCCGTGTGTGGTGCTCATCCGCACCAAACTTTTTGCGTGGTGAGGAAAGTGTGTGTTAAATAATTCAACCGTCGCCGGGCGGGCCTGCTAATGCTGAGTGCGAGCTTTGAGAGGCCGCAGAGTGGAGACAGCCGATTATAGCGTATTAGCGGCAAAGGAGGATGATGGCGGTTATTAATTTAATAACAGCTAATGGAAGGATTGTGTCGTTTGTGAGCATTAAAAAAAACAAGGCAGGATTTGCCGTATACACACCGTTGGTATTCAAGTAGAATACCTCCACCAAAAAATCGTTGTGAAATGAAATCCAAAACAGACAGAATTACTTGTAAAACTGAACAATTTTGCCAGCTAGCTTAATGCTAACATGACGTGCTAATAATTAGCATTAGAAATCGCTGTGTTAGTACGCTTTAAGATATTTTAACACAAACTCTGCTTGTTGAGTCACAAAAAGTAAAGTTAATAAATTATGCTGCCCCCGGTGGCCAAAACAGGCACACCATTAGGAGCCACACCAAGAATTCAATTGAAGCATTAAAACAGGATGCACAAACTGTTTAATGTGTTACGTTCTATTTATAATAATTATTTTATTACTCTATTTTAGAATGTACATTATTAGCTAAAAATATGAATCAATATTTTTGGTGGCATGACCCTCGCTCGAAAATGAGACGTTCCATCTCACGAGGCTGTCCTCGAATAAATCAATCAAAAGTAATAATTAATTTGCATCGCTACGGAGGACTAATGAGTAAGCATGAGTGCCCTAAGAATGAGGCCCGTGACCAAAAGGCCACAGGTTTGATTCCCACAAGTGACTTTAAGTGACTGCCCAAGGTTTTGGTTTCCATAGCAACACTATCCGTCATTGTGTGTGTTTGTGAGTGACAGCAGCAGGTTGCGCTTGGTGTCCTGATGTAGACACAGGTGGAACAACACTCTGTCTCTCTCTCTCTCTCTCTCTCTCTCTCTCTCTCTCTCTCTCTCTCTCTCTCTCTCTCTCTCTCTCTCTCTCTCGCTCACTCTCTGTTACATGGAGGTCGATCGCCCTCGGGTGTCATGGCTGCAGATGAATAATTCACCTGCAGGACCTTTTCACAGCCTCGCTGACTGGTCTAGACGCGCTCTGGTTTTTTTTTTCTCCTCCCCCTTTTTTCCCCCTTTTTGTGTAATTAGTGTCCACGTGTGCTAGCATATGTTGTATTAAATGAGTCCAAAGGGGAAATGTAAGTGTAAGAAAAGGAATAGGCAGGCATTTGTGAGGTCACAAGAAGTTCACATCTCCCCTCATCAAACTCGCCCAGAAGTCCACTCAGTTCACTTCCTGCCTGGTGAGGTCACATCTTTTGCTTTTTTTTTTTTTTTTTTTTTCCTCTCCTGCCATCACTGTCCAAAAATACCTTTTAAACCAATTAGTGGAATTAATTTCACTTATAGCAAGTTAATTATTTTGTGATGGATGGAGACGAGGAGGACGATGAAAAGAGCAGAGGAGAAGAGGAGTCCTCAGGGGAGAGCTAAACTTGGACTCCTTTTTTTCTTCTCTCCATCGCTCTTCTGCTTGTTCTTCATCTCATCTTTTTTATGTGCTGTTTCTGTCTTCTATTAGTTGTCATCTTTTTTTTTTTTTTTTTTTTTTTTTTTTTTTTTAAGATGTGCTCCAATCTGTCCCTTTGGTTCAATTATTTCCGGTATACAAAAAGCTCCCGTGACAACAATGAGTCTCAATTGACCACTTTGTATATAATCTTTTCCAAGAGTGGAAGTAAAAAGGAACCAAGATCATGTGGTTGCACAAGTGTGCACACCCTTTAATAACTGGGCTGTGTGTTCAGAACGAGCACACATAAGAGGGTGTGTACACTTGTGCAACCCCATTTTTCTCTTATTTTCAATTTCCCACTTGAAAAAAACATTTTTTTTAAATTATGTTGCACAGGTTAAACGATGGTAATTGATAATATAAAAAGTTTTTGATGAGTGACAAAAAGCTGGCATTCGAACAAAGGTGTGTAAACTTTTTATATCGGCTCTACATGTTAGCTCTCCTGTGCTGGAACAGTAAGCGTTGCGTGCGGACAAAATGTCACCGGGGAATCCAAGTTGGCACATTGTCTTGAGTGTAAAAAAAAAAAAGGACCATTATGCCATAAAAAAGCCTTAGGAAGCCGTTTATTTCGGAACCTTTTCAATCTTTACGTTCCTCAACGCAATCGTGAATCACTCCACGCTCTTCCTCTTTTACTTCTGTTGACTTGATCGCTCCTCTCCCGCTGTAGTAGTCGTTGCGGTTTTAAGATAGGATGGCTCCCATTTTCTCCGGCTGTAGGGGGAGGGAGCAAAATTGCCACGTGGTCTCGCAGTATTCCAGTCTTTTACGCTACGCGTCAAATTCCAGTCTTGCACTTTTGTCTCGTTTGTTTGGCAATTCTTTGCATAAACGCTTCCACCTGTGTGTGTGCTTTATATCATTCCGACTGTGGTGGTGAACGCAGAGCTACAACAAATGAGCTGAGATTTCTTCAGTCTAAATGTTTACACCGGGAACCTTTGCTGGAATGCACGGCCGGCCTATTTATGACTCTGAGATCCTGCCAGAACAATTGTTCCCTGTGTGTGTGTGCGCGTGTGTGTGTGTGTGTGTTACAGTCAACGTTCACACATTTGCGATAGATGACACGTCAGTTGTTTGTTACTCATCGGCCACAATGTTTGGTACAGCTGCCTAATCTAATGAGATTCAGTATCATTAAAAATCATAAGAGAAACTGTATTTTTTGGACTGTAAGGCGTACTTTTTAATTTTCTCAAAAATTGACAGCCTGCCTTATAATAATATATATATGGATTTGATTTTGCAGAGAATAAAGAATATATGCCCATCAGTGTCTGTCTACAAGTGTTGCTCTCCCATTTGTGTTCAAATACTTGGTGCCAGATGCTATTTGTCAGCCAAAGCTAAAGCTATTTGATTGTTTTAAAAACACCAAGTGGATCTTGTATCTTGAAAAACTGAGCAGACACATGTCAAATAAATCTGCTCCAAACATGTTGAGACTTCTGAGGATTTTGAATTTACATCGGGCCCTTCCCTCTTTTTTTTAAGCCTGTTCTGCCTGGGATATGTGTGGTCTGGGCAACAGCAATCAAACACCCTCTGAGGAGAGTTTGGCTCCACAGTGCAAAAAAGGCAGTGCGACGTGTTTTGGTTTTAGGCGTCGGGATGTCATCAGGACTCGTTGACGCGACCCGAAAGTGACACCAGCGTAGCGGTAGAGCATAACTGGGACATATGTTGAGTGGGTGGACAAGCAGAGAGGGCAGTTCAGTACCAATGTCCAAAATCGCAAACGCCATCTGTAGCACACGCCGCCCAGCCAGGCATCCAATTGTACGTATCACATTGTGTGTTCACGCATGTGTGTGTGTGCGTGTTGCCTCAGTGTGCTGGGACATCTCCCGGCCACCAGCAGCTAATGAGCTCCATTTAAATCCGGCCTCTCGTGAGCCTTCCTCTCGCCCAGTTTCTCCGCCCCTGGGGCCGTCGTCTTTGCTGGCCTGGAAACGGCGGTGCGGCGGCGGCCATTTTGGCTCATTAGGAACAAGCGGCTGAGATGCGTTTTTGGGAATCAGGATCAGACAAACGCACGGTTGATGATTGTGTGTGTTTGTGTGTGTGTGAAGAACGACAGTGAGCTTCACGACTCTGCGTGTGATGAGTCATCCTCCTGTAGCATCATCTTCTCCTCAGTCGCACTCCCGATATCCCATCTCCATTTTTTTTCTCTCTTCTATCTTTTTCCATGTTTACTTCCACCATTACAACCCAACGGAGACGCTCCCGCCGACAAATGAACTTGAACCGCAATTCGGTCTTCGAGAATGTCATCTTTAAATGATAATACAAAGCTTGAATGCCTTGAAATTTTTATCACCTTGCTCATTGCGGGAATTTAAAAACATGCACCACTGAATTTACGCCCTTGTTTGACTAATTAGAGTCACGTGTGAACTGAAGTGGCTGCAATGCAAATTCTCTTTGCTCAGCGTTATTTATTTATATTAGTAATTTATATGATTAAATGGTTCGGTCTCATTTAGCACATTAAACATGAAACATCCACTCAGGCCATTAGACATCAACATCAAAAAGGTTTACCATTAAAAAGATTCCAATGCAATGCCCTAACCATTTTTTTTTTGCTTCACTTGCGAGCAGGAATTTGAGATACGATTTGAGGTTGTTGGCAGCAGTTAAAAAAAAGTCTTACAGTTGAAGTTAACAGTCAAAACCAAGAAAGTTAGCCGTTGTGTTTAAAACAATCACAGAGCATGAGTCGGTTTAGCTTAATGCTAATTAACAATGTAAAATTCCATAGATGAGCTAACAAATAGCATCAGTATTGCTATCTGCCATCCATAGATTTTTTTCTACTTTAAATTATTTTAATCAGAGCAAAACATGTTTCCCAGCACATTCCAATACAAAAGAAGTTGGCGGTAATAGCTGGCGGTTCTTGTTTTAGTGACGTGAATGGCGAAAAAGAGTTTGAAACACAAATGGTGGAGCAACACAGACAGATAATTAAACAACACTCATAAGCTTTTATTCTTTATCCTCTGTGAGGAACAAGTAATATTATCGTGTCAATCAAAGATAAACCTTATTATCTTGGCGATAGCAGAATTTTCAAACCTGCACTTAAATGTCATCTTATTAGATCGCTTAAAGCGCCTTTTTTCATATACGCTATATGACAAATTAAAAGTGCTCTGCAGCCGGTCCCAAGCAGCCCCTGATCATCAGGGAGACGTGTGGAGTCATAAACCAAACGCTCCCTCCGAGCCCGAGCCTCTGCTGCGAAGCTATGAGAGCGCATTCATTAGCGCTTTATGGCCTTGCAGACTCATCGCTTAATCACAACCTTACGTCGTGCGCGTGAACCTTTTTTTCGCCGACCCTCCACGTTTGCGTACACGCCGAGATGTGGATGTTGGATGGCTCCCCTGTGGGTTGTTGTGATTCCACATACGGGCTCCTCTTGAGACCACCGGTTTCGAAATGGCGTCGCCTTGGCTTCTGGTCTTCCGATGGCCGTTTTACTGATAGCCTATGAAAGCTGTTATTTTTTTTGGTGACTCTTCTGAGTGTTGTGTTTTGGTTGTGTGTACTGTTCTTCTCATTTGCCGGCGACCCCAAATTTACATCTGTTTTCTCTTTGGAGCGCGAGGAAAGTCAGCCACGGCTTGACTTGAACGCAACCCGAGTCATTCCCTCCTGGCTCAGGCCCAGTTGCAAGCTAGTCTGACAGAGACGCTAGTCAGAGCCAAGCTACTCCATCTGAAATCCTCTTTGACATTCGACACATGGATTTGTTTTATTTCATTTTTTTTTTTTCACCCCTTCAATCCTGGCTAAAATAAACTTTGGAAAATCCTATTCTAGTCCCCATAGACAAAAAGATGGAATGAAAGATGTTGACTGCCAAGGAGGTAATATTTAATTGTGGGCATCTGCGATCGTTGACACAGTATAGTGAATAAAAAACAATATTATGCCAACATAAATGACCTATTTACCACAAAACTGTTTTGGTTGTGAGTAGGTCAAGGAATAACTTTTGCTTCTAATTAGTGCTGAAACAATTACTTTCTGCCTCGAAGCTTCGGACCAATAAAAGGCATCGTTAGCAATATCGTTAGCTAATTTGCTATTGCCCACCACTTGTTTGTACACACATACTTTCAACTGCTTTATGAAGATAATGAGACCAAAATAAACATTTATTAATGATATTGCTAACAGAAAATGAATCGAGGCAAGATGACAGCCCGGGTAAAGAAACAGTAACGGTGTAAGCAGCAGAATACTTAAGTCTGCCTTAGTGCCGCTCGCATGCTAACGACCTCGACAAGGTCGCGTATTCCATTCTACGCGGTGAGGCTGTGCGCAATTACTTTAGCGGAGGAGGAAGAGAGCGACGTATGAACGGTATCCAATCATAAGCGTGCTGCTCGCCCTTTACACGCGTCAAGGGGGACGAAATGGCGGGGAAGTCGAGCTAGTGTTGCTACATTTGCGTTTAGGACATTTTGGCTCCTTGGTCAAGTTGAGTGAAGAAGTCCTGAATCACACGCAGTGAGAGACAGGTAGAGCGACGAATGCTATCTGGGTTACTCCGGCCTCCCATCACTTCACTGCAGATGAATATTAATAAGGAGTTATTAATATCTGCTGCCTGCGAAGCGCGTGGCGGCTTCATGTGTGCGGGAGGTCGGCAGCGTGAACAGGCCTACCTCCTCCATCGCCTCCTCTTCTTTCAGTTTTGACTTGCTCGTGACTACTTTGTGGTTCTACGCTTCCTTCGTGTTCTCGATCCCGCCTGATCGTCTAACACGAGTCAAAAAGTTTTTCATATTTTAGAACATTTGTGTATTCTGTACTATATTTTTCATGCTGTAAAAAAAAATTACATTTTAATTTATTTATTTTCCCCTTTTTACTGAATTAGAAATAATTTTGGGACATTTGTGTATTCTGTACTATATTTTTCATGCTGTAAAAAAAATTACATTTTAATTATGATTTTTTTCCCTTTTTTATTGAATTAGAATTAACTCAGAAAATTATTTTGATGCAAGCAATAAATTAAAATAAAATAACATAAATTAAGGCAAATTCAGCCTCTAAAATTAATTCGATGCAAGCAATAAATTAAAATAAAATAACATGAATTAAGGCAAATTCAGCCTCTAAAAATGGTCTTGTACTATTTTGTTTCCATTTTTTAAAACGCACATTAGTGGGTATAAAAAGTCGACACACCCCTGTTCATATGCCAGATTTTGGTGATGGAAAATAAAAACCACACACACACCTTCAGCACTTGACTGTGCGCCACTCATGCATGTGCCACATGTTTTATGAATAAATCCACGTGGCGTTCACAGGCGAGCCGCGTCGAGTGGCACGCCGTCAGTTTTGCTGTTAACCTCGCTCATAGCCGGCGCTTAATGCGCCTCCCTTTGTTGACGGGGCAAAATGGAACGTTTGGACCTCCATTGTGTGTCATAGACGGCAAGACTATTTGTTGAGCGTGAGCCGGAAATTGACAATAAACCGTTATTTTGTCCATTAGCATCCGCTGATGTTTGTTTAAATGGCGCTCATGCGGGATGTGCGCATTGTGTGTTTTTCATTGAGTGTGTTTGTGTGAATGTTCCAAGGGGCTCAGGTGACTTCTGTGGGCCAGAAAATGGGCCACCTGAGCATATAGGTGCTTATTTATGTGCACACCAGAGCATTCTGCTGGGTTTACATGCACTAGAATGAATCTAAAAGTAGCAAAAGTCGTTTTCATGTCCCATAATATACCTCTCCACTAAGATTTATGAAGATCTCCTTGGATATCGTTTACAGTCCTCTGAAATAGCAAGGGAACTCCAAGGTGACGCGGTAAAATACAGCAAAACTATACACCACAATTTTGCAGCCTGCTAACGTAATGCTAACACATAATTTGAAATGCTAACGAGCTAGCGGTGTTACTAAGCAATGAATATAACTGAAAACTGAAAACAAACAGATAATGTGACTATTCTCGCAGGCATATATTCTTTATCCCCTGCGAAGAACGATTCATATTACAGCTTTTCTTTGTGTATTCACAACTGTGTGATACTGCCCCCGGTGGCCACTCAAAAAATCTTTCACAAAACTCAATCTACTTATGTAACAGAGCAAAAATCCGGACAATGTGAGCCGCGAATATCCCATCTAAAGAGTCGTCGTGGCCGCTCGTGTAGGTTTTGTCAGACGTCGACGGAGATTAATCAGCGGCAAACAGATCGGGAACAGTCGCTTTTCTTTGTACTCTCGGGAGATGGCACATGAATTGGATAAAAATAGTGTCGGCTTTAAAAGCAACGTTCGCGCTGACAGTGATAATGACGGCATGTCATGCCAAGCATAGAGGAAATGACAATCACACTTTCCTTGCCCAAATGCTGAAAGAAGTCTATTATGCCCCTTCAAGCTTATCATTATCGTTATTGTATTTTATTTGCACTTGAAACTGGCTGCTTCCTCGCTGAATTGGAAATGGCGAACGGCGAATGTGTTCTTTCTTGGCACCGCTCGAGAAAGTTTTGCCCCAATCAAGCTTTGTATATTTTTGTGTGCGTGTGTGTGTCATTTGAGAGCACTGAAGTGATAGCATCTGTCTGCAGTCTTTATCATTAAATAGATAACAGCTCCACTGACTTTATTTTTTTTTTCCCTCTCTTTGTTGGCTTCACTTCCACTGTGGACTTCTTATCCACTTCCACCGGAACGACTTAAAATGTGGCATTTTCATATCTAGTTTGAACATCTTGGTACGAATCAAAACGTGGAAAGGAAAAGTATTTTCTGTCTTTTTGTTTTTTAAATGTGTGTATAATCTGCTGCAGGGGGAACATTTTGGGTGATTCTCATTGGGGTGTCATATGTGGGTGGAGAGCGGGGATATTATACGTGTCTTTAATCTGGCTAAGTAGGCAGCTCGAAGGATCCGCTCTGGTTTTTATTCACCGGGAGTGTAATCTGCTGGAGATTATTGTAATGCCGGCGGTTACTCTCCGGCGAGCATTTTGCGATTTGACACCTCTTGTTGGAGAGTCGCTATGGACCACGCTCGCTTACCTGTCGAGAGTTTGAAATCGAAATTTGAAATCAATTTTAGCAATCTCAATTTTAATTTCTTTTGGTTTCTCCATTCCAGGCTCCGACTACTCGCCCCCTCCCACCCTCCCTCGCCCCGCTGCCCCCGGCTTGACCAACGAGCACCCGGGCGGTGGTGACCGCGATGGAGGCGGGGGCGGGGTCAACCACGGCGTGGCGGGAGTGGTGGGCCTGGCCCCGGAGCACATCGCCACGCCGGGCGCCGCCCTGAGCTGGCAAGCCGCCATCGACGCCGCCCGCCAGGCCAAGATGATGGGCAACGCGGCCTCGGGCGGCACGGCGGGGCTGGCGGCGGGAGGGGGCGGGCCCATCTCCACGGCCAGCTCCACGCAGCGCAAGCGGCAACACTACAGCTCCAAGCCCAAGAAGCCCACCACCACTACGGCCACGCGGCCCCCGAGAGCGCTGCTCTGCCTCACGCTCAAGAACCCCATTCGCCGGGCCTGCATCAGCATCGTCGAGTGGAAGTATCCTTTTGTGACATAGCTGTTGCCATGGCGATAGCTTGCATGTCAAGAAACTCTGAACTGTTGCTCAATCACGGGTTTTTTGGCGTCTCGTTTTCCAAAAGGCCAATTCACAGACAACTTCGACTTATTACCTTATCATCGACTACAAAGAAAATATTTAATTCCCTCCTCAAAAATCAATACTGACTGCACTTCTTCCACAAAGAAAGCTGATGGAAATCTATTTATTTATTTATTTTACATAATCTTCCAAATTTTGAAACATCATTATTATTCCTCCGCGTCGAAATCAATTCGTTATTTCTCACGCAGTCCCGTCAGAACACAAACATCAAAACACCTTAATGGAAGGAAGAAATAATTTCATTGTTTTTTGGGGGTTTTTTTGGCAGTGAGAGGAGAAGAAAAAGGCTAAATCTATGGAAGAATAACTCCCAAGTGCCTCTTTTCTCCTCCTTGCCATCGGCCGGCTCGCTGGCTTAATCAATCCGCGTGCCCTCCAGCTTTCAAACACATGTGAGCCCCCTCTTCGTCCTTTTTGCTTCCTCTCCCTTTCATCCTTTTTTGTTTACTCACATGCGGATTAAAAAGCCGTTTCGTTTCTCCGTCACACTTCTCTCTCGCTGCATTCATTCTCCATCCCGAGGGTCCCGCCTCCTACGCTCCTGCCCCCCCCCCAATTTAGTATCCCTCTGACTGTACAATAGCCTTTCTTCTTCATGCTCTTCACCTCCTCCTTTTTTTTTTTTTTTAAGATCCATTGTTTCCTAGTTTTTCTCCCTTTCCGGATTAGCGGTTGGGAAGAGATGGGAAAGGTAAACTTGAGGGATGAGAAAAAGAAAGCGGGGGCGACGGAATCAAGTCCCGCGAGCTTTACGTCGCTTCAAGGTTATCGTGTATTTAAATTAACGTAATTCTTTGCCATCCCAGTCGGGAAAATCCAGGCCTCTCAGGATTGACGTGGCTAATATACATATTTTTGTGCTTTTTTATTTTTTTTTCATAGCTAAGCAGTTATAGTCGATTGCGGCAAACAGCAGGCGCCGATGAGTTCGCAGATGATTACCCACAATTCCCAGCATTAATCATGCAAACAACTCTGAAGGAGAAGGAGTTGAACAAATAGCACGCGAGAAGCAATAAATCTCCAAATTACACTCAATTTGGAGGTCAATTTGAATTGGACGCCCTTCATAACTTGCTTCAAGAGGCGGCCGATCCTCCAAATTCCCCCTCTGTGACTCCTCCTGTTACCATGACAACCGATACTTCTCTCAACAGGTCTATAGGGACTGTCTGAGCATTGTGCTCACGTGGCAATTTTAAAATCATTCTTTATATATAAATAAATAAAGTCCAAACCAGGGTGTACCTAATGAACTGTCCTGTGAGTATGCACTACAATAGTACTGAGCTCAAATAAAAATTTCATAGCGCTATTGTGAGCATTGTAGGGGTGTCCACAAAACTGAATATGCGGCGCAATTATAGTGTGCAAGCCGGTTATCACTCTGAAAATTCCTATTAAATCCCCAAATGTACGATACAGTAGAATGAGTTCCGTCGAGATTAGCGGAAAGTCCTTATTGACAGTATTCTTTTCCCGGCTTGCTATTTAAACCAGGAGTCAGATAAAACGATTCAATTTTCTTTTCTTTTTTTCCCTCTTTCCCAAACATTTCAGCAGCTAGCAGATTTATCATTGCGTTGATAGAAGCTGTTTTTTTTTTTTTTATGATTATGGGTCAGGATCCGAGAGCCTATGAGTCACCAGGCCCGTTTGGATGTTCTGATTAAGTGATTAAGTTTGATACATTTTGCTCGCTCTTGTGGCTTGAGGTCAAGCCTTAATCCAAACATAAACACAAAACCGGAGCAAACATATCCGTCTCTGTCTGCAGGCCACTCTGAAAACTCTCTAAAATTTATTCTGTCAGCAGTCCATCCATTTTTGACTTTTAAAACCATTAAGGCCGTTTTGACGGCTACAGTAGCAACAACATAATCCATCACTGTAAAAAAAAAAAAAAATCTGTTTGTTTTTTTCCCTTATTTTTTTTTTTCTTTTTTCAAATACACACAAGAAAACATAACCGGAATTAACCCAGAAAATAGCCCACCATCATTTTTATGCTAGGTGTACGCGCATGCGTTAGCTAGCCGAGGGAGAACGACGGGATGAAAGGAAAGCGGGAGAGGTGGAGGGGTAGAAGGGATAATTGCGCTGATGAAAAGCAGACCTCCTCTGGCTCTCCTTCACGTTCTTTCGCTGGCTTTCGCTCACTCGCTCGGCCCAAAATAATGAGGTCACTTGTCTCTCAAGGACCTCCAAAAAAAAAAATAGGGGGTCTTTCCTTCTTTCCTCCAGCCACATCCTGTCTTCCACGCGACAGCACCCATATTTGGGCATGCGGGCTCACTCTCGAACAACACACACACACAAAAGTGAGCCTATATATCTTATCACGAGTGGCTTTAATGTTGTTCCTTGCGTGCACAAAATGATGTTTTCACTGTTAAGATTGAAGCATTTATCAGAGTGACAAATTCCACCTGTTACTAAACAGGGATGCTCGCGTTCAAGAGCGAATCGCCCCGGAAATCGATGGCAATCTAAGTAAGACGAATGGACTCGCCCAAGCTTGTGCATTGCGCCCGTATTGTTGTGTATTCCTTAATCCGCCTCCTCCTCCCAGACCCTTCGAGATCATCATCCTGATGACCATTTTCGCTAACTGTGTGGCCTTAGCCGTCTACATCCCCTTCCCAGAGGACGACTCCAACGCCACTAACTCCAATCTGGTGAGTAGCGCTAAGGTTTTGAACACCGGCAGAGAACAAATTTTACAAATGCAAAGATTTTTTAAAAAAAAGTGAAGATTCATTATCGATTCCCCAAGGTGGACAGGGAAAACAATAAAAAAAACAAAAATCAATTAATTATCTGGCCTGGCATATTTTAGGGGGGGATCAGTGCCCTCGCGGCCCCCCCTCTAGCTCCGCCAGTGTGTTTAACCAAAATATTGGAATACGTTGACGATTTTAATTGGAAAATGCTACTACATTTCCTGTGAACTGGCTTTATTTCTTGCTCTGGATTTAGCTCAGTCAATTTGACTCAACTTGTTTGTAATATGTCATTGAGATCAAAGTCAAAGAATGCTTCCCCAGATGAATTCCCAGCCGGCTGTTTGGTTACTTAGCGTGTTTGGTTTGGGAATTGCTTCGGCACTCAGCGGAATGCCGTGTGCTCTGATGACGTCCTGAAAATATCTTGTATAACAGTCCATTTTCCATTTGGCAAAACCCGAGCACTCGCTAGCGCTTGACTGGAGCGCCGCGTGTGCGTCATTGGTTGCGAGTGTGTTCGCGAGGCCGCTAATCCCCGCGAGGCCGCGTAACATCTGTCACACTGTCCTTTCTTTCATTCTTTCGAAGAATGCCGTTGTCACATTGGGACTGATACATTTTGTACTCGAGAAAATCGGTGCCAAAACAAACCGTTCGGTAAACTCAAATAATTTACTGATGATTATTCTCGATCCATTATTGATACCCGATATCGATATCAGCCTAAAAAAAAACAACTTTCAAATTATGTCAGTCTACATAAAAACAATCTAGAATATTTTGACATTGCCGCAGAATAATACCGCTGGGGATATTATTGATGCCATTTGAATAAATGAATGACGATTCTTGATGCGAGGAACGGACAGACCGTGCGAGTCGGTGGAAAAGTAAATACGGGCAGCACAGCTGTTGCCCGCCTCCCCCTCGTTACAATACGCACATGCTACGTTAGTACCGCGCTCACTATTTCCGATTCATCCGACACCTCGCTCGTCACATTACGATTCGACCGAGCGAGGTCTTAAAATTCTTTCCGTGTGTTTTATTCCAGAAAAATATATAGTCTATTAAAACCACCTTGCCATCAGTATGCACCTGCGTGACTCACTTTGCGAGCCGCTCGCTCGGCAGTTTGCATAATTAATGTGAACTGAATGGACGCTTTAATCATAGTACAATTACCACAAACACGCCTGCTGTTATGCTAGTTTGTATTTTTTTTGCGAGAAAAAGGCCAAAGGCTCCATTAAGTGTTTTGTCCAATTTTCCTCTTTTTTTTTGGAAGTGATACACAAAGAACCAATATGAGGTATTTTCAATACTTTTGCTTATCATTTGGTGTACTGTAATCTTATTAGATAAGCTGACACAACGACTGAAAACACACACACACACAGTTTACAATACTTATGTAACTCCTCATAGCCGTCGTATCGCTCGCAGTGCCCGTTTTCTATTTCCGTCACGCATCCCATAATGAGCCGCCCCGTCTCCTTGACGACGCGGCCAATAATAGCAGCGCGAGGAGAGGGAGGTTGTCATGGATATGGTAACCGTAGCGATGCTCCTCACATCTCCTCGCATCTCCTGGCTTCACAGAGACGGAGGAGTCTGAAAATGCGCAAAAGTCTCTCCCGCTTGTGCGCTTTTGGCGGCTGTTATTGTTTTAATTCAAACTTTATTGGCCCGCCGAGACGTTAACGTTAGCCCCAGTGGTATTCGTTGATAAATCGCGATTGAATCCATGCATCGGCAAACAAACGTGTCGCTCGTTAAATTGTAAACTTTAATCGAGTGATATAATATGCGGCTGTAAAGCTTTTACGGCCGGCAAAGTATTTATTTGTCGGCATTAACAAAACACACGCATTACTCTTCGCACGATGGGGTGACAGAAGGGCGAAAGGGGCGGAGCTTAAGTATTCTCACGACTGTGTCATCCTGCATTGATGAATCACTAACGGCACACACACACATGAATAATACAATACACAATACAACATTATTCCGTTTTTTAAGAGTGTATCATTTTGTAGCAATGTTAAGCCAGGCCAGAAATGGAGTCAAAAGCTGCTTTTGGTTCTGTTTGAGCATGTCAACAATCCCAATTTTGCGACATGAGATCATGTAGCCCATTATAATTGAATCTAAATGTGCTGGAACCCCTGAGTCATGAGAGGTTCCTGTATTTAGTGACTAAACAGCAACGATAATAAAAGCCACATCGCGCCAATGATCTCCTTGCCGAAGTGAATTTTAATGTCGGTCATTTGCGAATATTCACGTCAGGGACAAGATGTCGCCGTGTCGTTTTCCACCGGTTTTTCGCCCTCGCTCGTTTGCATCTTGAACGCATCAGCGTCTTGGCGGCGAGGCAGCACGTGGGGAGAAACAGACCCACCATCCCACCGCGCATGGTTGCCATTGCATTGTGTTAACAAGCTGGCGCAAAGCCTCGCCTCGCTGTTTCCAAGGCGACAAGTTCGATGACACTTTCCTCTCTAACTATTTAGCAAATCTTTGAGAGGTAGGTCAAGCATGTGACGTACAAACAGGAACTCCTCTGTATATATATATAAAAAAACAAGGAATGTAACCCCCAATTGGAGACAGCTTGCATGCGTGGGTGTGATTTGATGAGGACAGTATCGAAAACAGGAGTTTTTGAGCTTTTCCGCTCTGTGGCTTCTGTGCAGGAAGCCCCTCATTTGCATGTCTAGGAAAACACACAAACACGGGTCAAAGCCTGCTTAATCAAACCAGCTGTAAAAAGCAAGCAGCCTTAAGAATAGCCCCCTAACATGCTAGCATGCTAGCGGTTAGCAATCCGTATTCCAGGGGTGTCAAACTCATTTTTTTCGCGGGCCGCATTGTAGTCATAGCTTCTTTCGGAGGGCCATTATGTCTGTCAACCCAAATAAATGTATGAGCACCTCATATTATATATACAGTAAAAGCTACGAAACAAACTGACAAATAACTGGAACGGATTAATGTCATTTCCATTCATTCCAAAGGGGAAAGACGATTTGAGACAACGGTTTTGCATAGCGGGCATGGTCATGGAACAAAATAAACAACTAGCCTTAATTGTCAATAAAAGTAATAAGTCGACTATTTAACTAATCGGTTCACTTCCGATTATGTACACCATTTTATCGTTCAGTGACTTCTCAGACACAATTACACCTCTATAAACATAACGCTATGTTTAATATTGTCGTCTGTGTCATACTGAGAGTTGGTTCTAATAATTCATAAGGCAATCCATTTTTTTTAAAAATCTTTACGACTGCGCTTGTATTGAATCTCATTACATTCTACAACTGCACTTAATGTTGGAGCTTGTATCAGTGCTGTATATTGACCCAGAGTAAAGAATGAGACGTAGCACACTCCAAACCTGAGATACTACATTATGTTCGTCTGACTGTGCAGTTTTTTCCGTCTTTGGCTCTCACCCAATATAGCAGGGAGAAAATATATAGTTAGATTTATCTGGCCTACAAGTGGCTTGGACACGGCAGGATGCTCCGTGCTATCATGCTGAATAATCACTAATGCGATAGCGTTCCTGCAACGGGGGTGCGAGATGAGAACAGGGGACAGTTACACATCTGCAAAAACGATATACAAGTTCTATTTTTGGGCTGGAATTTCAGAACTGTTCACTCTATGTTTCCTGCACATTGTCCCAGTAATTAAAGTCCCTTTGCTTCGTCTTAGTGGAAGTAGCGGCAGAATGATGAAAGAGCAGAAAAGGAAGCGCGTCACTAATGTTTCCTGTTAAAATATTCAGACCAGTGCCGCATGGTGCGTCACCCTGTCCCACGCGGACACGAAGGAGCGCACCTCCCCACCAAAAGAGGCACGCAGGAGCCGGCAGCCATATTTTAGCATGCTGAACTTCCTGTTCACACACTGCTCTGACTCAAAGCGACTAAATAATTTAGGGCAGGTGAGAGAGTGCGTGAGTAAATCCGAAAAATTGAGCATGTTTAAAAAATGTGCCTAAACAAACTACTGTGAGGAATCCAAATGGGAAGTCGGGATTCAAAGATTAGTTTCTAAATAAATTTGTTTCTTAATCTGTTTTTTGTGAGTTGAACTTAAGGGCCTTTTTAGCATCAACCTGAGTTCGTTACTATTTCTAGTCCTTTTAGCTAGCATTTAGCTAGCTAGCTATGCTTACACCCTGAAATTCCCTGGTTGCCACAACTGACAGAACAGTTTGCTGTCATTGTACATATTGATGCCGCAAAAAAAAAGGCCACGGCCCATCTGAGGCCGAGAGGAAACCTGAAATCCCGTTAGCATGCAAGCTAGCTGGTGGCTAGCACCTCATGGAAGTCAACCAATCAGCAAAGTTAGCGCTTTTCCACATATGTTATAGTTCTTCAAGGAAACCGTAAAAGTTGGAGTTACTGGGTAAAGTTGTTCAGTTCAACTTTTAACTTTAAGCTCTGAGCCTTCGGCGTTCCACTTTTTTCCTGTTGTTAAACTAACACATTTCTTACTGTTTCATCTTCCCGCATGGAGTATTTTTCGACAAATCAAAACTGAAAAGACCCGACCGCCAACCTTCAGCGATCTTTTCATCCGCGCCGCCCGCACTCGGCGCTATGAAACATTAACAAGCCGCAGTCGGCAGGAAGGCGGAGCTTCAGTCACCTCGCAACATGTGCAACTTGTTGAACGCGGCGACTGGACACATCGAGGAGAACCGAGGCGGATCTTTAGATGAGAAGAAAAATGATGGCTGCTGACATTCAGACCGTAAACGCTCTTGTGCAGCTGTAAATTCTACACGCGGATCCAGCTTGAGAGTATCTGGCGTGACAGAAAAAAAAAGATTCAAAAAGCAGTAATCCCTTTAAAGAAAACAATTAATCAGTTTGTGCACCTTTAAGTGAACTCTATCAGCGAAATGAACTCGAGTGCACCTTTTTTTCACAAGCTTAAAAAAAAAAACACCCACACGCCCAAAAAAATTACTGCTAATGAAAATGCATTGTGGGTTTCCACTTATGACTCATCTACAATCATTTGTTTCACTCGGGTACAAATGTTCTCGCTCGCTTTGTCTTTTCAGTGAGTGTAAAAAAAATGGCGGCGCAGGTTTGCAGCTTGACAGAAAATGTGTGTTGGAGTGCGTTTGTATGTGTCCGTGTGACAAGTGGCACAAAGTAAGTGGGACATAAAGTAAAGTCCCGTCTGATGGCAGACTATTTATGACCCCAGGCTGGAGTAGAGATATGTCAAGAGGACTGACAGTAAATAGAAGGCGATGGAGCAACTGGTCTCACACAGACACACACACACAAAAACTAAACGCACAGGTCAATGCACATCCGAGAGACGCAGACAAGTGGCAAGCACTCAATCTATATAGGATGTCCATCAAGCTACCTGACAGGTGCACCAGAGTGTGTTTGAAAGGATTATATATATTTTTTTTTTTTATTGACTTTATGGTACTATTAGATAGCAGGTCATCAGTTTAGGTCACTTGAATTTGTACAATATAAAGATAATGTTGGGGTTATGGTGTAGTGCAGGGGAGTCAAACTCATTTTTTTTCGCGGGCCGCATTGTAGTCATGACTTCTTTCAGAGGGCCATTATGACTGTCAACCCAAATAAATGTATGAGCACCTCAATAAAAGCTACAAAACAAACTGACAAATAACTCATTTTCAAATCAGACGAGTAAAAACTGGTCATATGTTTAAAAAATATATAAATATTATTAAAAGTGAAGACAATTTGCAATTCTAGTAATGACACACAAATTTGATGCACAATTTGTCTTCGCGGGCCACATAAAATGATGTGGCGGGCCGTATCTGGCCCCCGGGCCTTGGGTTTGACACCTGTGGCGTAGTGTGTTGTAAATTAGTGCGGATCTCGTCGGTCGCTATGTGTTCTTCCATCAAGCTGTGGCTTGTGTTTCTATCTGACTAAACCGCCATCGGCATCCTTTTCAGTCTGTTCTCGGATTCATTGGGTGGTCTGCATGTCAGTCATGAGTACTATCATTATCTCAGTAGGCATGTATTATTCCACTATTGGCTGACTTTTCAGTCATTCGTGAATCATTGGGTTGTCTACATGTCCGTCACGCGCACATAACGGCAAAGATGAGCCTCGGCAGCTTGATATGCAGTCGCACGTCGTTCCGTCTGAGTTGAGTGGATAAATGTTCGCAATAAACGTGTCATCGACAAGAGAATAACCTCACTCAAGTGGGCTGGTTTCAATTAACGGGTGGGTTTGCCACCAGAGGGCTCTAACCTCGCTATCAGACATATTGAACAGCCATCATGGCGGCGGCGCGAGAGACCACGCAGAGTGAGTCGTTTGGACGGCGGCCCAGACAGATGGAGCCCGACGCCAGGATAGGGCGATAACGTAGCCCAGAGGACACGACAGGCGAAACACGCACGTGCAACACACCGCAGGGAGGCGAACGGTCTTGTCAGTCTTGCTTCCAAATATCAATGTCAATGGCCGATGATTGCAGCGAGGAGAGAACCCTTGTATGTGTAGCTAGCATGTCGTTAAGACTCGTTGCGCTAATTCCTCTCCAATTAAGCTGAATGTAACATGAGGACCATTGAAGGGGCCCGAGGTACAAGATGAGACCACTCGGAGCCCCCACGCAAACCTCACTCCACTCACCACTCCAACAATCCACGTAATCATCATTACCCAGTAGAATATGGCCATTAGCACGAGCGCTAATATTTTCTCTAATTACGCTTTCATTCACATTAAAGGGTCGGAGTTGATAAATGTTTAGATTTTTTTTTAATACCTCTTTTGGTAGAGTTAGTTAAAAAACATTAGATGTTAGCCAAGTCAATTAACAATAGCTAGCTAGCTAGCGGGCATTTGGATTCAGTTTTAGCTCATAATATCGGACGAACGTGGTCCGTGGCCAACTTTGAGTATGTGTAAAGTAAAAGTGAAGAAGAAGAAGCCTTATATAGAAACAACCACATAAAGTAACAACCAAACTGCTAATGGCTGTTAGCCAGCTAGCTTGCATTCTATAGCCTTATAATGCAAAATTAGCACTATCTGTTTAGCTGTATATCACATATAACCACAGAGAGCCAAGCAGCTCACCGGTGCCAAAAGCTGCTTGTCTTTGTAATACCGAATAGTCTGGACCGAGTACAAATATGTCGCCTAGATTTTTAACGTTGTGTTCACTGTCTTCCCGTCCTCCTTGCCATTAAAACTTCAACAATGTGTTGCCTCCGCCGTCTTCGCTTACCTTCTTTTCTCCAAACATGGTCAATGGATCAGCGCGTGATAAACATCTCTGTCCCGCTCTTGCTCTGCGGACACAATGTAACCAAAAGCTGTCTTCTGTCGCCGCTCCAGAACTGGAGTGTGAAACTCTCAGCGGGAGATCAGTTATCTTGGCTCGTTTACGCGCTGACTAACCACTTATAAATGTCGCGGCGCACCACTCGAGCATGCGTTTTTGGCTGGCGGATCCACTGAAGGTTGACAAAGGCACTAAGGTGATCAATAGAGACATTAATATAATGGCCGTTTCACTTGATACAACCATTCCTGTACATTTTTAGCCATGGAAAAGTGCAAACAGATCCCCAGAGAACACTAAGTAGTCCTGACAAGACACTAAAACTCCAAGTACATCATCTAAAAGATGACTTTTTATTTCATCAAGTGCCAGTTAAAAGATTGGACTCTACTGTAAAACCAAGCCGCAGGCCTTTATCCCAATTTAAAGGGTGACCTTTAACACAGAATTTCAAAAAAATGCATCTTCAATTACGAGCATGCCCCCCCCCACCCAACACAAACACACAACACCACACCATCCATGACATTAAATGTGAAGCTGTTAAGCTCAGTCACCAAGGCAACCAGCTTGTTGCCAGGTAGCAACTGAGCGAGAGATGGAGAGTACAAAGAATTAGTAAGATGAGAAAGATCAAATTAGACAGACGTGACAGACAGTGTCTATCATTCAGCCTTCGTTCTGTCTTTCACGTGCGTGTAACAATTTTGGGAGTGTCAGTCGAGCTGCAATACATGACAAGCAAGATGTGGAATTATTGTTTGAAGTTTTATGCATTGGAGAGCTAAGCTTAGCACATTGCTAGCAGAGTAAGTTCTTAGAAAAAAAATGTCAGTTGTAGTATGTGGATCAATTGAAATTTTGCAGTAATGGAGGGAGGCCTGATTTTTGGATGTCCATTTAAAATTACTACCGTATTTTCCGGACTATAAGACGCACTGGACTATAAGGCGCACCTTCAACTATTGGCCCATTTTAAAACTTTGTCCTTATATAAGGCGCACCGGACTTAAGGCGTACCATTAATGCATCATGTCTGATTTTTAATCCAAATCAAATCATTCTCCATTTGATCTTTTTTATTTCGACTTCAGACACAACGAATTACTTTATAATCACAAAATAATGATCCATAGTCTTTTTGATTCATGATTCATAGTCTTCAGCGGGCCACTTATGATTGATTTCATGACACAATGCTTCGGGCCAGTTTAAATTTAGGAATTTGGTCCATATATAAGGCGCGCGCCTTATAGTCCGGAAAATACGGTATTTAAAGTTACTTAAATTTATAATTTTTAAAAAAAAATTAATAATAATTTAAATTCAAAATCACTATTTAAAATTGTACTAAGTAGGATGTTTCCTGCTACCGTATTTTTCAGATTATTTGACATTACTGCACATTAAATGAAACAAACCAGCAAATAAGTCAAACTTTATTCAACTTCAATTCAAAAATCCACCTGATTATAAGGCGCACTGATAAATTTTGAGCAAATCAAAGCAATTCAAATCTGCCGTATAGTCCGAAAAATGCAAAGGCAACAATCCCGTCACATTATGAATCGACATTTTCCAACTCACAGCGTCATTTCAACTCCATTAAATCCCCAAATGAAAAGCTTTGTGAGAGTCGCAGCGCACTGGTGTTAAGCTGGCATGCTGCAGTGAACAACCTTGTAAGATGATGACACAACTCAATCTGTCTGTGAATGGACTGATAAGTCATTCGCCGCCCCCTCCCCCCCGATCCCTTCTCGCGCGTCTGCGTGTTTCATTAAATTGGACTTGATTGAAGATTACGACGCTCGTTCGCCCACGTGCGGATGAGGTTACGTCACAAACGGGCCGATCTGCGCTGTCAGCCTTCATTCGCTCTCTGACGAGCCCTCGCGTATCCTTCCGCGCCATTTGGGAGACTTTTCAACACCGCATCATCGTCAGACACCTCCATTTTGGAGAACCCGGAGAATAAACCTTGCGGAAGAATTCCCGGGAGGCAATCAAGGCCTCCTTGGAGTAATTCCGATTCTCACGGCGACTGAGCATCCCAATCATGACACGGCAGATTGTGACTTTTTAATATGACACAGCGTGTTTACACTGCAGCAGAGCAGGAGGGATGGTGTGTGTGTTGGATTAGATCACAAGTAAATTGAAGATGGCATTCTAATTAAATGAGAGAACGAGCGAGGAGAGAAATGACATTAGGAGTAGAAAAAAAAAGACACGCGCAAGCTAGCCTGTTAGCACAAGATTCCGCGTTTACAAAAATTCATGCGGTAATAATACCTCACATTGCCAGGAAACAAGATATCCAAAAGGCATTCCACTACGGAAAGTGGCGAGACAGAAGTATTTCGGGACAGAATTCCCAAATACACCATTTTGTGTTCATCTGTGGCTTTAAAACAACTTCACTTGATAGTTTTGGCCCAAACTTGGATTAGTGGCAGGTGGTATTGGGTCCAAAAACAGTAAAAGCAGGCACCAGCTTGTCAGTATTTTCCGTTATTATATACACACACACACTCACGCACACATACACACATCAATTTGTTTGATATACTGTAGAAAAAGGGAGCGTTTACGGGAAGAAGGGGCGGAGGGTATGAAAAATCCAAATATGGTCGCAGGTGTCGCCGGAATGTCCTGGCAACCTCATAGCGCGCCTCCGCATGGTTTTATAACTGCGGTCAAGTCGGACAGAAGACGCACGCACGCACGCGCGGCGCTTCAGAAAGCAGCTCATTAAAAACAGACACACACAGTCTGCACACACTTCAAAGATGCTTCTGTTTTCATCTTGCATCCTTATGCATTGGCATCATTAGTGGCAGACAAGCGTCTCACTGTGGACGGAAACGATCAGGGGGCGGGCTAAGAACGGTTTTGAAAAAGAATCGGTTATTTGATTTCCTCCCCATTCAATTTTGCGATTTGTTATACGATTAGTAGCAACAATAACGTAATCTGTATTAGACTAAAAGTAATCTCAATAAATGTCCAGTTAAGACAAGAATAACCGATAATAATTGCTAATAGCTAGCATGTAGCATCATTTTACATAACAAACATCTCCCATGCAGGCTGCTTGCTGTACTTCTTCTCTGATTTGACTTGCCGCAAATGTACAAGTAAAAAAAAGCTCTGTGGGCACTTTTGAGCCTTTTACACGGAGGGAAATATTTTATTCACGCCGAGCCAATGAGTTAGCACTTTTTGCGCGCGTGCGCGGCGCTACGGCCACGCCGCGGGGTCTCGCTTGATGATGTAAATTGTTGAGTTGATTTACGGCTTTGATTGCGTTGGGAATTTAGGCGGGTGGCACTCGGGACACACGTGTGCCGTTTAAGTGCTTTTCAACAGGTGTGTGCTGCAGTCAGCATAGATTAGCCGCCAGCCACGCAAAACCACTCGCACGCAGTTGAGCGGTGTCCCGAAAGCGTCGTGTTAGAGGTCGAGGGACCTGTCGGACTCGTCCCGTCTGTCCTTCAACGCCGATTAAGTCAAACTGCGTTACCCAAGAGGCGGAGCTTGTCATGTCTGCAAAGCTGAATCAACACTGGGACTCTTTCGCTTACAGTCGTCTAAATTTATTAGTAAATATTCATTGAGTTGGTATAAAAAGTCTACACACCCCTATTCAAATAGGTTTTGTGATTTCATGAGATCTAAAATTTTTCCTGAGAGATGGAATGAAAATAAACAACTGTAATAATGTGGTTGCACAAGTGTGCACACCCTCTTATATGACATTTCTTCCAAAGTCCGGAACAATCTCCATTTCTTGTTTATAAAGAAAAGCCAACAAGCTCGCAACCAACCTTCAAATTTCCAAAATTAATGTTTCGTCTCATTCACATATTTTGAACAATCTAAATCTCCACCTTGACATCCTCATCCCGTCATCTGTCCTCCTTCACTCATCCTCTCCTTCCTTCCTCCCCTCCGCCGAATACTTTGTCACTCTCCCCATCCATTATTCATGGCGCAGTCACAGTCGGCATTAAAGGCCCTGGCGATATCGCTACGGCAACGACACAGCAGCGCCAGTCGCGGTAGGCAAGAAGGCAGCAGCAGCCGCATTGGATGATGGGAAATTGGGTCACCTCCCAGGAGCGGGAGAGTGCAGGGGTGCAGGGGAGGGAGGTCGCTGAGGCACACACGTGCGGACTCACGCACTCACACACACCTGATGGATGTCCTACAAAAGTTTCAGGACGGGAAATGACAGCAAGCTGTTTGTTTTGGGCTTTTTGTCATGCCAAAGTTTCAAAATATTAGGAACACCTCTCAATATGATAATTTGATCAATTAAAAAACAAAAAACATGCCGACTCTTATGTTCCACATAAAAATGGTGAACAACAGCAGACCCGGTCCGAGCGTCCAATATTTGAGCGTCCTTGAACGCATCACAGCTTCATCTGCAAGATTTCATAGGTTTTTTTCTGCACATTTCCACGTGTGGGCTCACATTAAGAGCAGGAACTTTTATTGATCCTGACCATTCTTCCTCCCACCGTTCACTATCGCAACCACGCATGAATCATCACAGGAATTAAAAACTCGATGTCAAGTAGGCCTAAACGGTGAATTCATTAGAGAGAGGAAAAATTGAGCACCGTTGGCCATTTTACACAATTCGCATCTCAATTATCTCAAAGCTTTCGAATCCTTTCGGAGGAGCCTCTTATCTACGCTCCTTTGAGGAGGCTATGGATTTAATGAGGGGGATCAATATAGGAATATGGGCCTTCACCGGGTCTACTTCATTACTTTATCTAATTAAAAAGATGCATTCAGGCTCTACATCACAGTTTTATTCCGTCACATGTCGCCACCGCTTGAACATTCAGTCATAAAACACACACGTACGGTGACACAAGTGAGCAGATGGTAAAATGTCAGCGGATGGTTCAGCACCATGGCTTTGCATCACATTATCGTCACGCTTTGCGCCGCGGAGATGAAGAAGTGAGCGACGACAAAATATTTTTACGAAGTAAAACCATATAGTGACATTAAAACCGAAATGGAATCGAGGTGCTACTCTTCTCAACCTCCTCCTTTCTCCTCCGTGTGCTCTGTGGGAGCTGGAATGTGGGTCGATGTGAGGCAGAGGTGGGACAGTTTTAGATAACTTTATTAAAAATATCCCTCTCTATATCCCTCCTCGCTTGGCAGTATGCGTGTCTCGCCTCTTAAGACTCTCAAATGGAAGCTTACAAAACTTACTTGAAACTTGGTGTACCTAATAAAGTGGTTTAATCAATTAAGTCAAGTCAAGTCAAGTTTATTTGTATAGCCCTAAATCACAAGCAGTCTCAAAGGGCTTAACATAGACATAAATTGACAATTATTCTCAAAGCATCCCCTGATCTTATAAATTACTATATATATATATATATATATATATATATATATATATTAGTCCACTAATGACTATCCAGCAATGGAGGAGGAAGAGGAGGAGACGGAAGAGGAAGCAGGCTGGCTAATGAATGTGCTACCACAGCTGCAATCATTTATACTCTTATCTTTTATTAGCAGTGGAGGAAAACCTCCACGGCGTACAAATGTCACGTCAAAAAAGTCATTTTAAGACAAAGTGTTGTGAGTTAATAGCGGAGACGCTGTCCGGTTAAAAATAGAAGTTGCAGAGTTGTATTTTTATTTGTTGGGGGGTTCATATTGAGTTCCGCCGGAGCCTCACGGCAGTTGGGGATTAGTCCAATGTGGCGTAGCTACGAAATGCGCAGCCAAACAAGTAGCGTGTGACGCAAACGCTAACTTTTAAGTTGGTTAGCATCCGCGTCTCGGGCCGGGCCGCGCCGCTAACTGGGGTGTTTCTTCTCCCCTGTGGGAACTGCAAGAGGGAACAGAACGACATTTCAAATTTTTCATAATGACTCCCCAGGCTACTGCTCGTCGCCTGTCGGAGAAAGATTTGAGGTGCCATCTGTGTGCAAAACACGCAATTAACTAAACGCTCAGAATGACTTATCTGTTGAGTTATCTGACATACAGGCGGCGTATTGAGTGGATAAGCAAACACAAAAGGGCAAAGCTTCGTCTCTGTAAGTGCTCAAACACCCACGAGCACCGCGCACGTCCACGGAGTCTATTCTAAGGTACACGCCGCTTTGCTTTAAACAAATCACAGACCTCCATTGTTTAGATACGCAAGTGCATAGATGGATACACCACGCTAGCCGCTGTCTATTAATAGAACCTTCCTGAAAGTTAGGACAACTTGAGTTACACAACGTAGTAAAAAAAATGTGTATGTGCCTAACAGATAATTGGAATAACTGGTAAAGTCACGTGGCCACTTTATTAGGCACACCCACTGTATATACAGTGATCCCTCGATTTTTCGCGTTTCGTTTATCGCGGCTTCACTACATGGCGGATTTTTTTTCCAAATTAAAAAAACATTTAAAAATCAAAATAAAACTTCTAAATTGAGGAAACGTGTGTCTAACCTTTAGGACAATGTAGTATTGCTCCAAATGTTCATTTACATTCCTTTAGAAGTCCGTTTTCGCGTTTTAGCACAATCGTGAATTAGCATATTTATGCTAACTCGTTAGCCTGCCCAGTACTTCTTGTTGGTGACCGTACTTCGCGGATTTCACTTCTCGCGGATGGTTTTTGGAACCAATTATCCACGATAAACGAGGGATTACTGTACTTACAAAGAGAGCTAGCGTAACGCGTCTTTTTCATCGCCTTCGTAAGTCTCGATAAAAAGCAAAGGGCGGTGTGTCGTACGCGTGCTACGACAAGCGCGCTACACAAAGCAAAACATGGAGATAGATGTTTGTTACGATGGGCTTCATTACCCCCTCAAGGATGATTAATTGACATCATGGTGTTCATTGATCACACCTGCGACGGCGCCCGAGGCCTTTTGTCGCACGCCGAGCAGGCTGTCACAGAACACGAACACTCACACAAGTGGTTCTGTCGTACAAGCTAGCTAAGCTAACTAAGCTAGGCTGGTTAGCTGCTGCTACTTGTAGCGCTCTCGCTCATATTAAAAAACAGCAACGTTAAGCCATAACGTGTCGATTTTTCACCACGCTATTCAAAGCTAGCAGTTGTTTAATGGAATGTTACCTCAAGGAAAGGACTGAAGGGAAAAAAAATCTTTTATGGAGGGAAGTCAAGGTTGTGTCCGAGAGAAGCAGGAGAAGCAAAAAATGTTTCTTGTCAGGTGATGAATGAAGTACTAAAGTGGGTCAGTGCCCTGTCACAGCGCTGTGATTAAAAAGAACTTGTTGGATATTTACAATTCAGGCAGAGTAGGTAGCCAAATTGCATGTTGGGAAATTCAGTCAAATATTTTTGCTAAATTTTGCTAACCTGAAATTCCTGTATTTTCATGCTAACTGTATTGTCCCCCCGACTTAAAAACAACTCAGCAAATTGTCTACCCGGCAACAATGCAAATTGATATCAAGGGTTATGTACTATGAGGCATCATTCTTCTTGTGCATGTTTAGCTCTTTGTGTTTTGGCATCTGGATTAAATGTTGTCCTCTAAATCTTGAATGCTTATTACCCTCACTGCCCTTTACTGCGCCCTAGCGTGAAATCTCCATTTCGCTAAACTGCCGTCGCTCGACACTCGGGGACCCCACAAAGACAACCCTCTCAAAACCGTCCGAATCTTCTTCTTCTCCTGCCCCGATGTCAGCCATTTTAGTTGTGGGCCGGGATCTCACCTCGGGGTCAGTTTTCTCTGCCGGGAGATTGATGAGGCTCCAACTGCGTCTCCGATGGGACCGGCGTGGGGGGACAGGCTCCATCGAAGGCCGAACAAGCAGAACTAATGGGGACGCTCCGGAGGGAAGCAAGGCGGCGAGCTAGCGAAGGAGCGCGCACACTTGTGGCGCTTACAATATGCTCACGTTTAAGGCCCGATTAATAGATTGAGCATCTGGAGGCATTGTAGATCCTCTTCATCCTTTCTCCCTTGTGTCCTTTCATACATTCTCTAATTCATTTCAGCCGTCTTGGAGTTATTTGTCGCCGTCACTAGCGCGTCCTCTCGTGAAGGACGGCCATGATACCGAATCTGTATTTCCCGTTTGTCATGTTTGATCGTGTCCTTTTTTCTGCGGGTGTGTGCGCGCCGTGACGCCGAGTACAGTTTGTCCTCTCTTACGAAACAAGCCATTAGCACACATCTGTGCTCCCCACGGACCTAAACGACTGCTTGGCGTCTTTTTCTTCTGTGGTTAAAATGCAAATGTCTGCCGTGTGCGTTTTGTAACCGAAGGGTCAAGTTGAGAAAAGAAAGAGACCTTGTGATTATTAGACGGACAACAGATAAACGGCGGGCGAACAAAAGCGAGATAATGACGGGAGGGATGTAGCCGCGAGGATGGCTAGCATGCCAGACTCAGCGGGGGGTTCACATCACAGCGCTGGGTGGGAAGTTAATGAGAGGCGAACTCAGAAGTACACATGTAAACGCAGAGACACACAAGACGCAAGCTTCGACTTTAACAGGCGGAAAAGTTAGCAAAGAAAAACTGTAATGATCACAATAACAACTAAAGTTAGCGGTACTGTACACAAACCAATTAAGGGAGAGTGAGAAATGAAACACGTCCTTGCAGCCACATTGTCATCTGCTGCTGTGTTGACAGGCTGGGATCTATCGTCGTTAAAGGCTCGATGACAGGGTGGACATTTTTTGGCTATTGTTACCATGGTGAAATCCACTTAGCAACATGAAACAGTTAGCAATTTCTGAAAGATTTGTACAATTCATCATATATAGCATATAGCTTAAAAAAATGGAAATTTAATTTAAAAAATTGTACTATTTAAAAAAAAAAAAGGAGTACTGTTCAAATATACTTATGATAAGACCTCATCGTTTTATTATTCTGTTATGTCATAATGACTAAGTAATTCTGACCACGACGCCAAAGCACTCTATAGTGATATCGACCAAAAACCATAAGAAGGGGCTCGGTGACAAACCCTCACTGATTCCGCGCACACATCAAACTTATCTGTCCGCAAGCGCCATTCATCAACTGTTACTATTTATTATTATTTATTCTTACTATTTTTTATTTATTTATTATTATTATTATTATCATTATATTTATTTATATTATTATTTCATTATTATTATTTATTTAATTTAATTTATTGTGTGGGGTGTTGAAAAATTAATTAAAATTCAGAAAATACATTTTAAGAGACTTACTGGCCTAGTACTGTTCAAACATATGTCTACTTATGATAAGACCTCATCATTTTATTATTCTGCTAGTGTCATAATGACTAAGTAATTCTGACCATGACGCCAAAGCACTCTATAGTGATATCGACCAAAAACCATAAGAAGGGGCTCGGTGACAAACCCTCACTGATTCCGCGCACACATCAAACTTATCTGTCCGCAAGCGCCATTCATCGACTGAGTTTTTCACACACTATGCGTCACGTTATAATCATAACTCTCAGCGTATCGTTTTGCGGGAATACGAGGGTTCTTCACACCGAGTCTCTCCTCGCCTCATCCTTCATCTAAACTAATGTTCAGTTACATTCAGTGGAGTGAGGGTGCTAAAAGCCAGGTGGAAGGACTTCCAATAGGGTAAAAGCGAAGGCTTTTCAAAAGGCGAGAAACAGGTGGACTACAAACTGTCGAGTAGCACGCGAGGGAGAGGCCGAGGAAATGATTGGGAGCGGTGATGTGCTGACAAGACAGATGCGAGGCAGAAGGAAATGATTGGCCAAACAGCAGGAGGCCGACTTTGGCGGCACGGCGATGAGACGCAAGGGCAGTGATTACAACTTAACTGGCCTCGCACTGCAGGGGGCGGGGCTCCGGACACAGGTGGGGGGGGGCACAGGTGAAGGGGGATAGATTTAATTAGTCTGACAGGACAAGATTTGGAGGACATTGGTGGAAACACAAGGACAAGATTGATTTGAGAGGCCTTTTCGCACTGCACTTAGCATACCGGCAACGAATGTGTCTCAGTGTTCTGAGCTTCGGGACACACTAAAGATTTTATACGGTGATGCGTTTTGGGTTAGGGTTGAAATGCGGACTACTTCTTGATGCCTTTTTACTTCCTGCTAGGCAGCACTTCCATATAAGGGCACGCTAGCAACCGGGCATGTCGTCGTCTTATTGTTAGCGAGTGCAGTGCGAAAAGGGCCAACTTGAAATGTTTGACTCCAAAGTCATGCGAGATAAACTATGACAGATAATTGACCTGATGAAGCTAACGTATTAGATCTCATTATGCTATGCAGGTTTAGCTAACAACGCCCTAACGATCAACGATTCCCGAAGTCGCCATGGGAGTATTTCGCCAACTCACTGTGTCCATGTGTTTAATAACAAAAACCCCGCAATGGGGTTTCCTTATATTTCCTTTCCCCAACATATAAGATGAACTTGTAGCTTTCTGGAAGTTGGGATTGTCTTTTTATAGCGCGTGGGTCGTCGTTTTTCAACAGCGCTACTATGGCAACGGAAGGGGAGTGGGTGTTTGCAGTTAATCCTGTTCGGGTGTCATGGTGCCATCGCTAGGGGAACCGCGCTCATGCTCTTCAATGTTATTTCATCAACGCGTCTCATGCAAATGAAGCACACGGGACGATTAATTGCTCGATACCGGAGACGGCGATAATATCAGTAACACGACTTGAAGAAATACACCGAGTTGTTTACCGTTCTGTTTCTCTATTTTCACCGCATTGGTTTGGTTCCGCTCGACCGGTTGTCAACTAGGAAGGAATGATGGAGCCACATAAGACACACACACACTCGCACACACATTCGCGGGGCTTTTCCGGGGCTCTCGGAGGAGATTGAGGGGTATGTTCGGCCGTGATAGCGACCAAACAACAAATTCGCCGTGTCGTGAGAGAAAAGGAGGATTTCTTTGGTTTCACAGAACAGTGTGTGAGCCTTTTTTTTTTATTTGAATAGAAGCTCGAAAACACAACAATTTATTCTTAGTTGAGATCCATTTGGTGCATAGTTAGAGTGGCGCCTCGAGTTCCAAGTTTAATTCTTTAATTTAAAATACAGTGAGCCCTCGCTACTTCGCGTTTATCGGGGCTTCACTACATCGCGGATTTTTTTTCCAAATTAAAAAAACATTTAAAAGTCAAAATAAAACTTCTAAATTGAGAAAACGTGTCTAACCTTTAGGACAATGTAGTATTGCTCCAAATGTTCGTTTACATTCCTTTAGAAGTTCGATTTCGCGTGTTAGCACGATCGCGAATTAGCATCTTTCCGCTAACTCGTTAGCCTGCCCACTACTTCTTGTTGGTGCCCGTATTTCGCGGATTTCACTTATTGCGGGTGGTTTTTGGAACCAATTATCCGCGAAAAACGAGGGATTACTGTATTTGTATCTCAAATGGTCATTGAAATGAATGGCTCATTTCATTCCATTGCTTTTCATTCTATTGAATCATGTGGCAAATTGTCTCCATCGTGTTTTAAGCATTCTTTCTTTCAGTTTGCTTCCTGACTTTTATTTATATTCCCTAACGGAGCAACATGGCTCACACATACGCACGCCTGAAGTCACGCACGACGATCTCGTAATCTATCTTCGGCTGTCAGTTTAGCGAGCAGCATCTCGACGCGCGACGGCTGCGTCGCCGCGCCGCTTTTGCTTTGTCTTCATTTGCACCTCGGCGCTCGTACCTCACGGAAAGAAAAAGAGCTTCAAGTCGTTCACCTTCACTGTTTCATTATCTTCCAAGCTTTCTTTTACCGCTTCATCTCCTTTTCTTGTCTCGCAAGGTTCTCTCTCCTTCTTGCTCGCCCGTGCACATATGCGGGCTGTCTGTAGGAGATGATTTATGCTTCTGTGTTCTTTTATTTTTAGACCAATTACTCAGTTTCACGCTCTCTCCTTCTTTCTCTGCTCGCTTCTAAATATCGTCCTCCCTTTTTTGACACCTTTGCCTGTATTTACAGGCACTTTTATGATGTTGATTTTACCCCCGCCCCCTTCCCTCCCTCTTGCTCTAAAAGCGAGCGGGTCAGGTTGAATAAAACTCACTTCGTTTGGATGTGGGGACCGTATTTGGCCTTGTCGGCGCTCCGGGCGCCCTAACCCGAAGCAGAGGAAAGAAAAGCACATGAAGACAGTGAATTAATGAATAATTAATCCCAGACAATAAAAGCTTAATGGTAATGCATTTCCCGTCTGTTTGCTCGGCGCAGAGGCGGAGCCGGCGCGCCTGATTTGTTCGAAAGTGACGTGATTAATAAATGAAGAAACTCTGATGTGTCGCTGTGAGGTGATGAACATTTTTGTTTGCATAAAAATAGAGAAGCAAGATTTACGTTAGCTATACGTTCCGTTGAAATTAGGTTTCGGTGGTGGTGTCAGCTTTAACGGCCTCTTTCCAATCAGTGCATGGTGATCTAGCAAGGGTCAAAGGTCGTGCCTATACACGAGCTCGGAAATTCTCATCTTGAACGAGATAATCCCTTCCAGAGCTAAAGTCTGTTAATTGAAATGGTGGCAAGTGTGCAATCCTAGCGTGTTTCGCTACACACCTTTTAAGAATATTTTTAATGATGTTACATTTGATTTTAATTGATTTTAATACATTTTTGAATGGGTATTTTATTTTGTGCAATTGTATTAAAAGAAATGCATGGATTTACAATTAGACTGATGATTTTGATTCATTAAATCGTTTTATAATATATATTTTTATTGGTAGTTTTGGTCAATTGACACTATAGAATCCGATTATTTTTATAAACTGTTTTCTATTTTTCATTTTTTTATCTAATTGCTTTAAAAGGTAAATTGATACTATAATCTCTGAAAGGTGTTTTTTTTTTGCAGATTTGACATTAAATTTCAATATTATTTCTTAATTTCTATTTTAGTTTATTTTGGAATATTGTTTTATATTTTTATGGTTTCATTTCTCGTATTTATTTCTTCATTCCTAACTTAATTTAAGTTTTTTTTTTTACTTTTTACAAAAACTTCTATTTTGTGCTTATTATTCTGCTCTTTTCTGAGGAACGCTGTACACACACACACTTACACACACAAACAATCGCACACAATAGCAGAAGCGGACTGTGACACAAATGTAGCAATTAGGACGATGTGATGCGGGTATTCTCGGTACAGCGCTGATCAGTGTCATCTGCGTGCGGGTAAGCGCAACTGCCGCTGCGGCCGCAGCCCGCAGTTTCCATGGTAACTTGGGAACCCATCTTGGTCTCTATGGTAACTTGTGGTTGGCACCCAGGAAGAAAGATTGAGCAAGAGAGTGGGTGTGAAAACAAGAAAGAAAGAAAGAAAGAGATGAGGTGGGAACACTGGGGGGCAAAAAAAATGAATGATGACCAAGAGAAAACAAGAACAGTGCACAGAAAGTCTTCATGTGTGAGGAATAATAAGAAAACTTTGGCAACTGCATTGATGGAGAAAAAAAAAAGTTACTCTCACACGTGCGGCTTCAAAATGGTTCATCCTGGCGAACACGCAAGCAAGCAGAAGGTCAAGGCGAAAGGGAACGAGGGCCACCGTGCGATAGAATGTCAATGCTGTAATCCGATTGGCTGCGCTGATGGATTGGCGGCTGAGTTGACCTATTACACTTAACCGAATTATTGCGGCGACGCGTTCACCTTTCCGCTCTGCCTGCTTTCATCCATCCATTCATCTGTCCATCCTCTCTTCTTTCACCCTTTCATTGCTAACCAAATTACTTGCCCCTCCCCTTTATCGATTTTGCCCTTTGCGAGGCCGCATGAACGGAAGACGTGTGTGTTGCCCGTGCGTGTGTGTGTGTGTGTGTGTGTGTTTGTGTTTGTTATACTCCCGCACGTGCGGGCTCAGATGCCCCTACCACATGTTCTTCATTTTTATTAGACGTCAGAGCATCAAGCAGGCCTGTCACTGGCAGATTCATAATTAGACTGCTCGCTGTGTGTCGGAAAGTGATGAATATAAAAACAATTGTTGAGCCCCTTCTGCAAGTGACACTTAAAAAAAAAAAGGAATAAATATAATAAAGGTGTTAAATGTAAAGTCTCTCACCTTGCGACGCAAATAAGAAGGACCAGCTCCACTGAAGCTGAAATTTTTTAATTGCCTTTCAAGGATGTTGTCTTTCAAACACTTCATAATCATCATCCCATAATCGGTGCTAATTAAATTACCTGAATTACCATGACGACGCAAGTAGACTATTGATTTGGTCTCATTTGCTACCTTCAATTGACTTTTTGTCATTTCTCTGACCAAAAAGTAAGTGTACAGTGTCGCTGATAAATATTTCAAATTTGATCGATTCGATTGATCTATATAAAAGGTCTACACACCCCTGTTCAAATTTTTTTTGTCATAGAGACCATGATGTCATTTTAAAAATGTTAACAATAAAACTTAACTTTTTTTAAGGGAAAGTAAAAAAAAAAAGAAGAAATAATTTGGTTGCATAAGTGTGCACACCCTCACAACAAGATTTTAATTGCATTGGAGAGGTCACAAAGCACCATGTGCCATTGAAATAGGGGTGTGTAGACTTTTACTATAAACTGTAGAACAGAACACGTCTCGGTGTACACTCGCCGAAAAGTTTGTTGTTCTGACGTCAAAGCACATATTTGCACACTTTGTGTGATGTCTGACACAAAATGCTTAAGGTCACCGTTTAGCCAACTTGTAGCTTCAGCGTCAGGTTCCTCTGGTTCCTCCCACAGCAGTCTGCTGAGATCCGTTTAACCCCGGGGGCCCGAGCCAGGCGCGAGCGTGCGACCATGGGAAAGCACCAAGACACGCTCAAGGGGCAGTTTGGACAGAGTGATGGATGAAAGCAGATATTTTTGTGTTTTTAAAAATGAATCAGAGAGCGAGCGGGTGCAAGCAGCTCCTTGTTGATTTGGTATCTTAGTTCCGCATGGTTGCCTTATGAAATTATTTATATAACGTGACAGATGATGAGGTGGAGAAGAAAAGTCCTTGTTGTGACGACGCTTGTAATGTTATGTAATCCCGCCCCCTAAATTCTGTTAAGGCCGTTTTGGGCCGTTTCCCAGGACCCCCCTCTCAGTCAGGGGTCACGGCTACAATAACAACGTCTGCAGAAAAACTCATGAAGTGTGTGTGTGTGCGTGCGTGTTTGTGTGCAGTTGCGAGACGTGTGAATCCTTGTTTAAATAATCAAGATGCTTTGTTAATGACGCAAAAAACTTTGTTCTCCAAAGATGGATGGATGGATGGATGGATGGATGGATGGATGGATGGATGGATGGATGGATGGATGGATGGATGGATGGATGGATGGATGGATGGATGGATGGATGGATGGATGGATGGATGGATGGAGGTGTTTTATGTAATGTATGAAAATAAACACGTGTTGTGTGCTCCCCTGCAGGAGCGCGTGGAGTATTTATTCCTCATCATCTTCACCGTGGAGGCGTTCCTAAAGGTGATAGCCTACGGCCTGCTCTTCCACCCTAATGCCTATCTGAGGAACGGCTGGAATCTGCTCGACTTCATCATCGTAGTGGTCGGGTGAGTCAGCGGCGATTGTTCTTCTTCCCCTCACCCCTTCTTTTTTTTTTTTTTTTTTTTTTTTTTTTTTAACTCATTTCTTAACAGAATTCCTCAGTGACCTCATGACCGCTCCGACAATGGAGCAGTTTCTTTCTCTGTGTGACAGCTTTGCAATGGCAGCGTGAGTGAGTCACAAAGGCCCCCGTTTCCCATAACCGTAAAGTAATCTTTCACAGTGAATCTAGTTTTAAAGCCGCACTAAACCTTGGCCTCCAGTGGATTGGTGAGCTTTAAACTGATTAGCTTGTTAGATGCTGATAGCAAGAGCTCAGCAACTATGGCTGCTAAGCTTCTGCATGTGTGTCTTTGACTATGAATGTGTGTGTTGGCTAGCATCACGGTGCTAGCGCCTCTGGCATAAACACAACCTGTACCATCCTTAGACGGTTATCTCGCCTTTCTGTTTGCTTGTCTGAAGCTTTTGCTGTCTACGTCTGGACGGAGGCTTTTATGCTTACAAAAGAAGCGCCGCCACGGCGCTCGTGTTCTACTGTACGAGTGATGAGTTCTTTCTCTGACCTTGGCTGAGTGTGGATCAAGGAATATTGTCAGTCTGTGTTTTAGGAATGTCACCTTTTAACAACAGAGCAGGTCTCCCCCAATTAGCCCCTGGTAAACATCAATAACACCAATTAGCTTCCTACCGGCAGATTGTTCCTTGAAAGTGACACTGAGCACTTAATGGACTCGATATTAAGTGCTACGATGGACGACGAAAGATTTTTTTCGGTTGACTATCATGGGAGTAAAGTCGATCGAGTCAAAGCCGATGAGTTGATGACATAAATTTTCAGCATTGTGCAGCGAATATTAGCCTAAGCTAATGAAGCTAACCGCTATTTGTTGCTTGGATAGTTGCAGACTTAACAAGGAGTACAGTAATCCCTCATTTATCGCGGATAATTGGTTCCAAAAACCACCCGCGATAAGTGAAATCCGCGAAGGATGGTCACCAACAAGAAGTACTGCGCAGGCTAACAAGTTAGCGGAAAGATGCTAATTTGTGACCGTGCTAACACGCGAAAACGCACTTCTAAAGGAATGTAAACGAACATTTGGAGCAATACTACATTATCCTAAACACGTTTCCTCAATTTAGAAGTTTTATTTTGACTTTTAAATGTTTTTTTAATTTGGAAAAAAAATCCGCGATGTAGCGAAGCCGCGATAAACAAAACGTAGCGAAGGATCACTGTAGTAACATTCCCAGATTGCCTTTAATCAGTTCAAAATGATTGTACAGACATCAGAAATTATATATGGAACAGAATCAAAAAAATATTAGTCAAAACACTGACGCATAAATACACATTCCCCTCTTCATGTCTCACACTGCGCATATCCAGAATATGTTCATCTCGCTGCGTATGAGTGTGTCGTCTTAATGCCAGCCAGCCCGTGTGTGTGTGTGTGTGTGTGTGTGTAAGTGTGGAAATGAAAAATGACAGTGTATGCGCCCCTCTGGAATGGTCAGCATACGGGTGAAAGAGTTTGTCCCAGTGCCAAAGCTTGAAGACACGCAGACAAAAGCTGTAATTGTCTTTTAATGCCACGTCGGAGCAAAAATGCAAATCAGCGGGATCCTTGACGCGCTTTTTACAGACAGTGTCAAAGGCAGGCGGGAGTCTAATTGAGAGGCAGGTTGAGTGACACGGAGATGGTTTTTAAGTGCTCTTTTCAAATGGTCATTTCATGTGTGCTAATTGATAATTGCCCATGACTAATGTGCACTGAGTGGCCTTTGAGGCAGCCGCAGATGGGGAAAAAAATGGTATTGTATGGTAATTTCGGAGTGGTGAGAGGTGAGGTAATTAGCTCTGCTTAATGTACATGCTTTCAATCCTAAAGTCTTCATTTTCATCGGGGATTGGTAATTACTAGCTATCTAGCCTTAATTTTGCTCTTATTTTGATTCACGGCAGCTCGCTCCCGGCAGTTAGCATCACGTGCATTAGCTCTGCGAGCGATATACGTTAGCTGTGTCACCTTGTGTACATTAGCTCTGCTTAATTTATTATTTTTTTATTTTAATTTATTTCAACACTAAAGCCTTAATTTTCATTGGAAGATTAAAAATGACCAGCTAGCTAGTTTACTTTAGATTTTTTTTTTCACTTTAGCTAGTGCCCAGTAGTGTACAACACGCGCAGCTAGCTCTGCTAGCAACACACGAGCTCCGTGTCACAGAGTTCACAGCCTTAATAAATTCACTTTTAACTTTGCAACATTTCAAGCCAAGTGTTATGGCAGCAGATGAAAAAAATATTATTATCGTCATGGCGGAAGGACAAAATAATGATTGTGTTTATATTCTATCTCGCTGCTGGTATTCCTCCGAGAAGCACTTTAAATGATATCTCCAGCCATTTAGAAAAATACATAAAGTTTCCACGCTCGGTTAATGTCTCAGTTTAGTCCATTTAAATTATTAATAAACTAATGGATAGTTTAAATCCAGGGTTGGTGAATTCAATTTTGCAGGGCCTGGAGTTGAAATTAAAGTTAAAAGCGGGTCAAATGAGGCCTGCACTCTTGTTTATTTCCTGTTCAAACTCTTACAGTTGTTTATTTGCACATAAATAGTCAGATTTCACTGTGTGCGTTGAGTCCCATGCCAAATACGCATCACAACACCAATAAACATTTGTTTATTTGGAGTAGGATATCAATATTATGATTCTATTTTTGGAATTATTTCCATTTTTTTGTTTTTGTAGGTTGTTCAGCGCCATCTTGGAGCAGGCCACCAAGGGTGACGGGGCCGCTCCGATCGGAGGCAAGGCGGCGGGTTTCGACGTCAAGGCTCTGAGGGCATTCCGAGTACTCCGACCCCTCCGATTGGTCTCCGGAGTACCTAGTAAGTACACGGAGTGGTAGAGGAAGGACAAAGCTACACAATCGAAGCGTCTGGGGATCAGGTGCGGCTGAAGATGGGGATGAAATGAAGCACTGAGCCGGTATTGACGCTAGCCGCAATAACACACAATAAACAAACACACTTTTGTCTACCTGCGCTTTATCTGATCTCCTCCTGTTTGCTCTCCTGTTGGATTATTGATTTCTTTGGCCGCTAACGCAGATGGGCTCACAGACAACTTATCTGCCGCTTGTAACGTGCGTGTGTTCATGTGTGTGTGTTCGTGTGTGGTGGGCGTGTGCATTGTTCCCATGCTGCACCACAACCGTGACCCTTTCCACTTGCCATTAAATTGGTGTCATGGTGACTGTGTTTTTGAGAATTTTGTCCATGGACAGCCGCTGTGGCTTGTAAAAAATGAGTGTGTAGGTGTTATGGAAAACATTTTCACCTCTATTGCTTAAATATATTTTTAAGAGAAAAAAAACAAAAATTGGCTAAGGTTAAAAAAGTTTACACTTCCTGTCCAGAAAAAAATGGAAAATACCCAAAAGTCAATCTGGCCTGGTTCTTGTGGAGGTTCAAAGATTTCAAAGGGGGTCCTGTGCCCCCGCTGCCCCCCTCTAGCACTGCCTCTGAAAATAATTTACCATTTTGTCAACATTGTGAACTGCAGTTTTTCTTATCTTATTTTTCTCATTAAAAAATAGTCATCTTTAAAATAATGACCAATTGCAGTATTGTCCAACATTTTTGCAAAAGTTAGCAGCACATCATCCAATTCGAACATTCGAACACATTTTTTTTTGTAGCGATGCCTACTAAATTGTCTTTCAAAACATTGAAATGATACATTATGATCTACATCTTGCTTCTTTATGACATTCCCGGTTGTCTCGTGTGTGTGCTCCCCAGGTTTACAGGTAGTTTTGAATTCCATCATCAAAGCCATGGTCCCCCTGCTCCACATCGCCCTCCTGGTCCTCTTCGTAATCATCATCTACGCCATCATCGGCTTGGAGCTCTTCATGGGCAAGATGCACAAGACCTGCTATCACGACCACACAGGTACACAACACACACGCTTCAAGCTATCATATTCATTAAATATTTAATATGGTGGCGAGTATGAAGGATTTTAGCAATAATTGCTAGCAATGATGATTGAAGCAATTTTCAATAAAGGCCCCCCAGGTGTAAATTGACTTGAGTGGTATGATGGTGATGTTAGAGGTCCCCTGAGAGGCTTTAGCGCTCTGCTGGGTAAGTGCTGCCATATACATCAACCCCCTGTAGAGAGCTTTGTCAAATTAGCACAGCGCCGTTTCGCAATTTTTTTATTTTATTGATATTGCTATTGATCGATTCTATATTTGAATCTTAAAGCTGTCTTATTTTTTTGGTTGTGTTACAAAATACATTTTTGTCATTTTCTTACTTGAAGGGTCATTTTATTTCCCTTAAGTTAAATCACATCAAACGTGAAATGTGATGCTCCCCTTCAGGCACCATAGCGGAGGAAAAACCGGCGCCGTGCGCGCCCAAGTTGGCGTACGGGCGACACTGTGACCAAAACAGGACCGATTGCAAGATGGGCTGGGAAGGCCCTAACGACGGCATCACCAACTTTGACAACTTCGCCTTCGCCATGTTGACCGTGTTCCAATGCATCACCATGGAGGGCTGGACCGACGTGCTGTACTGGGTGAGCCGGGCACCAGCATGGATATGGGTGCTTTGATTGACACTTCAGGTGTTGGTATTTACACGCCATGGGAAGCTTCCAATCTACACCCCCGCCGCTAGCACACTGTTTTCCTCCATCTTGAAAAATTTATATCTCACAAATATACTAACAAGCACCTCTTGAATGCATCAATTTCCGAATGCCGACACCTCTTTGCCATTTGATCGTCCACGCTCACCTTAACACGGCAGATATTTCTATTAACCGCCCCCGTCCTCTTCCTTCTTCCTCCCCCTCTGTCTGTCCATCTGTCCGTCTCTCAGATGCAGGATGCTATGGGCTATGAGCTGCCGTGGGTCTATTTTGTCTCTCTCGTCATCTTCGGCTCCTTTTTCGTCCTCAATCTCGTTCTGGGGGTGTTGAGTGGGTAAGCGCTTCTGCTTTGTTGTCTTGTGTGTGTAGATGAAGAAGTGTGCAGCCAGACTCCCACCACCAAACATTTTAAGAGCACCGCCTCCTCATCTCCTTTATTGAAGTGGGAACGTATTACGTGAATGTAAAACTCTTCCCGCTTGTTGCAGGTGTCACGTCCCAATACTTCTGTCCATTTACTTTGCGCGTTTTACCATAAATCCTCCCAAATAACATGTCAAAGCGAGCGTCGTCTCGTTTGCGGTGAAAGCCAAACAAGTGTAATTGTCATCATCCATCATAAAGTAACGTGGCGCGGACCGAAACAATTGATGGATATTCTAAGGCGAGCAACTTTATTACTTATGGAGCAGCACACACACACATTGCACACACTCGGGTATGAAACTAGCAGTAGCGTAGCCATCTGTTATGTTCCTGTCATTTAAGCGCGAGAGGCCGTCACAACCGATTGAAGACGGACAGACACGCATCCAAACTGTGTATTCTATTCCACATCCGAGTCAGCGCTGTACGGTTCACGTCAGGTTAAGTCGACGTCGTACCCGCCCCGTGAGAATAAAAGAGCCAAAAACGTGTTTTAAATAAGTGCTCGTCCGGCAGGCGACCTGGGTTGCTTTGTCGAGTACAAGCACCACCCGGCCTGTCGGGACACGCCGGGCTTTAAATAATTCACCCCCTGGGTCGGCTGTGGAGGCGGAACACAGCAACACAACAGGAGGGATAAAAAAAGTCGGGATTCACTTTTTTTAACGTCCAGTTGAAGGGTAACAAACAAGGAGAATTACACCCTGTGTGTTAGCTTAATGCTAACAGATAATGGGAAACACCATAGACAGGCTAACGAATCACAGAAGTATTTATCCTCTGCGAAGAATGACTTGTTCAGCCTTGTGTTTGTATTACACTGCCCCCTAGTGGCCAAATTGTGATTAATAGAAGGAGCAGCACATCTATTGAATTGAGACAAAAAAATTATATTTAATGACATTATCGTAACAAATTCATTTGGGAAGATGATTTCTTAAAAGATTTTTGGGAAAAGAGATCAAGTGATGTATTGAGGACTGCAGGTCCAGGGGAGTCTCGCTGCACATTTTGTGACTATAATGCCTCCTCTCTTGAGTAATTAATTAAGCAGGCAATTAGCTGCTTTGAGGTTGAACCTCCAGCTCCCTTTCAAGAAGGACACCTGCTCCCGTTGCGAGCCGGCGTTCTAAAATGAGCCGTCTTGTGTATTCATGAATTCATGAAGTGCCGCTGGCCAAACGCCGAGGATCCTACACGAGTGACACATCCCGAGCAATTACCGAGGATCTAACCCTTTTCCTTAAACCCCCCTCCTCACCCCCTCCCCTTTCCATTCTTCTATTGTTGTTGTGTCTCCACCAGGTGAATGATGCAGTAGGGTACAAGTGGCCGTGGGTGTATTTTGTCACCTTAATCATCATTGGATCCTTCTTTGTGCTTAACTTGGTTCTGGGGGTTTTGAGCGGGTAAGGGTTAGGGTCCGAGATCACTTCAGACTAATCTCTTCTTTTCACGCCTTCAGTTGAATTCGAAAGCACATTGTAAATCATTCAGCCCAACTTTTCCGGAGACTTCAAGGCTTGTTTTATCGAGATGCTCTCATCTGGTGATGTTGAATCCAAAGTCCCATGTATGTTTGAATCATTATCCTCGCAGCCAACTGCGGTGAAATCGTACTTAAGCATCTGGCTCTTCGAGTCGAGCAACCCCGACAACTTTACGGATATTAACTCTCCGACGGCCATGTTGCTTTGCTGACTTTTTTGGAATGGCATGACACGGTTAGCGGTGTTTGGTGGGGGTAAAATCTGTTTGGCGCAAATAACTCGAGGTGGCTCGGCTGTCTGTCGGACTCTTTGTCTGACTCGTGACTAATGATGCCGTTAACGCACTACACAGCCTGACCTTTTCCCAACTACTTCATTCGCAGTGTGTTCGAGGAAAGAAGGGAGACTGGCGTGATAATTTATAGCTAACCAGGAAAGGTCCAAACTGTCAACAAGACCATTTCTGTAGCTTGTTTGTTTACATGGACAAAGTGTTATGTGAAGATGAACAGTTGGCGCTAAGTGCTAATTAGCCAACTCGTGTTATTCAAACTAATCAGGTAAGGCTAGGGGAAGAATTTTTAGAATGTCGCCAATCCCTGATCAAAACAATACCCTTTGTACAAATTCCAGGGGGGCTCGTATAGACCCTTGAGGTACTCCCCCCCCCCAGTGACAAGCCAAATATAGCGCCTTCTTCTGAGAGTGCAGGCACTGTTTAATAGTGTTCCCTGTGAATTGAGTCACCTAAATGCTACATGAGGACTGCGAAATATGTGGTTAGTTTATTTAGGATGTGAAAAAATAAGTGATTTATCTCCCGTGTACACACTAACACTCTATAGCTCTTTCTCTTGACAGGTTTTCCCTCCTTCCACCTCCACCTCATCCAAAATGCGTATTTCTTTGAGCAAGACTTTCACCCTGGATTTGTTTTGCTGTCTCTCTCCCGCTATGAATCCTGGATGTGAATCCTGGCACCGTCCTCGCTCGCTTCCAGAGAGTTTTCCAAGGAAAGGGAGAAGGCCAAGGCACGAGGCGACTTCCAGAAACTCCGAGAAAAACAGCAGCTGGAGGAGGATCTCAAGGTAGGCTGTCTGGATAAAAATCTCAAAATGCTAATTATATGCTAAATGTGTTTTTTGGTGAATGCAGGGCTACTTAGACTGGATCACTCAGGCTGAAGATATCGACCCAGAGAATGAAGAGGAGGGTCTGGATGACGATAAACCCAGAAACTGTGAGTCCTCGTCCGTCCATCCTCCTTGTGGCTCAAGTCTTTGGGGCTTAGTCCAACAATAGGTATTAAACTAGTTCAGAGCACCGCTGAGGTTGGAGGCAGCGGATTTGAAAGGCTTTTAGCCCCCGGGAGACGCCGCTGGTTCTCAGAGTGCTTGAGCAGTTGTGGAACGTTTCCTCATCACAGCGTCGCTGTCTAATCAAGGCAACTCTGTATTTATTATGAGAAAGAACTTTGTTGACAGGAGTCCAGTTTGATTCCAAGAGTGTGGCGGTAGTTCTTTATTTTATTTTATTTTTTTTCATTCACATGCAGCGTCTGACTCCAGAGGGTTTTACAATAAGCGTTTGAGATGACAGTGAGGGGAGCTGCCGGCGGCCAAAGACTGACAGAAGCAATAAAAAGCAATGTATCACTTGATAACAGTCCCCCACCCACCTTCTAGTCTCCATCAATGCCGCCTCCATGGAAGCGTCCTTCACTTTCTCCAATGCCACTCAAGTATCTCTCGATCTTTTTTTTTTTTTTTTTTTTTTTTCCCCGACCATTTCCAGTTGGCTGCCGCCCCATTCTCGGCACTCGAGTTCCTTTTGGCAGAGGATATTTCCTTTCTCCAACACTAAATGACCAATCCGCTTTTTTTTTTTGTCAGCTTGTAACAAACAGACAAATTTGTTTGTTAAGACAAGAGACGTAAAAACGCGACAGCTGTCGCTACGAGACAATATACCTGCAATGTTTGCACATGAAAGACTGCAATTTGCAGCTTTTAATATCCCTGAGAGCTGTGAAATCACAAAAGAGGCTTCGAGTCGGCTTAGAAATCCAACCCTATTAGCTGTTGCGTGGCTCGCGTGGCTCCCAAAGCTCCGCAGCGGGAAATACGTAGCACAAGTATGTCAACATTGTAAGATGTGATTACTTTAGGCAGCCGTTGTACACGTCGGGGATGTGTGTTGAAGGTTGTTAAAATCTTTGGATGATTTGTTTTTATGTTGTAGAACAGGTTGGCTTGGCAATATCAATTAGACTGTTCTAATCTAATGAAAAAATACGCTAAGGGAATTCGAAATGTCAAGGCGGCAGACTTTGAACTAGTTTTAAGTTGGGCAGTACAACAAAATATTTTGTTTTGATGTTGTGGAAATTGTCTTGAAATTGTAACTCACAACAAAAATTGTTATTGAGTCCCGATCATGAGAGTGGCTTGAGTGATTGTTAGAAAATTGAGTGTTAATCTGAAAATGGTTATTTATTGACTACAAATAACGTCAGACTTGTGTCCATCTTGGGAATTGTTGCGATTCAGTATTCAAACTGAAAATGCACACTGAAAGAAGTTTTACACTATAAAATGTTTTATTTTTCATAACAAGATTATTAAAATATATACTAATGCTCTACCGATTAATCGGACAATTATAAGTTAAATTGGGGGGTTAGGGCAGTTATATTTTTGCAATTTTTTTTTACACAAATTTCAAAGTAGGACAAAATTGAAAAAATATTTACCAAAAAAATGTTGTTTCAATTTTGTTTGGTTGTAACGTTAGAAAAATGCTAAAGGACCAAGTACGATATTATAAAAACAATAACATTCCATAAGTGTCATTTGATCCTTTTTTTATATTTACAGTAATAACCCGATTCATCGGTTATTGGAATTTTATCCTGCTAAATATCCGAATATAAAACTTTTTTTGCTCCTGCGTCTCTTAGTGAGCATGCCGGCCAGTGAGAATGAATCGGTCAACACCGACAACGCACCCGGAGGCGATGTAGAAGGAGAGACCTGCTGTACGCGGCTAGCGTAAGTACTCACCCCCTTCCCAGACCTGGATCTTTCCCAACAAAGTGTCAAAAGAACCCCAATCACATTAATCTCACAGCGACCAAGGACAACGTTTCTCATTCCAGGTGTGCCAAACCGTAAATTAGCAAAGCATCAATCATCTCATCGTGTAGTAAAAGAGCCTTTATTGCTCACTCCCCCCCCCTCTGGTTCTGATCGCCCGTCTTTTGTTTGGACCCGCCTCACCAACAGCTGACTCACTCGCTGGCCGTTCGTTCACGACGAGATCCGAAAAGGCGCTTTCTCGCTTCGACCCCGGCTGGCTCGCTCCGGCACGCTGTTGTTTATTCATTCTCCTCTCGCTGTCCATCTGTTACTTTGTCTTTGTTTGGCTGTTTGTGGTTTTTTTGTCTGAGCCAAAAATGATAAAAAAAAAAAAAAAAACGGAATGATGTCATAAACTGTGCTAGGAGCAAAATTTGTTTTGCAGCAACATGAGTTTGTTGTCTGGAATTTTTTTTACTTTTTTTTTGTTTATACAGTGTAGGAAAAAAAGATTTTGGTGAATTTCCTTCATTTAATTTTGTCAAGTGATTACATGAAATAAATGTATCTGGATTCAGATCATTTTATTTTCCACGCCCACTTGACAAAATAAAATCGAGTAAATCCAGCACACTTTTTATTTTTTGGATACTTTGGAGTACGCCAACATATTTACTGTCCACTCTGGAGTTTGGTTCTCTTCTTTCTCTTTGTCCTCAGTCTTTTGTTTATGTTGTTGTTCCCGTGGCAAACAATCAAACCGTATTTGACTCCAAAAAAAAAAAATTCACAGTTGGTGTTCATTAAAAAAAGAAAATTGATTTAATTGAGTGGTTGCCACTTTTTACATGTTCTCACAGGGTGATTTGACCAAAACTCAAATGAGGTCGCCGCACCTAATCGGTCTCAAATCACCCTTCACGTTGTGTCGATATCTGTGTTTGTGCGTCTGTGTGTATAATCCATTCTGTTCTCTGTGTTCCAGAAATAGGATCTCCAAATCCAAGTTCAGGTTAGTACATGTTGTTTGCCATCGTCTTCGCTCCGCTCACCTGCTCCCAACTAACGTGTGTGTATATTTAACCAAAATAATATATAATGCAATCTGATGGTAGGTAAACAAATATGGCACGTCGTGGTGCAAAGCGCGTGTCGGCTTCTGTTGCCTTGTGGAATTTGTGTCCCGCGTGATACTTTTTCCAAGTTTTGCGTGTTATTAAAGACGCCTCAGAGCCAGGGGAAGAAAGTCAAACACAAATGATGGATGGAGTGAAAACAACAAAAATAAATGGTGCCCGTTGTCAGTGTTCGCGAATAGGACTTGTGGTTTGTTTGAGCTTTTTAGACAAATGTGGTGATTTGGCGCCCCTCGTTAATGTAAACAGTTCCTTTCCAAACAGGGCATTCCATTTTTTTATTTTGTTTTTGGTGGTCACTAGAGGCAAATAATATTTTTATATTCAAACCATCTGTCGGGTAAAAATCGAAATAATTTTTTTCCCCCCACACAGTTCTGCTGCCAAACAACGGGCGAGAGGGGAACGCCATCAACGCTCTTATTCACTCTTGTTGTCTCGTTTCTGCCTTTTGTCCTCTTCAGTCGCTACTCACGCAGGTGGAACAGGCTGTGCAGGCGCAAGTGTCGGGCGGCTGTCAAATCGCAGGTTTTCTATTGGCTGGTTATCTTTCTGGTTTTCCTCAACACTCTCACCATTGCCTCGGAACATCACCAGCAGCCGCAGTGGTTAACAGACGTGCAAGGTGGAAAAAGTTTTGGTTGGGGTTGATGACATCGTATTTTAGTTGCTAATTTTTTTCTCCCACTTCAGACATAGCTAACAAAGTTTTACTCGCACTCTTCACCGGTGAGATGCTCTTGAAGATGTACAGCCTGGGCCTTCAGGTATGTGCAAATTGAATTTAAACGAAAATTCGCAAGAAATGATTTGAAATTTGACCCCCACACACTCTTTTTTTTTTTTCAAGGCATACTTCGTCTCGCTCTTCAACCGCTTTGACAGTTTTGTCGTTTGCGGCGGGATTCTGGAGACCATCCTGGTGGAAACTAAGATCATGTCGCCTCTCGGCATCTCCGTGCTGCGTTGCGTGCGCTTGTTGCGGATCTTCAAAATAACCAGGTTGATTCTTTTTTTATTTTTTTTTTTATTTTATCATTATAATTTTTTTTATTTTATATATTTGTTAATGTTTTTTTAATTTTTTTAATTTCTTTTTTTTTTTTATATATATATATTTATTTATTTAATTATTATAATGTTTTTAAATTGTATATATATTTTTCTATGGGTTTGTTTGTGTTTGTTTTTTCATTTATAAATGTATTTATTTATTGATTTACTGCTAATCCGCACTCAAGTGACTGAATGTGTTTGCGGCGTCCAGATACTGGAACTCGCTGTCCAACTTGGTGGCCTCCTTGCTGAACTCAGTGCGCTCCATCGCTTCCCTGCTGCTCCTGCTCTTCCTCTTCATCATCATCTTCTCCCTGCTGGGCATGCAGCTCTTTGGCGGCAAGTTCAACTTTGAGGACACCCGGCGAAGCACCTTTGACAACTTCCCCCAGTCGCTCTTGACCGTCTTCCAGGTAAGCCCCTCATCGAAACGGTCCCGTTAAGATCTATTTTCCGCCAAAACAAAGTTCCTTTGGTTCTTCATCAGATCTTAACTGGTGAAGACTGGAACTCGGTGATGTACGACGGGATCATGGCGTACGGTGGACCTTCCTTCCCCGGCATGCTGGTCTGCATCTACTTCATCATCCTCTTCATCTGCGGAAACTGTATCCTGCGCTGAGATGTTTCCTCATGGGATAATTGGGTCGGAAAAATGGGGTGTAATGTTCCTAACTCGTCATATATTTCAGCAACATCCTTAATTTCACCCCCGTGACCAGATATCCTACTCAACGTCTTTTTGGCCATCGCTGTGGACAACCTAGCTGACGCCGAGAGCCTGACGTCTGCTCAAAAGGAGGAAGAGGAGGAGAAGGAGAGGAAGAAACTAGCCAGGTAGACTCGGCCTGACTCGTCATGGGCTCAAACAGAAAGCTTCAAAGGTTGGCGTCCATTTTTTTTTTTCTAGACTGGGCACTCCAGACAAGAGGCACAACAACGAGAAGCCTCCACTGGAGAAAGAGAAGCGAGAGAAGATTGAGCTGAAGTCCATCACTTCGGATGGCGAGAGCAACACTGCCACAAAAGTACACACAATCATTTCCCAAATCTATCCTTTGTATTCGTTTTACATCATTTGTTTCATCTCTCGCGCAGATCAACATGGACGATTACTGCGGCGATGAAAGCGAAGAGAAGAATCCATATCCTGCAAACGATTACATCGGTAAAATATTTAATCGGGAAATTAAGTCGTTCTACGCTTCAGTCGTTATGTTTCCGCCAGGTGACGAAGACGACGAGGAACCGGACGTGCCGGTCGGTCCAAGGCCTCGGCCGCTCTCCGACATCCAGCTTAAGGAGAAAGCCGTTCCCATGCCCAAGGCTCGAGCCTTCTTCGTCTTCAGCCACACCAACAAGTAATCCATCCTCATATCGTCTTTCCTTTTTTTTTTTTCCACAGAACAACTCGAGTTTCTCTCTCTGTTTGCCCTTTTTTTTTTAGATTCAGGGTTCTATGCCATAAGATCGTCAACCACAACATCTTCACCAACCTCATCCTCTTCTTCATCCTGCTCAGCAGTATCAGTCTGGCAGCCGAGGATCCGGTCAAGAACGACTCCTTCCGAAACGAGGTCCCTTTTAAAACACTTGCTTCCAGTCAGTGCTGAATTCTGACACTGGTGGTTTCCTTTTTCAGATCCTGGGCTATGCGGATCACGTCTTCACGGGGCTTTTCACCATCGAGATTATTCTCAAGGTATCGAGACTCTGCTGTGCATTTTAATTGGTGGGCGTGACTGAGCCAAAATACATCAGAGTAGCGCTAATTCGTTATAGTCCAAACGGTCCATTGCAGAACACAAAATATTTGAGATACGGTAAAAAATTTATTGTAAGTCATACAAACGTTCTGGTTGTCAAAAATTGAGTACCACAGGGATTTTCAACCGGTGGTCCGCGGGCCTTTAGTGGTCCATGGCGGTATCGCAAGTGGTCCGCGAAATTGGTAATGGAAAATAATTGTCACATTTTTAAAAATAAAATTGATTTATTGTTTAGATTTCATTTTTTTAGCTAATTTTGTGAATCATTTAACCAGCCAAATTATGTCAAATGTATATTTCAAATTTATATTATATTTCAAAATCTGAACATGTCTTTCAATATCTCCACCACAGATGACAGCTTACGGAGCCTTCCTCCATAAAGGCTCTTTCTGCAGGAACTATTTCAACATTCTGGACCTGGTGGTCGTCAGCGTTTCCCTCATTTCCTCCGGGATACAGTGAGTCCAATATTCTATTGTCGCGAAAAAATTGATCGCCCTGACACCTTTCCCAATTATCCTTACTCGACGTCACTGAGTCCTCACCCGCCCCGTCTTTTTGCCTTCACGGGCCGTTTAGTCGAGCCCTACGGCGACACAAATCAACTTGTCGAGTAGCTAAGTAGGCAAATGTTTTGCTTGGTAAATTGCCTTCACACGGCCTCACTCTTCTCAACAACTTTACACTCCATTGCTCGCCCCCTCCCTCACCCCTTTCATGCTGTTTGTTATTAATAAAGATGTCCTTTGCTTCTTCTAGCAAATAACTCATTGGTACACTGTGCTACTTCTCATGTTTAATATGCTATGCTACACTTTCTGTTTCAAACTCTTTAATAGACTAGACTTCTCGACGTAAGTCCATATTAGTGCTTGTTAATATGACTCCTTAAACACCTTAAATGTGTCAAAACTGTCACTCCCTTGGTTTCTAGAGTTTGGGAGAGTTTTGCCAAAATCGCTTCTTTTAATGATAATATTAAAATGACAATTAATTACTCAATCAAGAGAACTCTCCTGAGCAATAGAAATGGCAGCCTAATGTTAAGTGTTTTTTTGTTTTGTGGGATGTTGGTGGCCGGTCACAGACAACGTCAGTCCAATTTGTAACGTGAATCTGCGTGTAGCATTCATAAAATAGATGAACGTCTCATTTCTTTAATTAAGTCAAGGAAATATTGCCGAAAGTGCCTTGCGGGAGCACTTCCTGTCATCGGCCGGCCGCTTAATGGCGGCACGCACTTCCCCCAACCCCTCCCATCCGGGTCGGCCGAGCGTAGCTTTTATAGCATCTAAAAGGTTTCTTTATTTGCCGAATGGTGGCAGCACGCCAAGTCCTCACGGCTACTTTGACTGTGACACGTCAGCGGCTTCATCCCACCTTTAAACACTTTTCCACTTCCGGTTAGAAGGCGTCACACACTTCTTGCTTTCCACAGTTCATCCCGTAGAACAGGAGTGTCAAACTCGTTTTTGTCGCGGGTAATATTAATTGCTATAAACATCTCTATTTTTTTAACAAACAATTTGCAATTTTAGTATTGACACAAAGTCAATGTATAATTTGTCTTTGCGGGCCAAATATAATTACACTGCGGGCCAAATTTGGCCCGCGGGCCAGAGTTTGACACCCCTAGGATGATGCGCTGACATTTTGGTTAGTGTTTAGAAAAAGTTTTTTTTTTAGTGAAAGGTCAAACTTTTTCTCACACATTTATGTAAAAAAAAAAAAATCAAAATGTCAACGTATTCATTTTGACTTTAGGAGCTTTTGTTTTGAGCACAACCTCTGAACTGACACTTTCCTTACAGCACACTTTGCTTGACCTTGTTTGTCTGGATGTGTTCTTAAAATGTGTGTAGTTGATTCATTGTGTGATACAAGGACTTGTTGTGTTGCTCCAAAACACAATTAACAGTCTTGTGAATTACCCTAGCAAGACAAGTAGAAGTGTGTTTATAGTACTGTGTGTCTCTTTGGCGTTATAGTTGAATACAAATTTACAAATTATCCTTTCGAGATAAAGTCAGTAATTAATCACTAGTGGAGCTATATATTTTTATTTTTGCTCAGGGCCTCCGCAAAGCAAAATTTTTTTTTTTTTTTAAAAACCAAAAAACTCTTCAGAAACCGCTGATGAATATTCATTAATAGTTCCCTATATAGGAGGATGGAAAATAAAATTCTGAAAAAATCAGAGTACACACAAAAGTCTGTTTTGGAACCTGGTGGGGTCCAAGTATATTTTTGGGGGGGTTAGTGCCCTCGCAGCCCCCCCCCCCCTCTAGCTCTGCCAGTGTGCAGGCCACATGTTTACATATCTGATCTGCTTTATGACGTCATTATTTTTATGCTACACTTGTTTTGTAGAATTTTGTGGGTACTTGAATGCACACAAGTCAAAGCAAAAAAAAAAGATTTGCAAAAACCAAAACGGTCCCTTATGTTGAACCCTCTGTAAGGATTCTGAGTGTGTCTTCACTGTTGTTTGTTTTGTGTGTTTTCACCTTTTCTAAGCAGGCTGAAACGATTCATGTCACAATTTGTGTTAAAGATTCCTAAGCGCACAATGTCGTGGAACAAGTGCTTTGGCTGTGTAGAAGATGGATGATGCACAAAAATTCAAACTCAATTTATTGTAGAGTTCTTTAGAAACGATATGATGAGAATTGACGTTATAGTTGCGACATCCACTTTCTATAAATATCTGGTTGGAAAAATGCATTTTAGCTGCTCTACAGCTAAATTACATTGGCGTTCCAGGTCCAGCGCCATCAACGTGGTGAAGATCCTGCGAGTTCTCCGAGTGCTCCGACCTTTGCGGGCCATCAACAGAGCCAAGGGCCTGAAGGTCGGTATTCGATCACGTGTTGAAATCCCCCCAAAAAACTTTCTGACCTTGACCGTTTCCCCTCCCTTCAGCATGTGGTGCAGTGCGTCTTTGTGGCCATCAGGACCATCGGCAACATCGTCATCGTCACCACGTTGCTCCAGTTTATGTTCGCCTGCATCGGGGTGCAGCTTTTCAAGGTAAAAAAAGGCTAAATTATTTTCTACTTTAGGAAGAAGTCATTTACAAAAATGTTTTGCTCTCCAGGGCAAGTTCTTCTTCTGCTCGGACAACTCGAAACAGACAAAGGCGGAGTGCAGGTAAGTGGCGGCCATCTTGATCAATTGCAATTATCTCAAAGCAGTTGTGTCATTGTGTTGTGCTTCTTGACAGAGGCTCGTATATAAAGTATAAGGACGGCGATGTGGCTAAGCCAGAACGAGCCCTGAGACTGTGGGAGAACAGCGAATTTAACTTTGACGATGTGCTGCAAGGCATGATGGCTCTGTTTGCGGTGTCCACCTTTGAGGGCTGGCCGGGGTGTGTGCATGAATGCAAAATCACACACACACACAACGGTTTGTTGTTCGTTTCGGCTCATCAACCGCCCCCTCCCTCCCCCGCAGGCTCCTGTACCGGGCCATTGACTCTCACACCGAAGACGTGGGTCCCATCTACAACTACCGTGTGGTCATCTCCATCTTCTTCATCATCTATATTATCATCATCGCCTTCTTCATGATGAACATCTTCGTCGGTTTCGTCATCGTCACCTTCCAGGAGCAAGGCGAGCAGGAGTATAAGAACTGTGAGCTTGATAAAAATCAGGTAAGGAGGGATTTATATGGTCTGTTCTAAAAATAGATCAGAAAAAGAAACATTTGTAGCGGGGTCAACCAATTTGGATTTTTTTTTGAGCTTCCGATATTTGGCTGAATTTATTTATTTATTTAAAAAATATTTATTTGTTGGGATGTTCGATCCCACTTTTTTTAGAGCGATACTAATTAAATACTGAATTCTTGAGTGGTCACCGATACCAAGTACCGATACAACTAGTAGTTTGGATACATAAAACTTCCAGTACTGCTAATTCAGAATAATTATTAACATGATCAGTGATTAGTAGCCAGCATATGATAATTGATTTTAATGGCAATAATTTTAACGCATTTCAGAAATTTGTATGAAACTACACGTAGTTTATCGGCATGTAATTCTCAATGTCAAAAAAGTCGCTGACCCCTGGTCCAGTGCGTTACCTTTTGTATCTTTTGTGTGTTTATCGCAGCGTCAGTGTGTTGAATATGCCCTGAAGGCCCGCCCCCTGCGCCGCTACATCCCCAAGAACCCGTACCAGTACAAGGTGTGGTACGTGGTCAACTCCTCCTACTTTGAGTACCTGATGTTCACGCTCATCCTTCTCAACACAATCTGCCTGGCCATGCAGGTGAGCCACGCAGACACACATCCTATTTTCATCTCTTTATGCGTCAATTGCGTGTTTCCATTTGCGCTTGGCAGCATCACGGCCAGACGAAGAACTTCAACGATGCCATGAACATCCTCAATATGCTCTTCACTGGGCTCTTCACTGTGGAGATGATCCTCAAATTGATCGCCTTCAAGCCCAGGGTGAGGCCCGCTTTGATGTGAATTGGAGCAGACTTGCATATTTTATAAAGGAACGCATTAACACCTAATGACCCAAATGAGTGAACTCATCCACCCTAACCCTCCCTATTTTCCCCCTCATCTTTGCCTCCTTTGACAAACCTAAGCCTCCATGTGTTTTAATATTAAATACAGTGGCGCCTTGAGTTTAACTTGACCGCGCTTGTAACTTCAAAAACTCTTTAAGTCTTCTTTCCCATTGAAAAAATATATTCCAGCCTGAAAAAAAAAACATACATATTGTCAGTCTACATTTGCTGCTTCACCATGTGTGTTCAGATCGCCGTCACTTAAAGTGCTAATAATACGAAGCCACATCGATGCTGCTCGTTAGCCTGGTTAGCCTCGTTTCCCAACATGTGTTAGCATTAGAGGCTAAGCTACGTGGTCGTTTTGATTTAAACACATGCATAATTCTCTCGGTTTGAGTTTGACCGTGAACTTTAATAAAAAGCTTGAAGGAAAAAAGTTGAGCTACTCGTATCTCAAGGCGCCACTGTGGCATCAAGGCGTTGATATTTCCAAAGTGTGACATATCTGATCCGTGCTACGAGGTGGCGGCAGATGGTGTTTCCCTTCTAACCTTGGTCCCTCCCTCCCTTCCTCCTCCTCATCCTCCTGTGTAGGGGTACTTTAGTGATCCCTGGAATGTGTTTGATTTCCTCATCGTAATTGGCAGCATAATAGACGTCATTCTCAGTGAAATCAACGTAAGTACTCTCCTCTCCCTCTCTCTCTCTCTCTCTCTCTCCACCTGTCTTCTCTCCAATTTCTCCTCTTTCCCTCTCCTTTCTTCCTTCCTTCCTTCCTTGAGTCCGAAAAGACCACTCATTGGATACCGACTTCCATAAAGACAAGTAAGGCAGGCACTAACGTAGTCAGGTTCTTTATTGACGATTAATCGGATCTAACTGCCTCACACCAGTCGTGCATGCTGATTTCCTCCATCATTATTTTTTTTTTGGGGACCAATCAAATGTCTTTCTCTTCTCGTCATGTTTAAAAAGCTTCTTTTTTCCCCCCCTCCTTTTTCTTTCTGTCATCTTTCTGCTCTTTCCATCGCCACGCAGCATTATTTTGTTGATGCATGGAACGCATTTGACGCCTTGATAGTTGTGGGTAGCATTGTTGACATAGCCATCACCGAGGTTAACGTAAGTAGCTCCCTCCACGTTGCCAACACGCTTGCGCCATCCCCAAACGCTCAAACACGCAAGGCGAGCGATACCCATCTCGCATGCCTTCAAATGATTAGCAAGCCTCAGCTGCACCACATTTGATCCCGCGATGGCCCAATTGGGTCAAGTGAACCCAAAGTAGCATTAATTTGAAACACATGAAAAGCACTTTGCCAGCGCTTCTCACTCAATTTTAACCTGTTATTTTTTTACCAAAAAAAAAAAAATGGCTGCACTGTTTCTATCATTTGAATTTGTGACAGATTGGTGTCAATTTTTTTTTTGGTGCTCCCACGTTTCCTTTGGCATGACAAATGACAAGATGCATTGGTTTAGTGTCATTCAATCTCTTTCTAAAATATTTTGTGACAGCAAGGTCTGGATTAGAATGAAAAGATACATGAAGCAGAATCTCGCACGGGGAACAATTTAATCCCCAAATGGTTTCACTCAGAGCCTGCTAGATGTATGTTAATGTATTCATGGATTCATTTATTCTCCACATGGAGGCACAATGGAGTGGCATAACAATGCACAAGCCCAAAACAAGTCAAATGTCGAGTGTCCATTGTGTTTAGACTTCAGGGTTGCTTGCCGTCGTTAAAAAGAAAAAGGGAGAAAAGCTTTTTAGTATGCAAAAGCAGAGTAGGACCCGACAGAACTCCACATCATTTAGTCATAGAATAAATTCTGCTGGCAGGACTCAATTTCTAGGGAAGCAAATCATGTTGTACAACGATGTCGCTTGCAGGCCTGGTCAAATAGATGAATGTCACTTTAAAAATTCATCTTGAAAAGTGCCGCTTTTTATGACCTGGACAATCCCGGCCGGCTTCAAGTCCAGAAAGGGAATCCAGACTGGGCTTTCTATGAACAACACTCGCTGCAGTACTTTTTAGACATTTTGGTTGGACAGTTTGAAAATGACCCAGATATGCATCCATGTCATCTGTCATCTTTTTCCTGGCTGATTTTTCTCATTTACTACTGAAGTGGGTGTTTGGTTTTTTTCACTTCTTGTCATGATCTTTTTTTTTCCCCACTCAGTAACTAAATGTAATAACAAAATAACTTTACATTTTTGTTAACAAAATAAAAAATGCTTTTAAAAGTATCTAACTGCATCTTACAAATGAACATTTTAAAAACAAACAATTAAAATCAAAACAATTAATTAACAACAATTAAAAACAAAAATTAACGAACTATAATTATAGCAAAAAATTATTTTGTTTTTCCACACTTTGTTTTATGTTGTAACGAATAAATGAGGCATAAAGTGTAAGTATATATTTATTGTAACTTTGCTGATTCAATTATTTTTATTATTACTTATTATTTTATTATTATTTATAAAAAAAAAAGCCTGTTGCTGCTACTTGCGCTCCAGCAAAAGGCCGTTTAACACAAAAACAATTTCAATTTAGAATAAATCCCTTCCTTCCTTCCTTCCTTCCTTCCTTCCTTCTTTCCTTCCTTCCCTCTGTCCTTCTTTCTCTCAATATCCATTCTGTATTTTGTTTTGTGTCAGTCAACCTCGCACACAATCAAACACGACACACACCCCTCTTACCGGCAGATGGTATAATCCTACCATTTTGAAGTGAGGTGGCCCGGTTACAATGAGTCACCTTTCTTCCAGGAGAAGCTTTTGGAGGGTAACGTTGCGCAAGATCGCTCGATCCGTCGCTCCGAGCTTGTTTAAAATGTCGCTTACTGGAGGGCGGGGCTTACATCTTTGTGCTTAAATGTGAATGTGAGATTGGGGCGCCTATTTGACTCGAAAGGATTGTTTGGAGCTCAAATGAGGCCTCGAATAGCACATCGGGTGTTTTCCAATTGTCTGCCCATACGGTAAACACAGCTTGAACGTTCCGTAGCGGCATCTTCTGCTATTGCATCGTAGCTCCAGCTGGCAGCAAGATAAACAGATAGTTCCAGAGGCAGCCTTCCATCTATCACCGTGCACATAAAGCCACGGGCACCTGCACATAAATGTTGCAGACACATCATCGGCTCCTTCGCCTTTCTCTCCATGCTGGCCCGGGCCATTATTCATTATTTCAGCCCCGAAGCGTTAAACAGACTTTTCCAATATCCTACAGTCCCAACATGGTTCAAGCTAGCCTTATGCCACCCATCTATACGCTGTAATATCTTCTGAATTGTCCCTCCTGGCCCAGATGAAAATATTTTTTAATAATAATCCATCCACTTCCTGCTTGGGACGGCAAGTAAAACTCCTCAAGTATGACATCTAGCTCATGAGCAGCTGAGATAATTTTTTTTAGTAAGAATGGACGGCAAAAAAAAAACAATTGTAGGGAGAGGGGACTTTTTTGTCCCAAAATAAATTGTATTACCTCCAAATATTTGAAGACAACTGGACGACTCACAAGGCGCCGCCGCCGCTCTGTTGCTGATCTTTGTTGCCTTTCCTTAAAGCCAGCTGACTCCTCCTCGTCCTCTTCGTCTTCCTCCTCTTCCTCCTCTCACCCCCCTGTGGTAAGACCAACGGTACGCTCCGACGGTAACCTCCGGCGTCGATCCGTCCCGCCGTCCTCCGCATGACCCCCACCGCCGCCACACTGCTGATATTCCATCGTTGTGTGTGGGTCCAATGCGCTGGAGTTGCGTGACTTTTGCAAGTGGCGTGGTTGTTGTTGCCATGGCGCTCGCTGACTCCCCCCCGCCCCCCCCGGTGCTTCGTCATCAGTGCAAACCATCACGCTGTCACACTATTTGATGTGCCCGGGTCTCCTTTTGTCTTTCTAAACTTGATGTCAACTCAGCTTCCTGCCCCACGCTCTCTTTGATTCAATGGGCTGGGTTTTTTTGGGGGGTACACTGTGCGGCAGAGAACTGAGCCAAATCTGTTCCAAAACTTTTACACACCACAGAATTGATGATGTCGTTTTGATAAAGTGGCAACAAACAGACGTGTCCAGATGTTACATCACATGTTCATGTTGCTTTTGTTCTTTCGTCGCTAAGAAGAAACAGTACCATAAATAAATAAATGCGTATTAGAATAGCACTCAACACGATGAATATTTTGAATTTTTTATCATTGACTGCTGGCATACAAAAGAAAGCCGCCGCTAAAAAACCTCCTCAACTGCCAAATTTCCACCTTGAAATAAAAGTCTAAAAATAACTCATGAGGGTCAGTCACAAGAGGTTTTGTCAGTAAAAGCAAACCACTAGAAAGGGGTGAGAATGAGATTTGCCAAGCGTGATGATGGGAATTTATACCAGGAGATATAATATCTTAATCTACGTGAAGCTCCCCAGTTGTTCCCGCACACCAGGAGTGATTTATTTGAACCTCCCTGCAGGCAGAGATTTCTGACGCTTCCGAATTGTTCCGGGCGATTTATGGACCTGCTAGTTTTAAAAATAATCTCTACGGACATCTATTAAAACACGTACAATGGCGCGGCCGTGATGTTTTTTAGGCAAAACAACCAAAATCTAGTAGACGTGAGATTCTGTTTGTTGCCTCGTGAATTCCTCAAACAGACGAAACCTCAATTTTTGTCATCTGAAAGTTTTCCATACTAACTTGGGCATGTGTGCATGTGTGTGCGAATAATGTCAATAACGTCAAAAAGGGCCTGCAAAACTCGGAAGAGAACGCTCGGATCTCCATCACCTTCTTCCGGCTCTTCCGTGTGATGCGTCTGGTGAAACTGCTCTCCCGTGGGGAAGGGATTCGGACCTTGCTGTGGACATTCATCAAGTCCTTCCAGGTGACTCAACTCAAAGGCTCGATCCAATTCAAGTAATTCAGGAAATGATTTCCTCCAGACAGGACAGAAAAAACCTGAATGAAAAAGCTGAAGCCAAAACAGCAGGGGCCCCATAGTTGACCCCTGTGGCACACCAAAATGGAATGTAACAGTAAATGTGATCCGTTTCTCTTCTCCAGGCTCTACCTTACGTCGCCCTGCTGATCGTAATGCTGTTTTTCATTTACGCCGTCATCGGCATGCAGGTAAAACCGCCTCCTGCCTCGTCTCCCTGTTGTATTTAATTGGCCTTTCCTAATTGACCAAAGAGACTCGCGTGTTTTCCTCCCCCGCCGCTTCTCGTGCAGATGTTTGGCAAGATAGCGCTGCAGGACCACACGCAGATCAACAGGAACAACAATTTCCAGACGTTCCCCCAGGCAGTGCTGCTGCTCTTCAGGTGAGGGAGATTTCAACGCTCCTTATCGTCTCCTTCGACACGCTCGGCGCCCTCTCTGAGCTTCTTTTTCCTAAAATAAGCTTCACTCGTGGATTTTCTTTTTTCGGGTTAATTAAAATATACGCTAATGTCAAAAAAGGTATTTTAAAAGTGTGTTACACATGGCAGCGTGTAACAATTTGAAGCTCCAGCTGTGCTGGAACATTGGTTGGAAAAAGAAGTGAAAACAAAGCATGTCGGGCAGATGTGCGACAGGCGAAGCGTGGCAAGAGATCATGCTGGCGTGCTCGCCCTACCGCCCATGCGAGAAAGGATCCTCCAATGAGAACATCACCATCCAGGAGGACTGCGGGAGCCAGTTTGCTATCATCTACTTTGTCAGCTTCTACATGCTCTGTGCCTTTCTGGTGAGCACCAAGTCTAAACCCGCCCAAAATTAAATTTGGTGATTTGAAAGAATTTAGACGGAATCTTTTCTGTAGATCATTAATCTCTTCGTGGCTGTCATCATGGATAACTTTGACTACCTGACGCGGGATTGGTCCATCCTGGGGCCGCATCATCTCGACGAGTTCAAGAGGATCTGGGCTGAGTACGACCCGGAAGCTAAGTGAGTTAGCGTAGCGACGCCGTAAACGGATAACGAGCGGTGTGCAAAAATCATTCACGTGTTTTGTTTTTCAGGGGGAGGATCAAGCACCTGGATGTGGTGACTCTCCTCCGAAGAATCCAGCCACCGCTCGGCTTCGGGAAGCTCTGTCCTCATCGGGTCGCTTGCAAGGTTTGCACGCCGGTTTGTACTTTAGCTGATTCCAGAAGATCATCTAGCATTGTGTTTATGTTTGTATGTAGCGTCTGGTATCCATGAACATGCCTCTAAACAGCGACGGAACCGTCATGTTCAACGCGACGCTGTTTGCACTCGTCAGAACCGCACTGAGGATCAAGACAGAAGGTACAGCGCACATAATTAGACTCACTTTTCATGCATGCAAGTTGTTTATGTTCTGTGCGTGTTTTTAGGGAATCTGGAGCAAGCCAATGAGGAACTGAGGGCCATCGTAAAGAAGATCTGGAAGCGAACCAGCATGAAACTTCTGGATCAAGTGGTGCCCCCTGCTGGCGGTGTGTAGTATTGCATTTTGGAAAATCCCCGATTTACAAGCAGGAATGTAACGTTCAAAATGTTTTTTGTCGACTCAGACGACGAGGTGACCGTCGGAAAGTTCTACGCCACCTTCCTCATTCAGGAATACTTCCGCAAGTTCAAGAAGAGGAAAGAACAAGGTCTGGTGGCCAAAGTGGCGCCCAAAACTGCCCTCTCTCTGCAGGTAAGCGCACAAACTTGTAATTTGCATTTCTGCATCACAAACATTTCGCGGTACGTTTAGGCGGGCCTGCGGACGTTACATGACATCGGTCCGGAGATCAGGAGGGCCATCTCTGGAGACCTCACGGTGGAGGAGGAGGTAGACAAAGACCCCAAGGAGCCCGTGTCAGCCGCATCCGAGGACGATATCTTCAGGGTAAAGGTCGGCTACACACACTTTCACTTACTCATAGAAAGCGAGCAAGCAAGAGAACGATGCTTGGCCTCCAGCTTGAAGCTCTCCATGTAGATATGAATTAATATTCATGCATGTGCTCAAGTACATCAATTCATATTTGGTAAGTTTCCATTCAAGCAGCCTCCCATTGGTGTCATCATTTCCAGGGCCCGATTGATATTTTAAAACTGGCTGATTTTTGCCGATTTTTCTTTCCTATTAAGGGAGTAAAAAAAGTTTGAATATTCAATATAATTTTTTTAATTAATATTTTTTTATTGTTTTTGCCGATTTTTCTTTCCTAATTATTAAGAGAGCAAAAAAGAATTAAAAATATTCAATATAGTTTCTTAATTAATCAGAATTTTTTTAAATTCATTTTTTCCCCGATTTTTCTTTCCTAAGTATTTAGGGAGCAAAAAAGAATTGAAAATATTCAATATAGTTTTTTAATTAATCTTTTTTTTTTTTTTTAAATGAATGATTCTTGCCGATTTTTCTTTCCCACGTATTAAGGGAGCAAAAAATAAGTTAAAATATTCAATATAGTTTTTTTTTTATTAATCGCTTATCAGAATTTTATTTTGCCAAATATCGGAGTTTGCATCGGCCTCAAGAAATCCATATCAGTTGGGCCCGGATCATTTCCACATAAACCGCCATGCTAATTTGTTGGGAGCAGTTTTACCCCCAAAAAAAATATTTTTTTATTTATTGTAGTTCACAGAAAGGAACGAAATATCTCAAATTATCGAAACTTGAATTGCTGCATTTTGTAAGTTACAACCTGGCTGGAATGAATGTTCCTATTCATATTTTTATTGATAGTGCACCCCACTATTTTTTTCCATTTCTAAATGCCTTTCTGCTCTCCAGCGGTCAGGCGGCTTGTTCGGCAACCACGTCAACTACTACAACCAGAGCGACGGGCGTGCCTCCTTCCCGCAGTCGTTCACCACCCAACGTCCCTTGCACATCAGCCAGAAGGGCTCGCCCTGCGACGTCGAGAGCCCGTCCCACGAGAAGCTCATGGACTCCACCACCTTCACGCCGTCCTCGTACTCGTCGTCGGGCTCCAACGCCAACATCAACAACGCCAACAACACCGGCATGGTGGGCGTGGCCCCGCAAGGCGTGGCCCGCTTCCCCGGCCCGTCCATCAGCACGGTGGACGGCCACACGGGACAACCGCTCACGCCCATCCTGCTGCCCAGATCGGCTTGGTGCTTCCCTCCCAAGAGGTCAGTCATCCGTCAAACCTCGAAGGACGACAATAATCTCTGCTCGGAAACTTTTCATTCCTCTCTTCTTCTCCTTGTGCGCATTGGCAAGCAGGACGTGTTTTTTTGACAACCTCATTCGGTACGTCGCCCAGTGTGCCTTTGCCCGGTCTCATCTGAAAAGGCGCGGATGAGAAAGTGCCATAGCGACGACGGTTGCTATGCACTGCTTGCGTTGCTGGAGCAAAGCTGGGGGATGGAGCGTTTGGTGCACCAAACCTTCCCTATCCAAGGCTTTTGGCGCTGCTCTTTTATGATTTGTCACTCGTGCTTCTGGTGAACTAACCACACGTTTGCTTTGGTGCCCTCAAACCAGTTTTGTAACAATTGGCGGGACATTGAAGTTTTTATTCTCAATATTAGCTTGAACGCTAAGCCTCGCTGCTCCTCCAATTTTTTTTTGGCCTGAGCTTCGACCCGCTTCAAAATTAAACTCTGCTCGTCGGCACGTTTGTGTTCATTCCGCGTCTCGGCCCGCAGCTCCGATTCGAGCGACAGCCGCCTGCCGATCATCCGCAGGGGCGAAGGCTCCACGGAGGAGACGTACGACGAGAGCTATGCCGACGAGAGGGAATTCCACGAGGACGACCACTCGCTCTCCTCCGACATGTACGACTCCAAATTCAGAAGCGTGATGGGGCGCAACATTGTTATCGACAATTTTTTTGGCCTTAGGCTGATATACCGCGATGACACCTGCAAGCAGCTGACTCCCATGGAGGAAGGAGAAGACATGGAGGAGAGAAGAGGAGGTGGAGGCTGGCAATCTCCCAGAAGAGTTTTTCTCTGTCCCACTTCTTTAGGTACAACGCCATTCACTCATTTTATCTCTGTTGCTTTTTTTTTTTGTTTTACCTCCAAGTCCTTTCTTCAGGGCGGAGATCTTCTTTCCATTTAGAGTGTCTGAGGAGACATTCGAGGCCGGACGTCTCTCAGAAGACGGCCGTACCGCTGCACCTCGTCCATCATCAGGTAGAAGTCGTTTTATTCGCTTGGGAGCTTCTTGTGGATTTGCTAACTCGCTCCTCCCTCAAGGCGCTAGCGGTGGCCGGGCTGAGTCCATTGATAAGGAGGAGCCACTCGCCTACCCTCTTCAGCCGGTTGTGCTCCACACCTCCGGCCAGTCCCCCAGGTAGTCCTCCTCGTCGACCTGATCATCAGACTGAGCTGAGTGTTTTTTTTTTTCTCCTTCCGTAGGACAAGGCAGAGACGCCTCGCATCAGTGGGTACCCTCGCTAAGGTTAGAGGGCTCCAACTCTCACGAAAAGCTCAACACCAGCTTGCCCTCAGTCAACTGCGGGCCCTGGTAAGACCAAACAATCGAAGCGACCGAAAAAGCCGTCAGGGTGGACTACACAAGATGTGCACTCAGCAGAGTGACTTCATTGTTGTGAAGACAGGAGTTGTTTGTCTTTTGCAGGTATAGCGACAGTAATGGGAACAGTCGGGTACCTAGCCCCGCCTCCGGTATGCCGGCGACCAATCAGAGAGCACCGCGGCCGGTGTCGCTCACGGTGCCCTCGTTATCGAGGCACGAATCTAGCTCGCTGTCGCACGGCAGCGCCGGAAGTCTGGTGGAGGCGGTAAGTGTGTGTTTAAGTGCAGCCCCCTACCAATTTATTGACCTCTGACTTAACCTTTTCAGGTGCTAATATCAGAAGGCTTGGGCCAGTTCGCGCAGGACCCTTCCTTCATCGAGGCCACAAAGGCCGAGCTGGCCGACGCCTGCGACATGACCATCGAGGAGATGGAGCACGCGGCCAGCAACATCCTCAACGGCAACACCTCCGTCGCCGCCACTGCCTCGGACGCCGCCGCCGCGCCCGCCGCCTCCCAGCACAGCCCCAACGGCAACCTCCTGCCCTTCCTCAGGGACAGGGACCACGGAGGGGAGGACGGCGGAGAGGCGGGCGGGAACCGAGGCTCCGTCCACGGGCCGTCCTCTGTAGAAGAGCGACAAGAGCTCCTGGCGGAAGAGCGGGAACAGGAAGAGGAGGAGGAGGAGGAGGAGGACGTCGGGGGGAGGGAGGAAGGACCCCACCGAAGCTCCTCGGTGATGTCGAGGACCAGCGTGCTGCTGGAGGATGAGGACATGGAGTGTGTGACAAGTTTGTAGGGGCTCCGCCGGACGTCTCACGATTGGTGGCTATGTTAGTCCCCGCCCCCTTCACACACACACGCCTCTATTGCGCCAGAGGAAGCGGCTCCGAACAATGTCGGCCAAGACGCGTCACAAATGCTTTGTACGTCTGAATGTTTGTAGTAAAGTATATCACACTATACTCTATATTATCAGAGTGTGCGCTTGTGTGCGCGTGTTTTTCCCCCCTCTTTGTACGCACATGCGTGTGAGAGTGCGTGTCTCTAAAGTGCCTCACAGTTTTCTCACGTCCTCAAAGTGACGAGCAAAGACGGCCAGGGGAAGGCAAAGATCCGTCAACGGAGCTCCTCCTCCTCCTCGGTTCACTCGGGATGAAGCGCTGTATTGTCAAAAATAATAATCATCATTTCAAAAGCGCCCTCCTCTTCCAAAGGAACGCCCCCCCCCCCCTCACACCGGGGGATGGACCAACAGTCACCAAAATGGCCGACAGACTGGCTTCTTTTTTTGTCACTTCCTGCTCCCAAACAGAAAACGTGACGAGCAGAGACGTGAGCAGCCTTTTTTTTTTTTATTTCACCTCATACCTCACCATCCTTCCCTCCTTTCGCCATACCGCCATTTTCTTTCGGCGAGGAGTTGGACAGGACTCCGGCCTCAACTCTGTGTTGCCCGCCATTTTGTTTTCCTCCTCATGCTGTCTAATTTATCCTTGATTTGTTTGCACAATCGGGGTGCTGGTCTTTCTAAATGTACTTTTAGGAGAATTTTAAGCGGTTTTAAGTAACGAAGCAGGGCGTAGGCCTTTTTATTTTGGAGGGTGCGTGTCTGCGTTCGTACGATCGCGTGTGTACGTGCGTGTAAAGACAAGTGTTCTTTCTCTCAATCAGTATGCACCTTTTACAGATTGTATCTATTTATTTATTTATTTTTTTCCCAAAAGAAAAAAAAAAGATGTGAGTGTGTGTGCGTTCTTTGAGTGGCTACATATGTACGCTTCAATGAAAAAGATTTTTAAGCCTAAACAGTAATTTAAGGTAGCATTACAAGGGTGTGTGTGTGTGTGTGCGTGTGTGTATGTGTGTGTGTGAGACAGGGTTACCACAGACAGGCATGCTTCCAAAGTGTTTCAAGGTTCGGACTTTTCACATTTTAATCGTCACGGGTTTTGGGGGTTTTCTGTTCTGAGATAGATTTTCTTTTTTTTTTTATTTATGTGCTGAAAAAAAAAGTCATGAATGCAGTGAAAGGGCCGTAACACACTGTTATCATTGTTTTTCTTTTCAAATGAACTCTTAGGGCTGAGTTTAAAGATGCTGCAAGAATTTTAAAATCCATCTTCGAGGAAAAACATGCTTCCCTTTGTTTTTTTTGGAGGTGGTTTTTATGTGGGCCATGCGGATTTTGTCCATCACAAGTCCGAGTTTGTAGCAAGAAGGCACTGACAGATTTGGAAATGTGGGGAAATATTTTCAATTGCTAATTATAGTTTCAACAAATGTTGTAGCTAGTCCTCTGACGTAGTAGAGGGCAACTGTCTCAAATGTCACTCTATGGGTCTTCCTTTATTTAATTGTTTTTTTGTAAATACTTTCTTGATGGAAAAATAAGTCAATTTTGGTCAGAAATTAGACCAACATGCTATTTGGTTCAATTTAACACAACTTTGAGATGTTTTTTTTTTAATTATTATTAAAACAACCCAAATTTCGGTCAAATCAAAAGGTTGGCTGAAATATATCCAAAAAATGGTTCAGTCCGATGTTTGACCAAAATGTGGTTATTTCTGATTTAGAGTGTATTTTTCATTTTCTATTTCATCCAATTTGGGTTACTTTTAACCAGGCAGTTTTAAGACTAAAAGATAATCCAAGTGTGGGTCATAAAGTAAAAAATATATATAATAATAATGATAATAATAATAATAATTAAAATATATATATATTTTTTTTAAATTTGATTATTTAACCCCAAAAGTAGGGTCAAATGAATAATCTACAAAACAAACCCCAAAATTATTTTTTGTAAAATTTTCTTTCCCAAATTTACATGGGAAAAAAAGTGTAAAGTGACTTTTGGGACAGCTTGTTTTATAAATTTGATATGAGGGCAATGATGCACTGTGGCCCTTATCCATGTGCGTGTGCTGTGACGCCCTGTTGCCTCTGGAGGAGAAAACCACTCAAACCTGGAGACAAAGATCGTATTTGCCACATTTCTCCCAAGACAACACTGCCATGTGTCCCTCTCATAGCAGCTCTTGGCAGAGAATGGATGCAGTATTCACCACCACTCTTGTGAGAATTATGCAAACTTAATGTGAATGTGATGTCACGTGGCTGGAAAGCCGTCGGCTATTTTGGATTCCGTTGCTTACTTGCGCTTATTTGCAGTTTTGTTTGAATGCACGATTGGATATTTAAAAGATTTGTTATCTTGAGCGATTTGACTAAAGGCCCCATTGAGAATTCCTCAGATGTGACCCTGAATAACCCTGTCTGGTAACAGCAAGATATGCAATAACTTTGTCTGTACGCTTCCCCCCTGGCATGTTTTGTACCCCCCCCCCCCCCTCCCATGCCAGAGAAACCTAACATACTTGAAATCAGGTGAGATGCAGTGTAGTATTCTTGACGTGTTTATTGACCTGAAATTAGTTTTTTGCTCTTTTGTTGTTGTTGTTGTTGTTCTTGCAGTCTGGGAGCCTGATGAACGGTTGATTAATTTCTCTGGTCGATGCGAGTGATTGGCAGGTGTCGCCATGACAACATCAGAGTAGGTGATGAACGATTTTGAAAAATCCTATAACGATTAAGCGATTATTTTTTTCAATCCGATGTTTTATTTTACAAGCAGTTAATTAATCCGGATTACAGTAAACAGTACTAGATTTGTTATACAAATGTAAATTAACGTCATTTTAATTCGATTAATCGTTCAACCCGACTGCTTGTACATGCAGTAAATGATATTAAAGGAAAGGATAATTTTTGCATATCTTGAAGAGGACAGCAGGGTTTTTCTGTTTTATTCTCCGAAGAAGGGCTGCCCCCAATTCAATGTCGAGCTCATTTAAAGCCCCCTCTGACCCCGGCATATATTAAAAAGTGATCCTTTGAGATTATTCATAAAGAAAAGTGACTCATTTATTAATTTTGATATTTCCCAGAGGCATCGTTGAGATTAAGAAAGCTCATAGGCGGGGGAAAAAAAGATGTTTTAAGGTTTAGAAAATGACAAGACAAATGTAACCAATCAATTTCACAGTCTTCAGTGGTGCCTTGAGATAAGAGTGGCTTGATAGCAAATGAAGTTTGTATCTCAAGGTATACCAATGATATAGAGGAGTTTAAAATTCATATTGCCTCACCATAGGCGGACGATTGTATATTTTTCTACAAATATATAATCAAGAGAATGTTATGGAAGTAGAGGTCAAGAATGTATTTATGGCCTACTGACTGTAGTGTCAGCATGAATTTATCGGACCATCCCACTTGAGATATATTACGGAAATTTTTCTCACTGAAATATATTTGTTTCGTTTCAAAGAGAAAAGCCCAAAAAGCCTTTTTTTTTTTTTTTGCATGGCCTCCAATCAATTTCAACCCAGAATGAAGAGCAGGTGTACAGATATTTTATGGGAAAGTATATTCTAGAATGCTAGTTTACATAGCGACTTTATTCTATTTTAGATATCAAATGGAGAAATACTTTATGCGTGGATGACAAGAGATGACGGAGATGGACAGTGCAATTGATAGTTCGCAGGCTTTGAGTTGTTATACCCTGATAAGTTTCCTTTCTCACAGCGAGTTTTGAAAGTGCATGTGCAAAAACTGAAGTGACCAAAGCAAAAGGATTGATATTCAAAAGTCAACCCAGGTGAATAGTAACAGTGGTTACGAAGTTGAAGCAACTGAGGCTTTATTCGTCTTATTTATTTGCTGTTAATGAAAACGAAATACCTGGCGTGGGAAATTTGATTCAAGACACATGCGAGTCAACTTTTTAGCTCACAAAGATTCACGCGAGCATGTCTGTATACGGGTGTGTGCTTGTGTGTGCAGCTTTAATGAGCCTTTTATTTTGCTGACAGAAATGAGTCGAAAAACTCTCTCGCAGGGTTGGTTGTTTTTGTCTTCTTCACAGCTGGGAATTATGCCGAGAGGCGTTCAAAGACCAACTGTAGTGTTTGGATGACATCACTATATTTTACTGTCAAAATGAGTGTTTAACGGGTGGCAGTGTAGGGATGACAAGCCACACCCCTTCGGTTGCGTGAGGGCTTTTTATTGGCCCCATCACTTGGTCGCCTTGGTTACGGCTGCATGGTCTAACACTCTTTCTTCTTTTTCTAAGTTGTTTCTTTTATTTCATTTTAGACTCTAGAAAAGGGAAATAATATACAAATTAAATCTGAATATTAATTCAATCACTTTTCTACTCCTATTTTCCAAAAAAAAGTGACACTGAAAAAAAACCAAGAAAAAAAAGTGGATTTGTAAATAAGTCGTGTACAGTTTGTATCTGTAAGTCGTCAGTCTGTCATTGGTGACAGAGTCTGTCTTGCTTATAACGCACGCTACCAGTAAATAAAAAATATAAAAAGGAAAAAGTATATTTAGACTGTATGGTCCCTTGAAAGCAAGTTTTAAATTAATATCTGATGTATATTCCTGTAACATTGCATTTTTATCTGAGGAATGATGTTATTAAAAAATTGCAAATAAATTGCATTTCCTACAATCGTCTTTTTCATCTTTCATCTTTATATTATATATTGTATTTGATTTTAATTCTACTATAGAAATGCCAAAATAGCCTGATTTACTTATTTGTTGTCTGGAAAGAGTCAGTTAAAGAGAAATAATTGTTCGATTTTCGCTTTTTATTTCTAAAACGAAAACAGAATATGGCACGAGACACACATCGAAAATCGGCTCGTAATTTAAGGAAAAGCAGTTCGGAAGTTGAATGATTAAATATTTGTTTTGGATTCCCGGAAGTTATCATTGGCAGCATTTCTCATATTGACCAGGAGATGGCGACGTTTTTCAAAGCGTGAAGTCCACCTGGAGTCGGCGTTTACATTTCGTCTCTTGACCTTTTCTCAGTGTTTGTATGTTGCAAGTTACTAATCACTAACCTGACAGATCTTGAATTGTGTGTTTCTGTGTTTTTAAATGTTATTTTTCTGACTCAAGCACACAAGAAGACACGCGTATTTAAGTATTTTATTCATGATCACCAATAAAGCAAAGTAACATTTGACTCTTTGTCACGTGTCACATAAACAGAGCAGAGTTAAAATAGGAAAACAATACGATAAAATAAAGTACGATAAAATATCAAATAAAAAAATTAGAAGATGATCCCCCGTGAGAGGCGGGATACACAAGACTCTGGAGACCCGCCCCCTCGGTGTCAGAGGTTGAGATTTTCCCAGCAGATGTGTGTGTGACAGAGAAAGAGTGTGTGTGTCCCACCAGGAAGCAAAAAAACGCTGCACAAACCTTCATAGAAGCATTGGCACCCCAAAAAAGCTCATGTTTGCCTGGCAACATGTGTGGGAGCCGTGTAAGAAACTCACCTGGACGTTATGATGAGGACTTCTCCTTTGTCAACCCCGTGGTCAAATATCTGCTCTTCTTTTTTAATTTCATTTTCTGGGTGAGTCTGCTGCAGATTGTACATTGTTTACGGATTTAGTGAGTCAAACTTTGACAAAGTGGTCCAACTCAACTCAACACACGTTCGCAAATGTGCAGCAGCTAAAAGTAAATACACGTGTTTTACGTGAAACACCAAAGTCCAAATTCATGTTTGTTCACTTTAAGATTTGGATAACAGATTAAACGGGAAGGTGCACACAAAAGGAACACAGTCACAGGATTAAAATTTATTTAACGCCCTGTATTAGTGTGCGGCAGCATGTCGTGCATGGGCAAGATGAGAATGCGTAAAAACTTGAAGCGAATCCTGGTGGAATGTGCAGATGTTGTGACATTTGCCCCCGGCACGACACGGAAATTGACTGTCAGGTTTAATTCCCTAACTGTTAAGAAAAGCATCAGCAGACAAACCACAAGTGAGACAGAATATTAATTCTTTTCTCGCGAGGAGTGCAGTACAGATAGCTTACAACAATCTCACTCCACTAAATATCTGTTTGCACTCCTGCTCTTTTTATTTGGATTTGCCCTACCCACAGTGTGAGACAAAAAGCCCCTAAAGGGAAGGGGGAAAGCGTGTGGGCTTTGCCTCGTAAGCTAAAAAAGCGCAAGGTGTTACATACATATATGGCAATATAGGATGAGGAATCAGCAACCACTCCTTGTCTCTACAATAAGAACAGGAAACGTGATGTTTGCTTGTCGTTCCAAAGAGTGCGTAAGGCTGCGGTGAGGCGTGTTGTTTCTCGGAATTGTCTTTGTTTCAATTGTTTCAGTAGATGTCTTCTTCTTGCTGAGTTGTCAGCCGCGTCCTGTCTGACCCCGCCGTAACCTCTCTTCTGTGGTATAACATAGAAACAACAAGGCCAAGCAGCAAGCATATATTGCAGTAATATTGCGGTAAAGCATCAATAAAAGAGAACGCATGATAACATATATATACATTTTTCTAACATTGACATTTAGAAATAGCTAGGTATTGTAGTCGCACATAAAGTACACACCAAATTTGAAAAAATCAGTATTTTGTTTATAAAACAAACTAGAATTATTGTAAACATTTCTTTTGTTTTCATTTTTGTCAGTTAATATCATACATGAGCTTTCGAGTTTATTTTAGATTTTTCTTTTTTTTTTGCAGCAATATAGAAGAAAGAAAGTTGACATTTTATTTGGGAATTGTTGTAAAGAACAATCATACTAAAACTAATACAAACTAGTCTAAACTAAAATGAAGCATTTAAATATACATTTAAAAATATAAATATGTACAGCAACACCAAAGAATAGAATTCAAGAAATTGTGATATAAGAAAAATACAAATTACAGGGTGACACAAAATACCCTCATACAAACACTAATGAAAAATTCCCTCATTCAAACACCAAAGAATCGATTCGCTTGTCAACTACATGATAGAAACAATTTTCTAAGTTTTTAAAAATATTTTTGTGCCACATCGCCACCTCCCCTGTGCAAAATGTTTGCCTCTCAGTCTCAGCAGTAGCAAAACAGTGTTCAGTTTCTTCACACAAAGAGCACCAGTGAGTCACAATGCATTAGTACAGTAACTGGATCCACTTTATTCAAAGTGGACATTCATACTGAATTCAAATAAATAAGGGGCGAGATGAGCATCGGCTGCTGCAGTAAATCAAAATCTGTTGTTCTTCTTGAGTGTTTTCGACAATGGCAACACTCCCAGGACAAGTATGAACATGTGCTCCTCCTCACGTTTTATTTGCTCAGTGAAGTTGTAAAATGCTCCATTGTGATTCCCCTCATCTTTTTTCTTATAGCTCATCGCCATGATCATGATAGCTATCGGGGTGTACGCCCGTGTCGTCAAGCATGCAGGTAATTAAATTCATCAACCAAACCGGTCAAGTCAATTCAACTCATTATCGACTCGTCCCTTAGAGACGGCGTTGGCGTGTTTGACAGTGGACCCGGCCGTGATGCTGCTGGTGATCGGCGTCCTGATGTTTATCATCACTTTCTGCGGTTGCGTGGGCTCGCTGCGGGAGAATATTTGCCTGTTGGAGTTTGTAGGTTGCCAATTTGTGGATGGTCATTTTGTGAAATGGTGGCTCACTTATTTTCTTTCTTTCGCAGTTCTGCATCAGTCTGACGGTCATCTTTCTGCTTCAGTTGGCTGTTGGGGTGCTGGGATTTGTCTTCTCCGATAAGGTAAAAAAAATATTTATTTTGTTTTAATTATATATTATTTGGGCTTACTAAGGAAGGCTTATGTACTGCACATAGCTGTATTATACTGCCCTCTAGTGGTCATGCCACATACACCGGTACTTTTTTTTCTACCAATTTCTGCATTTCTTTTGTTATATTTACATTTTCTTTCAAACCAACTAATAAAGTTTTGTTTTTTCACTAGGCCCGTAACAAAGTGACCCAAATTGTCAACAACGCCATCGTGCACTACAGAGATGACATCGACCTGCAGAACCTCATCGACTTTGGCCAGAAAGAAGTCGGTGACAACCTCACACCTCATCATAAAATATGTTTTTTCAAGTTATTAAAAAAAATATATATATTTTTTAGTTTGGCTGCTGTGGAGCTGTGACCTACACCGATTGGTCCAACAACATGTACTTCAACTGCACTGACATGAACCCAAGTCGGGAACGCTGCTCGGTCCCTTTCTCCTGTTGCATCACCACCAAAGACAAGGTTTCATCTATCCTTCCTCCATTTTTTAGAATGTTCACCAACTAATGTGTGTGTGTACAGGTGATAAACACAATGTGCGGGCAAGGCATTCAGATAGTGGAATACCTTATAGCCGGCAACATCATCTACACCAACGGCTGTATCGATAAAGTGGTGGACTGGATCCATAGTAACCTCTTCCTGTTGGGAGGCATCGCACTGGGGCTGGCCATCCCTCAGGTGGGACTACACACACACACTCACACACACACACACACATGCGCACGCAAAGAGTGAGCTAACAGCCGCCTCTTGCAGCTGGTGGGCATCCTGCTGTCTCAAATCCTCATCAGCCAAATTAAAGACCAGATTGAACTGCAGAACTACAACCTCAAACACAGCGCCGATCCGTGGAGATGACCAATCTTGACCTTTTGACCTCTAACTAACTTGTCATTGTAAATGTACACTGTTAGAAAAAAACCCACTTATTTTGGAAGCTAAAACAATCATTTACCCAACGACAAACCACAGCGCCATCTGCTGGATCTTGCCCCACTTACACGGATATACACTGCTGTTCGCACCATCGCAAATTATTTTCTCTACTTTCATTAGGCTCATGATGCAAACTTATAGAGCAACCACATTTTTCTGCATATGTGTGCATGTTTTTGTGAATTTATTTTATGTTGGTATTTAGCAAGTTTAGAGTGGCAAGCATGTGCACATTGTGTGTTATGTTGGCATCCATGATGCTCCAAAAGGGACCTCAAGTTATTTTTGTAGACTTAATAGAAATAATCTTTAAATGTTACATGAGTGTTTTAAAACTTTTTTAAAGTTTGACTGTGTTTAAAAGTTAGCTATGTGTTACAAAACTGCAAGAATTCAGTGTTGACATGACAACAAAAATGCCTTCTGCAGTGACGGAAAGTCACTAGAAAATCCTGGAACGTTCTTGACTGAATAAACTTGTTTCAGAGTACCGACGTCATGCTGGCTCATTTGAAACATGTAAATGTTGGGTTTGAGAGCTGAAGTGACGCAGAAGAGAGAAAAACAACACAAAACGCCCTCAAACACTCCAGAGAGCCAATCAAAACATTTGCAACGCTATCCAAATATGACGATTGCATGTTTTGCAAAATACTCAATTGCCACTGTCAAGGATTGTGTGTGTGCGTGCGCGCAAGAGAGAGTTGGCCCGGTTTTCACTTTGTGTGTGGTCCTGTTTTTTTTTTCTTCTGCGTCTGACTCAAGCAGGAGGTGGAGGTTGTAAGGAGGCCCAGACACACACACACACACACACACACACACACACACACACTCATGAGTATGGAAACAAAATGGTGTGCAGCCATTCCTGTCCAAATGAATGACACTAACACAACCATAGTGGACGTTGTTCTATTCAAGTGTCTCATTATTCCCATCCAGAAGGGTTGAAAAAGAACCATTCAGTTGTAATTCACTTTTTGTTCATTTAAACACAATTTTCATTCAACTTTTGAGTGTAATACAGTTTAATTGAATATCTTATTAATTTTTGTAATGTTAATGTTCAGACTGCATAGTGTTAAAGTGGCTTACCATAATATTATGAAAACCACTATATATATATATATAACTGACACAATATGAAATAAAATATACTGTTTGTCGTTTTACATAGAATAAAATATCCAGATAAAAGAACAGATTGGCATACAATTAAACATTTTGTCTATTGTTATTGTTGTTGTAGTTTAGGGTGAACACAACAATAATTGTTAAATATTTTGGTCATCGTATTTAGCGACCTGAAAGTTTGTCAAAGTTTGAGATATTTTTGCAGTGCATTGAATGTTTATATAAATGCATTGTGTACTTTTTTTTATTTGTTTTTATCTTTTATCTCTAGGGAAGGCAAAAGAGATTATTATTTGCAATGCTCGTTTTTTTACTGCATCTTAAAAAAAAAGATGAGGAAGAGGAGAATGGGGGGGGTTACCGTGGTGGAGACGTAGTGGATGGCGCATGCGCATTGCCACTTATAGCTCCAGTTACACTTTTTCAGATTTTGGGGATGTGGGGGGAGGGCGAATCTCCAACTTTCTCAACATTTTTCCCACTAAATAAACCCAATCACCAACTTTTTGTGTGGTCACATTGTCGACTTTGATCATTTTGAACTGGTTTGAGGATTTTTCCCGAACTCCTAACGATGGAATTTGAAGAGGAGCCAAAGGGAAAAAAGCACGGAGAGTTTCGTGGAGGAAAAACTTTGTTGGATCGTCCTTGCGCTTATCTTTTTGCACCTATCAGCAAATAAGCGGAACTAGAAGAAACATGCCTTTTGAGCCTCGAAGACAATCGCACTATTAAAGCAACCCGATTCCACTTTCTCGTCATTTTTGCACGATTCCTCCTTTTCCGTGCCCCCCACCCCCTCTTGCTCCCAAGATGTCCTCCCAAGTTTGGAGCGCCTTTGTTGGCTTGTACGGGATGCTTTGCTACACCGTCGCCGTGCAGCTGTCCCCCAACGGGACCATATTTGAGGACAAATGCAAAGCAACGACGACGTGCGAGGCACTCAAGTACAATACATGCCTGGGTTCACCTCTGCCGTACACGCACACGTCCTTGGTACTGGCAGAAGACTCCAGCTCCCAGGAGGAAGCATTTGAGAAGCTGACCATGTGGTCTGGTGAGTTGCAACTACAAGCCATTCGTCGTCAATAAATATATTTTGATGTGATTTATAAAGAGATACGGCAGAAATCCCACTACATTGCAATTGTGATGCACGTACGCCCTCTAGTGGTTAGTGTCAGAATAAGGGATAACATCAATATGATTGGATGTGGGGCCTTGGCGTGTTAAAATATTCCAGCAATGCCAAAATATTGTTAATGTTGAAACATGTTTACGTACATGTGATTCTCAGTGTGTGATCACTTGTGGTATGATGGCTCCCTCTAGTGGTCGCGGAAGAATCACTGAATGTTTTCAAGTCGAGTATGAGATGTTGTGATGTCATCTGCCAGGTCTGCGGAACGCTCCACGCTGCTGGTCCGTCATCCAGCCACTGTTGTGCGCCGTCTACATGCCCAAGTGTGAAAATGACCGAGTGGAACTGCCAAGTCAGAGTTTGTGTCTGGCCACCCGTCGCCCTTGCAGTATCGTGGACCAGGAGCGCGGCTGGCCCAACTTCCTCAAATGCGAAAAATTCCCAGTGGGATGCTCGGTAAGCCACCAGATGACGGACTTGGTTTTCCCATCGGGATCACTGATTGTGTTTGTGTGGCAGAACGAGGTGCAGAAGCTGAAGTTTAACACGTCGGGTCAGTGCGAGGCCCCGCTGGTGAAGACGGACATCCAGTCGAGTTGGTACAAAGACGTGGAAGGATGCGGTATCCAATGTGACAACCCGTTGTTCACCGAGGAGGAGCATGACGATATGCACGCCTACATCGCCTACTTTGGCACCATCACCCTCCTCTGCACCTTCTTCACCCTGGTACGTCATTCCGAAATTTGTTATTGTCCAAGATGGTTCTTACAAGTGTTTGTCGTCAGGCCACGTTTCTAGCCGACTGGAAGAACTCAAACCGCTACCCGGCCGTCATCCTCTTCTACATCAACGCCTGCTTCTTCGTGGGCAGCATCGGTTGGCTGGCGCAATTCCTGGACGGCGCCCGTGATGAGATCGTGTGCAAGAGCGACAACACCATGAGACTCGGGGAGCCCTCGTAAGTTCATCTCGGATCGCCTGATGAGAACGTGCCGGAATTAAATATTTGTGTCCCTCACCGCAGTTCCTCCGAGACTTTATCCTGTGTGACCATCTTCATCATCGTGTACTACTCGCTCATGTCGGGAGTGATTTGGTTCGTGATGCTGACGTACGCCTGGCACACGTCCTTCAAGGCGCTCGGCACCACCCAGCAGCCACTCACCGGGCGCACGTCTTACTTCCACATGGTCACGTGGTCCATCCCGTTCGTCCTCACGGTCGCAATCTTGGCCATCGCTGAGGTACGTCGAGAACATTCTTAGTAGGATTTCTGTTATTTGTCCATTTCAGTTCAGTATTTAACTTTAGAGGTCATAATTAAATACAGTTAGTTTTTATCTTCTGATTCACAATGTATTTATTTCTTATTTTTTTCTTCCCCTTAGGTGGATGGCGATTCAGTGAGCGGGATCTGCTTTGTCGGCTACAAGAACTACAGATACCGCGCCGGCTTTGTACTGGCGCCCATCGGCGTGGTGCTTGTGGTCGGCGGCTATTTTCTCATTCGAGGTCAGTCCCGTCGAGTCCCGCCTCAGTCATCTAGTCCACTGAGCATCTTTTTGTCCTTGTAGGTGTCATGACCTTGTTTTCCATCAAAAGTAACCACCCGGGACTACTGAGCGAAAAAGCAGCTAGCAAAATCAATGAGACAATGCTGAGACTTGGTATGTTTTTTTTTTTTCAAGTTCCTAATGAGTTTTTAATTATTGTGTGGTAATATAAACAAAATTTTGTGTTTTTATTCTCGGCAGGCATATTTGGCTTCTTAGCTTTCGGGTTTGTTTTTATCACCTTTGGTTGCCACTTCTACGACTTCTTCAACCAGGCCGAATGGGAGAGGAGCTTCAGGGAATATGTGTTGTATGTTTTTTTTTTTTTTATCACCTCAAAAAATACTTTGTTCCTATATTCCATAAATGACAATAGGTGCTTTGATTCTTCCGACAGGTGCGAGGCTAACGTCACCATCGCCTCCCAGACCAACAAACCAATCCCGGAGTGCACCATTAAAAACCGACCCAGTTTGATGGTGGAAAAAATCAACCTGTTCTCCATGTTTGGCACCGGCATCGCCATGAGCACGTGGGTGTGGACCAAGGCCACCATTCTCATCTGGAAGCGCACCTGGTGCAAGTAAGCACTTGACGTAAAAATCTCACGTTTCTATTTTAGTATGTGATCACGATTGTTCCCGCCCTCAGGATCATCGGGCGTGGTGACAACGAACCTAAGAGGCTCAAGAAGAGCAAGATGATCGCAAAGGCCTTCGCCATGCGGAAGGAGCTGCACAAGGACCCCGAGAAGGAGCTCTCGTTTAGCATGCATACCTTGTCACATGACGGACCTGTCGGTAATCAGCTAATTATCCTACTGAGAAAATTTACAGACATCGAATCTTGGTGTAAAGTATCACCTAACGATAGATAACGTATTTCTCACGCTTTGTTATTTCTCTAGCCGGAATCAACTTCGAGATCAACGAGCCGTCTAACGACATGTCGTCGGCTTGGGCGCAGCACGTGACCAAGATGGTGGCCCGGCGAGGCGCCATTTTGCCTCAGGACATCTCAGTCACTCCCACAGGAACGCCGGGTGAGAATTTGAGCTCCCGTTTGATTGTTCTTTATCTGCTTTTGTATGGGTACTTCAATTGTATGATAAAATATTCTTGTAAAAGTAAAAGTACCGAGTCAACTCCTTTATTTTGTAAAAGTAAAAAATTACAGATTCAGAAATTTAATTACAAAAGTAAAATAAACATTGAGACATTTTCCGGATGTTGTTTTAGCTAGCTAGCTGGATCGCTAACTAACACTTTAGATCCTGCAATTACTTTCAAACGTCTATCTTGTATTCAGAAACCAATCTCTGAAGTCACTTTGCAGGGATTTTAAGTATTTGTACTCAATTGTCCTTACTGACATATTTTGGGTTTCTTCTGTAGTTCCGCCCCCAGAGGAGAGGAACAGGTTGTGGATGGTGGAGGCCGAAATCTCCCCAGAGATGATAAAGCGGAAGAAGAAGAAAAAGAAAAGAAGGAAGGAGGTGAATGCAGCCGCAGAAGAAGCAGCGACGGCGGACCACCAAGTGTATCCCCAGCGGGAGTTTGGTCGCAGTTCGGTGCCCCGCCTCCCGAAGCTGCCCTCCCACCCCAGCCTGGTGGCCAACCTGCGGGAGCAGCAGAGGCGACAGCAGGTGCTGGAGGACGACGTCCTGCCAGGATCATATCCGGATTTTCCGCCTTTGCCCGGTGATGAGCGCTTTTGCCGCTTACCGCCCTATCAGAGCGCTCGGAGCAGCTACGCCCGCGGTGGGTTCTCGGACCGCCCGGAGGACCTCGGCTTAGGCCCGCGCTGCCCGCCCAGCACCTCCTCTTGCATCCAGGAGGGGCTATCAGAGAGAATGGCGCACGTGGCGAGGGTACCCGCTGGACGGCGGGTCGGCTACGGCCCCATCCACTCGCGGACGAACTTGATGGAGGCGGAGCTTATGGACGCCGAATCAGACTTTTAGATTTGCACTGACAGCTAAAGAAAAAGTGCTGGATACTTTCAAAACTTAAGTGCACCTATGTTTATTTTTTACAAATCTTTTTTTTTTGTATTTTTAAGGAAAGGGATGACAGGAGAAAAGAAAACATATTTTTGTACTGCTAAGTCCGATACAGCTTCCTTGGCAACTTTATGATGGAACACAAATGAGGCAGCTATAAAATGGCTTGAAAGAATATACTGTGTAGATTATGAAAAAACAAGCAGCATTATACCATCTTTAAGGCTGGTTTAATTTTTTTTCTTCTTTTAATTAGCAACATTAATTTTTTAATCACATGAAGCACATAGCAATCTCTCAATTTCTTTAATTGTTACTTAAATATCGACACAAAAATCCATGTACTGCATTCCCTTTTCAGTTTTGTGAGCATGTAAGTTGTCACATAGTGGATGTCACACTAAGGGTATTATTTGTACAGATTTATATATAAGTTTGATTTTATAAACAAAAAAAGGGGGCATGAGCAAAGACAATGCTATCATTGTACGCTGTAACCAAAATGTTTTTATTCACATTACTGTAGGTAAATCATGCTGAAGTCATAGTTCCGCCTATTTTTTTCCACACAATATGAATTTATTAGCTATTCTTGTGAGATGTTTACAAAAGTATTTATATTTGTAGCTCTGCTGGTTTCTCAATTTGATGTTAGGTCAGTCCCCTAATAATTTTATTGCTATTTTCTGGCTCTTTAAAGTATCAAGTTCTGTTTTTGTGTGATTTGAAAAGGCTTAACAAGTGTTAGTTTGACGCTTTTGTCCATGTTGCCTCACGACAGTTTAAAGAAAATGTCACTTTTATTATGTGCTCGTTTTTACGTGTAAATAAATGTAATCCTACCCTTGGCTATTATTATTATTTATTCTTTTTTTTTTTTTTTTACCTTGTGTAGTGTGCCTATTGAAGTGTCCATGAGGTGTACCTAATAACAGGCCACTTCATTAGGGAAAATCATGGTCAAAGCTTAACTGAAAGTGAGAAGTGCCACACCTGCCCTCACCCCCACTTTCTGATTGGCTGTTGGATCTGTGACGTCACTCGGACACTCCATTAGGTACACCTCCATTTTCAGATGTACCTAATAGCAGGCCACTTCATTAGGGAAAAATCATGGTCAAAGCTTAACATAAAGTGAAAAGTGCCCCACCCGCCCTCACCCCCACCTCCTGATTGGCTGTTTGATCTGTGATGTCACTCGGACACTCCATTAGGTACACCACCATTTTCAAGTGTACCTAATAACAGGCCACATTATTAGGGAAATATCATGGTCAAAGGTCACAGGTGTCAAGCTCTAGTCCTCGGGGCCGCGTTCCAATATGTTTTCCACCCTCGTTAAACACACCTGCGTGAAAAGATTTAGCTCATTTCACGTTCTGCAGGAGCTAAAACTTTTCACGCAGGTGCACTTAACGAGGGAATCACACGGACACTCCATTAGGTACACCGCCATTTTCAAGTGTACCTAATAACAGGCCACTTTAATAGGGAAATATCATGGTCAAAGGTCACAGGTGTCAAGCTCTAGTCCTCGGGGCCGCATTCCAACATGTTTTCCAAGATTCCCTCGTTAAGTGCACCTGCGTGAAAAGTTTTTGGTCATTTTCACATTCTGCAGGAGCTAAAACTTTTCACGCAGGTGCACTTAACGAGGGAATCACACGGACACTCCATTAGGTACACCGCCATTTTCAAGTGTACCTAATAACAGGCCACTTTAATAGGGAAATATCATGGTCAAAGGTCACAGGTGTCAAGCTCTAGTCCTCGGGGCCGCATTCCAACATGTTTTCCAAGATTCCCTCGTTAAGTGCACCTGCGTGAAAAGTTTTTGGTCATTTTCACATTCTGCAGGAGCTAAAACTTTTCACGCAGGTGCACTTAACGAGGGAATCACACGGACACTCCATTAGATACACCGCCATTTTCAAGTGTACCTAATAACAGGCCACTTTATTAGGGAAATATCATGGTCAAAGGTCACAGGTGTCAAGCTCTAGTCCTCGGGGCCGCGTTCCAATATGTTTTCCACCCTCGTTAAACACACCTGCGTGAAAAGATTTAGCTCATTTCACGTTCTGCAGGAGCTAAAACTTTTCACGCAGGTGCACTTAACGAGGGAATCACACGGACACTCCATTAGGTACACCGCCATTTTCAAGTGTACCTAATAACAGGCCATTTTATTAGGGAAATATCATGGTCAAAGGTCACAGGTGTCAAGCTCTAGTCCTCGGGGCCGCATTCCAACATGTTTTCCAAGATTCCCTCGTTAAGTGCACCTGCGTGAAAAGTTTTTGGTCATTTTCACATTCTGCAGGAGCTAAAACTTTTCACGCAGGTGCACTTAACGAGGGAATCACACGGACACTCCATTAGGTACACCGCCATTTTCAAGTGTACCTAATAACAGGCCACTTTATTAGGGAAATATCATGGTCAAAGGTCACAGGTGTCAAGCTCTAGTCCTCGGGGCCGCGTTCCAATATGTTTTCCACCCTCGTTAAACACACCTGCGTGAAAAGATTTAGCTCATTTCACGTTCTGCAGGAGCTAAAACTTTTCACGCAGGTGCACTTAACGAGGGAATCACACGGACACTCCATTAGGTACACCGCCATTTTCAAGTGTACCTGATAACAGGCCACTTCATTAGGGAAAAATCATGGCCAAAGCTGAACTGAAAGTGAAAAGTGCCACACCCGCCCTCACCCCCACTTTCTGATTGGCTGTTTGATCTGTGACGTCACACGGACACTCCATTAGGTACACCACCATTTTCAGGTGTACCTAATAACAGGCCACTTCATTAGGGAAAAATCATGGCCAAAGCTGAACTGAAAGTGAAAAGTGCCCCACCCGCCCTCACCCCCACTTTCTGATTGGCTGGTTGATCTGTGACGTCACACGGACACTCCATTAGGTACACCGCCATTTTCAAGTGTACTTAATGACGGGCCACTTCATTAGGGAAAAATCATGGCCAAAGCTGAACTGAAAGTGAAAAGTGCCACACCCGCCCTCACCCCCACTTTCTGATTGGCTGGTTGATCTGTGACGTCACACGAACACTCCATTAGGTACACCGCCATTTTCAAGTGTACTTAATAACAGGCCACTTATTAGGGAAAAAGCTTAAGTGAAAGTGAAAAGTGCCACACTCGCCCTCACCCCCACCTCCTGATTGGCTGGTTGATCAGTGACGTCACACGGACACTCCATTAGGTACACCACCATTTTTAGGTGTACCTAATAACTTTATGCATTTTTTTGTACGTGTCAAAAATGTGTATTTGACTACTTACACTTTATTTTGGGGGACACCAGCACATATTACACAACGTAAAACACATATACATATTGTCATATAAAGCAGTTAACCAAATGTCAGATTTGTATGGTTTCATGCCCAAAAAAATAAAAACAAGGAATAAAACACCAGACAAGTTTTAACAGGTTTTAATGTTTATTAAAATAATAATAATAATAAAAGTAAATTTCAAACCAGCAATCTAATTTGAAATTGCAGTAGATATATTGGATAACAATATTTAGGCGTATATGTGCATACACGTTTTTTAAAAATTACTATAAGTGTTATAAAATCAAGATTACCCAAAGAGAAGCATAATCTCCCCGTTGTTGCATAACGGCGCATCCCTTCATGCAATAAAGTTAGCCGTTAGCTTGGAGAAAACGTGCATAAAAAAAGTGGTGTTTCAGTGAGTGGTTCTTTCTTTCCTTGGCAAATCGTAAATCTACATTCTGGCTTACATAGTTCACGCCAGGAGGGAGACGCAACACGTTCACTGACTGATCCATTGATGCACGGGAAGGAAGGTTGTTCACCCATTGACTCGTTCGCGAACGGGAAAGTCAGGATTCGTTCCCTCATTCGTTCTCGCGATAAACTGGAAATGCAAATCACTGACTCGTTCACTCACAGATCCGTTCAGTTCGTGAACGGGAAATGCAATTCACGACTCGTTCGTGAACAGGAAGTTACGTCATTTTCTTCTTCGTTTTGTTTTACGGCGAGGTGGCACCAGTTCAACGCGCATTACCGACACCTACTGGTTGAAGTCATATGAACTGAAAATTCGAATCACTTTAGGAAGTGATTCGTTCACTCTCGTACACTGAAAACATTCGTTCTTTTGAACGAATCGTTCACTCACGAGCCAACACTAGTGGTGTGGTCAAGCAAGCAACGAGTAGAAAGAAAGCAAGGGAAGAAAAAGAAGCCGTAAAAACGGATGACAGTGAGCTGAACATGTCCCTCACAAAGTCCACGCTTTTGACTATACCAACCGCAGGCGACCAGGAGAATTTGAGGAGGAGATCCACTGTAGACGCCACAGGTGCGTTTAAAAAAAAAACAAAAAAACATTTAGTTACCTCTTAGCATTAGCAACAAATGCAATACGTAATCATTGTAAGCAAATTCATTTTTTTCGAGGGTTGGTACTCGTGTTTTTTTTTTAGCGTGTAATCAAAGTCACCTGTGGGAAAACAAACCTGGACTGGAAGCTTGGCAAAGTGTTTAAAATTAACTTTCCATGTCTTACTTGGCATGCTTATTTATATTTAAATGGGACCACAAGCAGTAATTTAGTGTGGTTAAATCCAGATACAAAGCCCTCAAAATTGAACATAATTAACAGCTGGTCAAGTTGGTTTTAATTGAATTCAATTTAATTTTTGTTCGGGGGAAAAATTTGTCAAAATATTCTCCCTTCTTTGTCACATAGTATCGTTAGCAACTTTGTATTGTATGTGTGTCAGCAATGCATTGATAATGTGATCAGTCGTGCCCAAGTCAAGAGGTTGTTGTTAGTCACAGCCATTTGTATGGGATAGCCACGCCCCTTTCTGACCATTTGGCCATCCGTGTTTATTCCTCCACAGAGAATTACGACCCAGAGCCGAATCACCCGTTTCCACGGAAATTATCCCAAACGGCTCTTGCCATCGGATCGCAGCACCCGGAGCTCGTCGTCAATGCCGCCGAGACGCCCTCTCCTGACCCGTCTTCCATCCATTTCTGCCATTACACTCCCAAATGTTTCTTAGCTGTGCACAGAGGTGACAAAGGGCGCACTCTCACTTGACATTTTTGGACAAATGTTGATGTAAATATTTTTAATGCAGCTTGCACGGGAGCACACGGCAATTCGGTGCGCTCCACGCCGTCGCGCTATGGTGAGGAAGGTTGGCATGAAAGCACCTCCAAGACCACCATCAGAGCTGAGAATGAGGTGGAGGCACACAAGGAAGCCAACAACTATAAAGTAAACAGACCTTATATCACTTTTTTAAAGGTAGCATTTCTAATTGAATTTTTTTGGTAGTTTGGCTTCCGAAAATGGAAAGGCAATGTCACCAAGAGGCCCATCGAAGACCAATCAGATGTGGTTAAAGAGCTCTACTCGGATCTCAGCATCGTCAAGCCCCAAGAAGGTCCTTTGAATTCATTCAGCACAAAAAATGCTTTTTTATGTTGTTTAAAATCACTAAAAACATCAATTTTGTTGTATTCCAGGCTCCGTAGTGACCTTTGGGAATATCATTTATGTGATTTTATTCGGCTGGTGGATGTCTTTAACCTACCTCCTCATTTGTCTTGTGATGTTTCTGACCATCATCGGTGCCCCCTATGGTTGGTATTGTTTCCTCAAGATGACTTGTAGTAAATTTCAGCATCTGATTTTTATTTATTTTTTTTCTTAAAGGAAAACTGTGCTTTAAGTTGGCCTTGTACTTTATTTGGCCTTTTGGGAAATCTGTGGAAAAGGTAAGATGCTCTGAAGTTTCCCCTACATTTCCCGGCGTGTTGATGTGCATGACCCAGATTCAGTTTGTTTCCTAACCTCAGGCTGCTGACTTGGCAATAAGATCCACAATGAAGCCACCGAGGTGTGAGGTCATTCCCGAAGAGAGCGTTTCCGAGGACACCAAGGACTCTGGGCCTCTTCTGATGTCCACCCCTTTACCCATTGAGTTACCGTTGCCCGAAGGAGATGTTCGGACCAGGTCTAAACACTGGGTGAGGAGATAGATAAAAAAATTCTAATATATTTGGAGCTGCAACTGATCATGGATCAGCGTGGCCATTTATTGAAGAAACAAACACAAAAATTGTCTGGATGGATAACTACATTCATTCCCTGACACACACAACATTCACCAGGCCTTTTAAAGCCACACACATTCAAAGTCACAGATACGACAGTGGTGAATGTAAATATAGCTCCCCCAAGTGGGGAAAAAAATCACGTCTGCAACTTACATTGACATTTTTTTTGCTATTGTTAATTGATACATTTTGATTATATTTTATTTGTAGTGTCGCGTGAGCACCTACGTGTGGCTTCTCCTGGGCTATCCCGTCCTAGCGGTGGTGCACGCGGTGGCCTGCGTCATATCCTGGCTGCTGGTGTTTACTATCCCCATCTCCAAAATGAACGCCCGCACGATGGCCGTCATCCTCCTCATGGCGCCCGAGGACGTTCACATCCGCGCTCTGGAAAAGGTAACCAGGAATTTCCCCCGTCATCACGAGACGTCAATACTACTCTGTAATTTACTTTTAAAGACGAATCGGTGCGAGGCGAGAGTCATCCTGTGCTGCTACCGCGCCGTCAACGTTTATTACTACAAGTACACCGTGCAAGGGATCAACATTTTTGCACTAAGTATCCTTTTGAAGTCTGAGCAAATTTAGCGTGTTGCTTTTTATTCTCCTTACATCCATGTTTCCTCGCAGATCTCCTTCCTTTCGTAATAATCACGTTGCTAATCGGCTATAGTGACCAGAACCACAAATACTTAAGTTCCGAGACCAAGTTTGCCGCGGCTATCACGTCCATAATCCCGTTGTCATACTACATCGGCATGGGCATCGCCAGGTAACTTGAAAAATATTTTAATTTCCATCTCGATTTGAAAATAGGACCTTCTTTCAAATTCAAATTATGATTCAGCTAATTCATTTTTTTTCTCGCAGCATTTCGGCTCAGAGCAACTTCGCGGTGGGCGCGGTGGTGAACGCCACATTCGGTTCCATCACCGAGATGACCTTCTACATCACGGCGCTCCTGCAGGGTCACCGCAGCGCCTCCAAGTGCTACGAGGAGGTCGTCAAGGCCGCCCTCACTGGCACACTGCTGGGCTGCATCCTTTTTATACCCGTAAGCCTCCCGACTGATCTCAGTTGTGTGGATGAATGCATCACAACTCCTCCCCCCTCCCCACAGGGTATCTGTATGATTATCGGCGGCATTAAACACCAGGAGCAGCGATTTAACAGCCGCTCGGCCGGCGTGAGCTCAGCTTTGCTCTTCATATCCGTTGGAGGTATGTTTGAAATGCAGTTTGTTTCTCTAAAGAGCATAATCAATTCTCTCTTCTTTTTTTTTTTTGCTTAGGTGTTTTTGCTCCCACCCTCTTCTGTAAAACCTTTGGAAGCCTGGTGTGCGAGGGCTGCTACAACATTTCCGGCAACGCCAGCGTGCCTTTCGTGTGCAAAGACTGCCACTACGACACGGTCGGCTGCCGGCGATTCCTAAACTGAATGCTTCTGGAGAATTGTCTTACTTGTTGTCTTTTTGTTGCAGAGTAAAACGGACCCCCAGTTGATTATGATGCACATAGAGTAAGTCAAGAGGACCATGTAGACGTTCCGATAATTCCAAAGATTTTAATTTCTTTTTCAGGCCTCTGGTGTACACCATCTCCCTCCTGCTGCCCGCCGCCTACCTCATTGGCCTGATCTTCACGCTAAAAACCCACTCTCACATCTACGACATCCACATCAGCGGCCAAGGCAGCCACGCCGTCGACGAGGGCACAGCCGCTGCCACCCGCGTTGGCGAGGGCGCCGCTGGCCCGCTCCTCGCCGCCAACTCGTGCATTAATGCCAGCATTGTCCCGCCGAGCCTCGTTGCTACAGGTAGCATGTGGGTCACGTGAAGTGGAATGCGGGTTGATGCTAAATATAGAGGCCATGACATCCATTCGTCAGGTCATCACGTGGTCCACTGGTCGCGGTGGAGGGCACTCGCCATGCTCATCCTGTCCACGCTGCTGATGGCCTGCTGCGCCGATCTCAGCACGGACAACATCAAACCCATGCTGACCAGCTCTTCCATCTCCCAGGTGCTAAAAAAAAAAAAATTATCCTCCCGTCTTTTTATTTAACATCCCTGCTGCCTTCTACAGTACTTCATTGGCGTGACCTTGTTGGCGATGGTGCCCGAGCTTCCCGAAATTGTCAACGGGATCCAGTTTGCGCTGCAGAATAACATCAGTTTGAGGTATGCAGTTTGATAAACCAGAGGCAGACCTGGGATTTTCTCCTTTGGGGGGCCATGGGGTGGTTGGGGATATCTCAGAAGGTTAAACAAATCTGGCTTGGCACCGGGGAGGGGTCTGATTATATTTTAGGGGGGAACAGTGCCCCCGCAGCCCCCCCCCCCCCTTCTAGCTCAGCCAATGGCATAAACATGCTTTATATTATTTTGTCCCAGTCTGGAAGTTGGGAGCTGCATCGCCGTGCAAGTGTGCATGATTCAGATCCCACTGCTTATCCTCTTCAACGCATTTTACGTAAGTAAATTCACTCTTTAAGGATGTCCATATCTATTTGTTATTGTGGCTGAGGTTTCCATTTTATATTTGTTGACAGGACGTGGGATTTGTGCTGCTGTTCAGTGACATCCATCTCTGGGCAAGTATCTTCAGCGTCATTTTGGTCAACTATATCCTCATGGATGGAAAATGTGACTACTTTCAGGGTAAGTCTGTGACATATTTTTTAATCCTTTTGTTGTGGGAGGAATATTCAACCTTTTTTTTTTTTATTTATAGGCACTGCTCTGGTCGTGGTTTACCTCATCCTTTTGGCTCTTTATTTCTTTGCTCCATCCCCACGCGCTTGTTAATATACTCACTAAAAAAAAAAAAAAAAATCCAATCCAGTATTTTTGGTAAGCATGCATAAACTGAAGAATTTCTAATGTTAAGAAAATGTTTAGTGTTATAGATCTTGCCTTTATATTTCTAAATAGATATTTGCTGTTTATACCTGCTGTTCTTTGTTAAATAAGTTTAATAAATACAATTTATCTGAGACTAGTATGAGTTTTCAACTCAACTTTATTGACAACTCAACAGTATAGTCAGACGAACCTTTTGTGTACATAATTACAATGGTCACGGTTAACAAATTAAGTCAGGTGCAAGTACAGTTGTGTGATCAGAATAAAACTAATATCACCTGACAATGCGGGGAACAATTGTAATTTTGTGTGTTCAGTTTAACTGTTTTAATATGTCAACTGTTTTAATATGTCAAGGCACTGCCTGTAGTCAACAATTTCAAAAGTCGGAGAGGGCGTTAAACTTTATTTGAAGAAAAAGCATTTAAAAAGACAGTGCACCAAATTCAGTGACGTGACTTAAAAAAAAGTTGTAAGTAAAAGTTGCAAATTCTATATAGTGATTGATCTCCAATGCATTTTTTATTGACCCTCTCTTGGACGTGATTATGGGGGGGAAAAAATTAAAATGGACTTTTAATAATTACATAAGGTTTTAAAGTTCCTTTTTTGAGATGATAGGTTCATATAACATGACAGTAAACAATTAAGCTGTCAAGCAAAACAAAGAGGCTTTAAAAACTAAAAAAACAGGATCGTGTGTTCAGAGTAGTCCTTTCAATAAATATACATGGGCCATCCTTTGCACAGAATTTTTTAAAAATATTACAAGTATTGAGATAAATTTGAGAAACAAGTCATAATTTGGCAAAGTAAAGTATCTCCGACTGCTGATGACAGGGTGAGGAGCAAAAAAAAAAAGGCATCTTGTCCGTTCCAGGATGGCAAAGAAATCCCAAATTTTCAGCATGAACACAAATGAAGGCATCTTTAAATTTATGGCACAGGAGGAAAGTCTCCTTACACGTCCAAGTCTGTTATTTCAAGCGCTCGATGAGTTCCTGTGTGAGGCCTAGATTGAGCAACTGCCTGGCAGGTAGGTTGGCGAGGTGGGGGAAAGCTTGGAGGAGGCTCTCCCAGCACCGCTCCAACAAGCTTGGCACGGCCAGCCAAATCTTAAAAAGAGATGCGGTCCTCTTGTTCTCATGGATGTTCACCACGCCGCCGTGGATGTACATGCAGCCCGACTTCCCGGAAGGACAAAAAACAAAAAGTAAGTCTAATGTGATTATTTCAAGTGTCATCCAGAAATTTTGCCGAGCAACAAGTAACTACTGCTTCTGTTTATCTTTTCTCTCATTTTTTTTCCCTCTATGTTTTGATGGCTCGTACCCACCGGCGTAACGGCGGCGCAGTGAAAGTAAGCCGGTTCGGGCATCACGGCGGGCAGCCTGCTCCACTGAAACGTGTGCAGGTTGATCTTCCACAGGTCAGCCAAAATAAACTCGCCGTTGTAGCCACCGCAAATAAATACATCTTAAAAAAAGAGAGTAAGTAAAATAGCCCAAAATGATTGCGATAATTTATTGAAAAGCGCTTACCATTTTTTATTTGGACACAACTGTGACATCTTCTAGGAGCGGGAAACCCTATCAGAACCATGCATGTTAAAATACAAAACATCTGTAGTGAAATAATGTTGAAATAGAACACAAACCTATTTTGTCATGAGGTTTTGTTCCAATCTCCTCCCAGGAATTTGTCTCCAGATTATATGCGTGAATCTGTTTCACACAGAATAACACATTAAAAAAAATATTAGCTTAATAGCGCTATTGAATATTTCCCAGGTACCTTGTCTAGAGGGTAAGACGTCCACGAGGTCCCTCCTCCCAAAATGTAGATCCTCTGTCCGTCCTGTGCTATTTCATGTCTGTACCTGTAACGGCGTGTTGCATAACGCTGACACGGTTGGTTGTTAGAGCGAAAATGTGAGAGCATACCGTTCTTTGGGTAGGTCATCTGGAGGGTTGTTGGGCTTGAGGTGGCTCCACTCCCTGGTAGTCAGGTCCAGCCTGTGCAGGTCTGTGCTGTATATGTACCCGGTCGTGCCGCCAAACACGTAGAGAAAGCCGTTTATGATAACCATCGCCTGGATAAGGGATGAAAAACAGCTTAATCTTGATCTGTTAGTCTTCAATGTGGAATAGTAAACATTACCTGTCCATAGATTCTGTTGGGCTTCTTCCCGCGACAGTTGAGCAGGGACCACCGCTTGTACTTGACATTGCAAACGTGAACATCATTGCCATTGTTCTCCCCAAAGGGGATTCCGGTGCCGCCAAATACCAGGAGATTGTTTCCGTGCAATACGGCTGCAATGAGGAAACAGAGGTATCGGTGTAGTAGTATCTTAGCATTTTTATTTTATCTGAGAATTGACTCCATTTTGGAATTCATCCAATGTTTCACCTGACATGGAGGCTAGTTCTGTGGGCACGTAGCCCTCCGTTTGAATCTGATGCCATAGGCCCGTAGCGAAGTGGTACCTCCACAGCTCTCGGAACAGCGGGTAGTCCTCATTCTCTGAGCCGCCCGACTCGTCGTAGTCCGGGTTGTACCCCCCGAATACATAGAGGTTCGTGTTGTCGGCTACACAGCGGTGGCCACTGCGGGCAGGGGGAGTACGACGACCTGAGGAGCAAAAAGGTCACATAGGAGGTGACTTTCATTGCATTGCAATTTTCCATAGATGTTGTACTTTGATTGACAATGGCAGGGGGGGGGGGTGATCAGATGTACCTAGTATTTAACTGTCCAGGAGTGTAGTCACCTGTAAATTTGTAAATACCATTTTTCTCAAGAATAATTTACGTTAACTACCTTACCTGACAACAGCAGAGATGAAGTCATTACACTTAAATAAAAACGTGTTTTCACCAAGTAAAAATAAACACGCCGGTTGTCATGGAGATGCTAGCTTAGCTTTAGCACTCGCTGAAATCTGACTGGGGACTGAGGTGACCTGTATGGGTGTGTGTCTTTGTCATCCAACCGGTGACAGCAGTGAGGTAACCATCATTAGCATGCGTGATAATATTGTTGTTGATCGATCTGCTAGCGTCTGCTCACCGTGTAGCGGCCTGCTTGTCAGCTTCTCGAATTTATTCAACTGGTCCGGACAGTGATCGCCTTGGGCGTCCGTCATCTTGACTCAGTTTTAGCGTGGCCTCTCTCACAACATCACACCAAGGAAAAACAGCTGCTCCTAAAGTTCCCCCTGAGACATGATGGTAAATGATACCAGCGGTCGAGTGCAGCTTCAGAAGGTTTGAAGCCATACACTCATCTTACGCGACAGCCTTGGCCAATCAGAGGACGCGTTCTTGGAAGGCCGCGTCATTGCAGGTAGGCGGGGTCAATGGCCTACAAAACAAGTTCTTGCCCAACTTGAAAAAGCCTTTGTTTCTCTTATCTTATTCGTGATGTTTTGTTTTCCTGCTGGAAATTCCACTTTTAGCCAATTTATAAATTGTGCATTTATAGTGGTTTAAAAAACATTTTATTAATTTAGTGTTTTTGCCTTATTACGTTTTGTTTGTGTGAGGGCTTTGGAGGTCATCTTTCTGAAATTAGTTTTCCTTTTGTAAGCCTGGTGCTGATGTTGAAGTGTGTATGATGTTACAGCGGCCTGCAATAATAATAAATACAGCTTTTAGGAATAAAAACATTCATCTCGATTTGTACTTAGCCCTACTAGGCTATTTTTTTCAGTGTTGTTCATTCTGGTGATACTTGGAACGCTAATGTTGTTTCAGCTGTTATTTAGTTTAAAAGGATTGAGAAGCATCGACTGATCTATCATAATTTAAGTTTGACCCCTCATATTTTTCCATGACGGTCGTGCAATGTTACTAGGTGGCGCTAATGGACCTAAAAGCTATTTCACCTTCGCCATTGACGAACCGAAGAAGAAAAAGCCCAACATGGCGGCTCTCGGCAACAGTCGTGGGGATCGCCTCGGTAACTCCAATCAAAACAAATCTCCCCTTGCATCCCCGGAGAAAATCCGAAAGCTTCTCAATGAGGGGGTCTCTGCAGCTGGCACCGCTACCCAATGGTGGGTTTAAAAAAACAACAACTTTAATCCGATCTTTACGACTTCGTTGTGCAACATTTTGGCTAATCCTCTGGCTAACTTGGAAGCATGGTAGCTATATAACACAATAAAAAGCACGAAAATAGGCGTTTCTCCCATATGAGAGCTTGTAGATCATCATCTGTCTTGCACTTTCTTTGCATGCAATATCTCTACTACTTGTGTAAAGCATGTGATGCAAAATTTTATCTCCCTTGGCCATTTGGTCAGGGGGTGGAGACTGTCAGATGAATGCTGGCAATGATGTTCAAGCTAAGATTAGAAGTGTCTCTCTTCGGCCTATTCATGTTACAACCATGCATTCACGATGGAAAAAATGTGTAAATTATGAAACTTTAATGTGCCACATTGTGTCCTTCTGGAATTGCAGTGGACAAAGTGATTCAAACGACTCTGAAGTCAGTAGCAACACTCCATCTTGTGAAGCAACCAACAAAGAGGCCTTTTTCAGTCGAGTGCAATCATACGCTATATCCTTTTGTTATCCTTAAAATTAAAGTTATATAAATTATTTTAATAAGAATTCCTTAGCACAGAACTGTTTGAAATGGGCTGGGAAACCCCGGGCGCTCTCTCCTCTCATGTGTGCCCGCTACGGCTGGATCAACGTCGCCCACGACATGCTCAAGTGCTCCAGCTGCCAGGCCTTCCTCTGCGCATCGCTACAACTCACGTTAGACTTCGAGAAATGTAAGATGAATGAATGACCCGGGCTTTAATCCGGGGCTCCTATGACACTTTTCTCCTTTCAACTAGATGAATCCCGCATCGCAGAACTGTCCAGGCAGCTCCAGACAAAACATGAGAAATTTTGTCCTTGGCCTGACTTTCCTTGTCCAGGTTAGAACGTTTGACTTCGATTAAAACGTCTAATGAGCCATTTTAACCCCACATTTGTTGACTCTCCGAATGTTTTGTGTTTCAGAACGGTTATGGATTGTGACAGCAGGAGAGCCCGCAGAACTTTTGACCGCCTTTATAGAACGTTATCAAAGCGCTTGTATGCTTGGACAACAGCTTCCATCGATGAAGCCTGAGCAGCTGAAATTAATGGTGAGGAAGCATGGACTTGGATAAGACAAATCATCTGGACATGTCCGATATTACAATTGTCTTTTTGTTTTGTAGTCACTGACTGAGGATGTCATTAGTGCCATCCTGCAGCTCATAGAGGAGGAACAAAAAAGAAAGGGAACTACATCCTCGGAACCTTTTGCAGTCCAAGTGGCAGCGTGCATCGTTTCTATTTGTGGCTGGGCTGCAAAGTGAGTTGGACCAGGTTATGGTTATGGGACACTGTGACTAAGAAGATTTAAAACCGAAGAAGAATGTCAACATTTGTATATTTAAACTTGGCCCTTAATTTCAATACAATAGTTCTTTTTGTTTTTGCTCCCTTCCCTCTTCCCTCCAACTCACTACCATTGTGGATTAAGTATCACATTGTCTCTTGTTTCCTCAGCCCAGGCGTGGACATCACCATGCTGCCAATCCTCAACTGCTCCTACTGTATGCGCAAAGTGGGCCTGTGGAATTTCTACCAAATGGAAGGCATGAGTGGTGACAGCGATGCCGGGACGGACGCTACAGCCGCTCCGGCCGCCTCGACTCCCGCTCAGGAGAGCCAGGGGGAACGGTCCACCCCTCCCTTGCCCACAACTCCGTCTACTCCGAGTCGTATGAAACTGAGAAGCCAGGACTCTTGCCGCACTGAGCAGGCAAGCTTTCATTAAAGTTTCATGAGTGATGCTCCCTGCAGGCTATCAAAAATTTGTAACCCATTCTGCAGGGTGAGGGCACTTTGCGAGCTCGAAGTCGAGATTCACCCAGTCCTGTCGAAGAGCCGCTGAATCCCTTGATAAAGGGCAAGAGGCCTGCTACACGGAGCCGTGGGCAAGAAGACTGTCTGTCCCATCCTTCCAAACGCCTGTGCTTCTCATTAGCTGTAAGTGCCTCTACTCCCCCCTCCCCTCAGCCTCAAAGTCCCCAAACTGAATTAAATGATTCGCTCGCACTTTTAGGACGAGGTCATACACAAGAATTCGTTCGACCCGCTGGCTCAGCACAGAGACTGGTGTCCCTGGGTGGCCGTTGGAAAAGAGAATGTGGATCCACAGGCCATGCCCCTTTCAGATTCCCTGCCAGCACCTCATCAGGAAGTCTGGAAGGCCGTCCTTGACCTCCTCCTGCCTCAAAAGAGCACAAACACAGCGGCTGGAAGTCCAGGACAGGCACGTTAGGCTGGTGTACTTTGTCCCAATATGACTTGGCGCATTATCTCACATTCTCTTTTGTCTTGTCTTCTCAGGGCCCACCTGATCGAGCCAAAAGAGTGTTTGCTATTTTCCATCAGTGGCAGGTATCTGCTCCATCTCAGTAGGAACCATCACTAAAACATCTCACCACTGAACTGATGAAATGAGCAATTATATCATATCCCATCGCTCTTTGGAGGAAGACTAACGAGTCTTTACTGAATTTTGGGATACAAGCACGCCATGTTTAATAGTAATCTGTGAATTGTGTGTAAAAAATCTGTCCATTACAGGAAATCCCTGGCGATGAGAAGGAGCTAGAAAGGCTCGACACTGGATAGGCGATATTTACTTTCAGCGTGTGTTAGAATATCACTTCAATTCATAAATGGGATGACTAGGATGAGAAAGTCACTCCTAATGATTGCAATTTTGTATGACTTGTGTGCCATGAACATTGATCATGTTGGAACTTAGCTGCCTTGACCTTTTATTTGCCTTCTTGTGACACACACATCACATTGCTTATCTAGTCTTCACTATCATGCATGTGTTGGTTAATAAAATTGTCCTCTGAAATGTTGTGTAATGTTCAAATTTATTATAAACCTTTAGGAAATTGATTGGAGTAAGATTGCTCTTGATGGAATTAACATGAAATACTTTACTGTTTTACATGTCCTAAATTGTATCGATTCATTAACAGTTAAAGCTATATTACATGTTAACAGACCAATTTTTTCGCTTGCTAGTTCCAAAGCTGTCTTTTTCATCCTAAAGGGTCATATAATTGAATTTATGATGTCTTTTGAGCGATTGCAACAAAGAAACGCGTTTCATCAGACTGTTACCACGTTCGCTTTTTTGCTCTACATTAAAAACTACAAAAATGTCCGTCGACAATGACGTCGGGTCGCGCATTTATGACGTATGCGCGGAGGGATCCCAGCTTGTCAGAACCATGGCCAGAGCGCTGAGAGGCAGTGAACGCCAGTCGTCTGTCGAACGTTAGTTCGGCCGCAGAGTAGTACGGAGACGCTCAAGCCGAGAAGAAGTGTTTGCGGCCAACATTTCCCCCAAGCCAATGTTAACTTTCGGATAGTGACGTTTGCTGGTCTCTCTGGCGTGTCGGGGGCTAGCTTTCCGTTGACCTGCCTGTGTTCTGCGGTGGAAATCGCAAAAATGTCGTCTCCAAGTCCGGGCAAAAGGCGAATGGACACCGACGTGGTGAAACTGTATCCTTTTTTGAAAACAACATAAACAAGCCTCATTTGCGTCTTGGGCCACTTTTCATCCTTTGTAGGTAGGGTTATGATACGAGCTAACCTTCTATTGACGTTTGTCCTGTTGTCTTAACACACATAGAGCCTCCATTGTCACTGACTAGTGTTTGTGTAAACAACATTTTGTTATCAAAGCCTGGGCTATTCGTAACCCGTGTGCCATTAAGTTGACGATTCAATTCAACGAGCTAACAACGTCTAGCTTGTCTTTTTTGTACCTCTAAACTAACGTAACATTGGGATTTATTGTTTAGCTTGCTCGTCTCGTGTTCAAAAATAACTGCAGCACCTCGAGCAGAGGCTAACGTTGCTCAGCCCTTTACAGGAATGTCTTTCATTTTGTGGGGGGACACTTTAGAATGTAGCACGGCTTTAATAAAACACCCGAACTGTTCTGGTTTTGCCCTGCCTGCTGTCAAGAGGATTTGTGTCAAATTTCGCCTCCTTTTACACGTTGGCACACCAGCTTGTTTACATAATGCACAGCGGACGTCAACTGAGAACGCTGCCTGTTTTTGTCTTTTGTTCCAACTCTTGTTCGCTAAAGCGCCTGCCCTGTTGTGCGATCAAATGAGATCTCGCAGAATGTGTCGGAAAATGTGTCGCTTTTCCAAGAGCACTCGCGCAGCTGTCACTTGAACGGCTAGCTTGTGTGTTAGCTTAGCGAGCTAGCGACAAGTCTTGTTGGTTGGGTTTTTTTTTTTTTTCAACATCAAAATGGCCACCTGATCTCCCCGAGGCTCACCGTACTGTACTTGTGGAGCCGCCTGGCAAACACAGCACAAGCCCGACGTGTGCCCTTTTTTTTCTCATTTATTGAAACATTCGTTGAAAATAGGTGACCCCGTGGCAGGCAGGTGAAGGTGCACTGCAGGTGTTGCGAGGCCAACTTTTCACGCGTCTTGTTTATTGTCAAGTCGTCGTGTTTTTGTCTTTGAAATTTATGCTGACAGCTGGAGCTGCTTTTTAAAATTTTTTATAAATACTCCTGTTCTAGAAGGACAGTAATTTTTTTGTTTTTGTCCCAGCCCAGTGAAGCCTAATCATTGGGTGGGCTGTTACTAGACAGAAAACACATGTGGGAGGTGCTTAGAACAGCTGATGGGGTGGCAGTAAAGCTTTAGTCAGATGTGTGCCTTCCCCACTGGGTTGCTCCTAATAAGGGGAAGTTGTCCTGGAACTGTCTGCATTGAATCAAGTCGGGTCATTTCTGCGTTGCATGACAATGCATGTTTGTGTAACCCTGCCGGCAATGTTCAGGAAGAGTTTTTCGCCACCGCGGGACTCATTTGCTGATCCTTGTCCTTACAGCACCCCCCTTTAACTGCCGTAAACCAAAACCAGAAAGTGGGCGAGCCACCCGAGAGCTTCGGAATCTAGAGCGAGAGGATCGTGAGGGAATACCTGAAAATGAAAATCGGTGTGTCGTCGTGCCGAGATTTGTCCGGTTGATGTTATTGCGACCGGCCTTCATGTGTGATGGCATTCCAGTCACATGACTGCGTGGTACTATTTTAATGAGATGATAACGCCATCTCTTTTGCGACATGAAATCGCATTAGCGACAGGATTTTTTTCTTCCCTCACTTTGTTTTTGCCTTGCTATTATTTGCACTTGTCATCCATCGCCTGCTTGCTTTGCCCGCGCTTTCTAGCAGCGAGCCGCTGGAATTCGAGCACAGGTTGACCACAAAGGACTTAAGCCCATGGTGAATGCGAGCTCTTGTGGCATCTGGATGGTGGAATTTGGCGCTAGGGAACAGGGCGGAACAGAAACGCTTCATATGTAGTTAATATTCGTGGAAATGTGTTGTAAACGGGTTGAGATCGTAACAATGTATAAAGCTGACACGCATCAATGATTTGTATTTCGCTGTCTGTTAACTGCACTTTTCTGGTGTGTTCTTAGGGAAATGGTTCCCTTTTGAAATGTCGTTACCTTCCGGCGGCTGCATAGACGTCGTATTCTACCTTTCAGTCACCGCTGAAAGGTCTTGTAAATGATTGTGTAGTAGTTCTGTGAAGCATGGCGACTCACGATTTATATTCAGCACGGTGGGGAGTTGAGGTCCGTGCCTCAGCGCTTAGCACCCCCTCCGGTCTCTATCGTGACGCGTTTGGGGTCTTTTGTCGGCTATTTTTGTATCCCTCCAGGTGAGTGCGACGAGGCCCGAGTGTCGACGCAGCGTTTTGCCCTCAAGCAACTGATTTATTCACAGTCAGGGGTCAGTTTAAAAAAAAATAATAATTTGAGGCCCCCCCTCCCAGTTCCACACAGCTCGCTCGCTCACCTCCCTCCTGAGGCTGAATGCCAAATCGGTGCTTTATCCACTCTCCACTTGGTCATTCAGCCTCCCCCATTGTTGAGCTACTAAACCACGACATCCGGATAGCATCAGCGGCCTCGAGTTCTTTTGTCTTTTTTTTTTTTTTTTTCTGTGACCTCGGCCTCCTGCTACCGGCTAAATCCAAGCTGCTGAAGCTGCACTGGTCCAAAAGAAGGGGTTGTCAGACTGACTGATTGATGGATTGATTTGATCGGTGTGTGAGAAATTGTCTTGAGAACAGACGGTGAACGGTGACAATCACGCCATGTTTTTGTGGTTTCGTTTTTTTTTTTTTTGCAGCATGTTGCTTGTATGCATGGCTGAGTTCTCCTGAAAAAAACAAAAAACAGATGGACTCAATTTTCAGTTGTTTGTTTTTTCCCCAGCCATTCACTCCCAACCACGGCTCCTTCATTTCCATTGATCCAAGATAAATAAGCAGGCCGGTTCATCAATTCCATGATTGTCAAGGCAATGTTGTTGCATCATGTGTGTCCGATGACCTCATGAACCTTTGTCTCCCTTATCGGTATGTGATCAAATCAACCCAGTCTTTCTAGAATTTTGCCTCGTCAGCACTTTTCATCAACATGTCAGTTTTGAAATCGCAACTTGTGCGTGAGCCCGTGAGCTCATTAAATAGTCGCCACGGATCCCAAACTGGAGGTTCTCCTTAGTTGCGATAATTAACCATGCTATTGTTTGTTTGTTTTTGCTCGACAGGCTCCCCTTTTGACGTAAATAGGCCGTTGATTCGGTCCGAGAGGAGGAGCGTCGCAGGGAGTCGCTTTTGATTGCGGTGGGTGGGCTTTCGTTTTCTAAACCGACGAGACAAAAGACTCGCATACAGGGAAGGATCAGCCCGGGCCTGTTGTAGTAGAGCCTGAATTTGCATGGCAATGCTATTAAAATAGGCAAGCACTGAGCCCAAAGCATTTTATTTTTTTCAGAAGTACAGTCGGCAGTGGATTATTTCCCCCTTAAAAGTAGAAATGTGATTTCAGTATACAGCGGCCAGCCCTCGGGTCTCTATTGCCATTGATATGTAAAAACCACTGCGAGGTTCTTTTTCCTCAGACCACACATGCCGATACCAAACGGCCCATTTTGTTTTTCATCGCGGCAACGGATACCACGGCGTCCTTCGAGCAGACCCTCCAAGCTTAGCTGGCTTAGCAGATGGGTTTTGACAGTTGAGCCCCCCTTTCCACCAATTCAAGACGGGTCTTAGCAAAGCTAGCGTCACTCCCACAGCAGCGCCAGCCCCGGTCGCCATTCTTCACCAGTCATATGCGCATTTCGCTCTGTGCAGCATTCCAAAGATGCGCCGCACGCGTTTGCATGTGAGCAAATTGAATTCTCCTCAGGGGGGTGCGGCTGTGCATAGTCAATTTTGACTGGATGGCGGCGGAATCACTCGAGTTGTATTTGCTTTGACTGTGGTTTTAGTTTCCATCTGTTGTGGTAAATGATGACATTATTGTAGTAGGGAAGAAGCAGAAAAATCTTTTTGATTCATTAAATAATCGTTTTGGGTCACTTTAGCTCATGTTATGTACTATATTTGCAACTAAAAGTAGGTGAGTGACATGGGCGTCAGGAAATTTGAGTGAATAAGTTGACTTTAGTGAGCTCAGATTAGCATCTGGCTGGTAACTGGCTAATTGTTAGCCACCGCCGTAGCATCTTGCTAATGAATGTCCTTTTGTGTTTATTATTATTATTTTTAAACTGTGCCTATTTTTGGGGTTTTCAATAGTTCTATGTAGCACTATGTTAACATTAATATCCTGTTTTTTTGTTGTATGGTTTGGTTGTAATTTGTAACGTACACTTTTCATGCCCGTCGTCACGTCGCTGCTGTAATTTTTCGGAAGAGGAAACTCCCACGCCGGTTGGACGGCTGCAATACTTCCTGCCTTTTATCTTTAAGGCCCTTACCCGCAAACCCATGCTACGAGTTCAAGCACTTAACAGACATTTTAATATTCTTAAATCAATATTTGTGCCCGTAATAGACATTTTTAGTCAGTAGTTGACAGCTGTTGTAAGTGGAGTAACTTGATTACCACCACTTCTTTTGTTTGGACTTGTTGTAGAGCTGTCGGGGTTCAGTTTGGTGTTTCTAAAAATAGCACGCCTATCGTGCCGTCACACATTGGAACACTGCCGCCGAACAATTTCAGGAACAACAATATTTGGTATGGGGTGTGTATAATTGTGTACCACAAGGCTTTTATACGAGCCCACTTTTGTTTTGGAACTCTTCTGCGAATTACTGGATAGCTTCTAAATCTGTCGTTACATTGTAACACTGCAGTGGCAACTCATTTTCATGTTTGACTTGTGTTGAAATGTTTGACTTGTCATCCATAGGTCGCATTGCAAAGCGATGATGTCATTTAGCCTTCAAGGGAAAGATGTCTCTCACTAGCTTTTGCCATCGCTCTTTCACCTTCTCTTCATTCCCCCACGTTCGCAGCTCGCCGCTTTGTTGGCTGACCTTATTCTAGCCTAACGCTGCTTTCGGAGGACTGCAGTCTATTAGCTTCATCTTTGATTTCAGCTAAAGTGCATACGGTCGGGCGGCGGCGCATAATGAGCAATGTTGTTGAGCTTTCGGCCGTCACGTGTTCTTAAGTTGCTCGAGGGACGTCAACCTTTCGTTTGCCAGAGAAGCTCGGTTATGGCTTCCATTCCACGTCAGCTGGTGGTCAGTAGTAGATGCTGTTTTATGAGTTGCTATTATTATTAGATTATGTGGTGATAGATATTTATAGGGATGTTGTGTACTTGAAATGTGACAATGATGCAATTTGTCTTCCTCATTTTAAAACAAATTTGACATGATGGGAGGCAGTTTAAAAAAAAAAAAAAAGTAAGTTCCCTGCCTTGTTTGTTTTCCATACTTGGAAAGATGTTGGTCAGGACGGGATATTTTTAAGGAATGAAAATAAGACATGTCTACACCACAAGCACCATTTGCAGCATATTTCTGCCCTTGAACCACTTTGAAAAGTTAAACTGTGGTCAGCGAGGGATAAATGCTTAATTGTAGTAGAGAAAGTAGTTTGTCAGGCTTGTTTATAACTTGTGCTCCACATGTTTTTCAGGTGCTTTTGCAAAGTAAGTTTTGATAAGGGATTGATTCTGTTTAGGTTTGGCTGTGTGTGTGTGGTTAAAAAGATAATGACAACCGGTGCAAACCACAGATTATGACTTATCTATACTAATCCAAGGTAAAGGAGAGTGGGGGTGTAGCTCGGCGTAGAACCTGGCGTCGCTTCCAAACGATAATGAATCGAACTTAGTTAAAAGAAGCCATTTGAAACAGTAAAGAAAAAAAAAATTGCACTGTTTAATTTTTTTTCCACAGGTCCAATTTCAGGGCCTCGAGTCGCACGATGTTAGCACGCTAACACCTCGCAATCTCTTGGACGTCCTTCGAAAGTCACCGCCCGGCGTCTCGACCCAGGCCAAGCGGTGACACGTTTAGCTGGCTCAGGTCAGGGATTCCGCTCGCTTTCGCCCGAGCTTAAAATAACCCTTCGGTTTGATTTGACCCCTTGGGGAGGGGGGAGGTGGGTGGGGTCACTGCAAAAATCTAATAGGATACACACTCCAGTAGGACTGACAAGCCAGCTGCTACTATCTGTGCAGTTAAAGAGACTTCCTACTTTAAAAAAAAAAAAAAGAAAAAATTGTGAATTCAAGTCCTTGACAGACAATCAGCATCGAAAGCAAACATGAAGTTACCATCCTCAGTGGACTCAACGAATTTGTAGTAAAGTTTTACGGACCGCAGGGAAGTAAGTTTGCGTCTCATTTTTTTTTTTTTTTCTTCGAATTAATGTGTCTTCATAAAAATAACAAACGTCTCCTGTTGTATTTCAGCGCCGTACGAGGGCGGCGTGTGGAAAGTGCGAGTGGATCTGCCCGATAAATACCCCTTCAAATCGCCATCAATAGGTAAAGATCGCCCTCCCCACCTCCGTTGTCAGAATTAATGTGTTTTTAAAGATCATTTCTTGGGTTAACTTTCAGGATTCATGAACAAAATCTTTCATCCCAACATCGACGAAGCGTAAGTACACGTACGGCCGTCGATTACCGCAATGAATGAAGCAAATAGCAAAACTTGGCTGACCACATTGAAACCAAGATAATTTAAAAAAAAAAAAAATCGAATCCACTATGTCAAAAACAACACACTTTCTAACATGTCTTCTGCTCTTCCAAACCAGGTCAGGAACGGTGTGTTTAGATGTCATCAACCAGACGTGGACAGCCCTTTACGGTGAGTGGGTCCATGGCTATGTGTGTGTCTTACTGATGGGGGAGTTGAATGATTACTAACTAGGTAACACCACCGCCAAGAAAGGTCAGAGCTTCTTTGTGACAGATGATTTAATGACGGTCAATCGCGAGGCTCTTCTCCCGGTGACCTTTTTTATTTTTATTTTTATTATGATTCTGGCTGTGTTGCTAGACCACAGCACAAAAAGCTTTACTGGGGAAGTGCAAGTTTATGACTCAAGTCTCTCAGGGCCTCAGTGGCGACACCTAGCAGATGAGAGCAGAACCGCAGGAGCTCGCAAACAGAAGGGCCTTGACATTTAATGTTAGCTTAGCACTGTTAGCATTGCAGTCCTGATGACTAGAAGAAAATTCTGTTCGAACCACGGGAGTCAAAACTTGATCCCATTTTGGTCAGAAAATGTGAACAAAGTCTTAAATGGTCTAAAAAAAAATTAAATGGAATGAGACCTTGAAAACTATTAGCCATGCTATTAGATTAGTGAGGACAACTGCTAACATGCATATAGCAGGCAGTTCGGATGCATAGTGGATTATGACGAGCAGGAAACTGAACCGAAAAGCAACAAAGTGGGTGAGTGATTTGAGTTTTTCTTAACTTCTCTCGTTCGGAGAAGAGAATTGTGGCACTACCTTGTATTTACTGTCTTTTTGTTTCCTCCACGCTCGCCAGACCTGACCAACATCTTTGAGTCGTTCCTGCCACAGCTGCTGGCCTACCCCAACCCCATTGACCCTTTGAACGGAGACGCGGCCGCCATGTACCTGCACAGGCCAGAGGAGTACAAGCAGAAAATCAAAGGTTTGCAGAAGACAAGAAAAAAAAAAAACATGTTCCGGTGATGCGTTTTGTGACGTATTGTTGTGCTTGTGCGTGCAGAGTACATCCAGAAATATGCAACAGAGGAGGCACTAAAGGAGCAAGAGGAGGGGGCGGGCGACTCTTCATCCGAAAGCTCCATGTCCGACTTCTCCGAGGACGAGGCCCAGGATATGGAGTTGTAGTAGCGGACGTCGTCCTCCCCCTGCAAGCCCCGCCCCCCCCCCCCCCCACCCCACAGAGACTATATTTGATTTCCTAACCCCATGACAAAGCAGACTTATAATATTCATATTTAAACACCTTGATTTTTTTATTATTATTATTGTTACTAAACAAGGATTTTTACAAATATCTAGATTCCTCCTCCCCTCCCCTTTCGGCATCGCTTCCTCACCCCCACCTTTTTTTTTTTTTTTCTTGTGTGTGTGTGTCAAAGGGGTTGTGGCGCCCAACGCAAAGACAGTATTTGAACAAAGACGAACAATCACGCACAGGGTATGTCGCTATGCTCACGGACGGATGCGACCCCGTTTTTTGGATGCCGGCTTGGCAGTTACTCACTTTTTTTTGCGGGGGAGGGTCACCAGAACAAACGACGTCATCAAACATGACGCCGCTGCTCTGAGCACGCTTTGGATTCACCCGAGGTCCGTTTTCACCCCGTTTTCATTTCGCCTCAGTTTTACCCCGATGCAGGAAGGAAGGAGACGAGATGTTTGGATTTTTTCTCTTTTTTTTTTCTTTTCACATTTGTGTGTCTACAGTACCAAACACGGCAGTCCAAGTGCTCGGAGAGGACCTCGCAATGTATTCCCCCTTCCGAGAATGCAGTAGTGTGGATCCCAGCTCAACTCCCTTCCTTCGTGCCTCGTCAACAACAGTTTAAAAAAAAAAAAAAAAAAAAAAAAGGAAGGGGATAAAGGAGAGAAAAAAAAAAGCACATTTGGTACTCCTCTTCCTCTTTGGACAATCTCCACTTCGATGGATGCTAACACATAGCTAGTTCGGAGTTGCAAGTCCTCCAAATAGATAGCATTCATATGGCTTTAGTCAGATTTTTTTTTTTTTTTTTTTTTATTTTTTTTAAGTTAGCTGGCGTCTGTCGTGTGATGATAGGTATAAGATGCTTCATTTGTACAGATGTTTCCTAGCGTAGTCCATCCAAAACAAGAGGCACATGGAAAGCTGGCACCACGTCCTTGGTTTGCATTGCGTCCGCGGTACATTTAAAGAGTGTAGCGGGATGCAGGTTCTTTTTTTTTTTTTTCCTCCTAAGATGATTTTGGATGAGAGCCCACTCAGGATAACCTAAAAAGGTCGTATTCAGATTCGTATTCAGCTTTCGAATTTTCTCTGGAAGCTGCCAAAATAGCGTTCTTACTCCCCCTCCTTTTTTTTTCCTGTCATTCTTAATCCTAACCACCAAACAGCAATGTCGTGAACTTGAAGAGAGTTTTTTGTTTTAAAAGTAATCCAGATTGGAATTCTTGCTTTTTAGATTGTTGAATAAGAGAAACATAAAAAAAAAGCCCCTTGAATTGTAACCTTTTGGGAAAAAAAACAAAACCAAAAAACAAACAGCTCTCTTTATGTTGAAGTCATACTTTTGCTTTTTAAGAAGCATTTTGCATCTGCTGGGTAATAAAGTGATCATATACTCACCCTCAGCCTGCTGTTGGTGTGGACAAAAAGTCAACTCAAACCTGCCTTTGCATTGCAAATGGATTTGGCTCGAGGAGTCTTCATTTCCAAACTAAATTAACTTTTTAACCAAATGAGCAAAATGTCTCTAGTTTCCCTGGTGTATCTCGAAACATGACAAAGAGTTGACTTGTGTTGCGGTCAGGGAGCCTCTGTTGTATTTCAGCACAGCGTGCTCGCCCACCGTGTCTACCTATTGTGCACTTGCATGCACACCTCCCATTCCCGTTCTTCCGAGTTTTGGACACGTCAACACCCACACCCACACACAGCATGTACTCTTTGCTACCTAGTGTGTTTAATTTTCATTTACCCAAAACGTGCGTCCTCGGTCTTACAGCACCACTCTCACTTGCCCCCCACCTCTGTTACCCCTTTTTATATTTTTATTTTTTTTTGACATTGTGAAGTGGGCATGCTTGTCAAAAAAGATAAGGACAAATGCTCTCCATGAATAGGCTTATAACCTCATAAATAGTCGTGTAAAAAGTATACTGTTATAACTTCTCTTTTTTAATAAAACATTCAATGTGTTCAAAAAAATGATTTGTTTGTAATATTTTTACTGGTTGCACTTTGAACCAAAATTGTTTTTTGTCATGATTATTGATTTTTTTTTTTTTTAATCTGCGTTTTATTTATTTGACGAAAAAGATTAATTTACTTACTTTAATATTTCATTTTAGTTGCATTGTATTTAGTAGCCACTTGACCTGAAAGATATTTGATTTATTTTATGTTTTCATTTGCAATACTGAATTTAATGTTTTTTTTCATTAAAATATTTTCATTGACTCGACCTATATGCTATTTGTAGTTTTAAACTTGACTAAAAAGAGGTTGGTATTTTCTAAGTTAACGATATTTTTTGCAAATTTAGCATTTTTATTATTTGTACATTTTTATATCGTTTTTAAGAGGCACTTGAGTAGTATTTTCACAAGGAACTTTAGAAAGATGCTGAAGTACCGGACGTGGCCACAAGATGGGGGCATCGCTCTACCAAACCAACCTCTTCTTCGTGGGACCGTGACAATCACCGTCCATCAGCAGCACCCATTAAAATGCCTGAAAATGAGGTTCGTTAATAATTTTCATTGTAACTATATTCTATGAATATTTACACACACTTTGTGTATTTTTCTACAGCTGGTATTGTTGCACGTATTTTTATTTTAAACTTTGCCTCATCGCCAGAAGGTGGCTCCTGGTGTCCTCCACGCTCCAACATGGCGGCGCTTAATGACTCGCACTAATGGTTTGGGTGGAGGAGGAGAAATGTGGTGACATAAGGCACTTTAATCCCTTCTAAGCTAAAAAAATGTATTCTGTCACGCATCAATCTGCTCCATTTCTGGTAGGCAACATAACTTTACTACTGCTGCTTTTCCTGTGCTCGTTTTTTTTTTTTTTTTTTTTGTCGAATCTGATTTGTCATGAATCTAGCTAACATAAGAGCTACATAGAATTGATATGTTGATATTGTAGGATATTATATTTGATAATATTCACCATATTTAGGATATATTGGTGATGTTTTACCTTATTCCCCAAATTCTTAATTTCCCTTTCCCTTGAAAAAAAATCCAGTAGAAATAAATTAAGACATTCTACTTTGAATGCTTCCTCAATTATTCTACAGCATTTCAAGCTTTTTTTTTGCTAATTTTCACTGAATGCGCTTAGCATGTACAAATAGACTAACTACAGTATGATTCCCCAAACAAGGGACACAGACTCACTGAATCATCACAGTAAGTTCTTTATTTGCTATAATCTTTTTTTTTTAATCCAAGCAACACTTAAAAGTCAACACTTACCTTTGATTTAATAGAATTGAACAATGTTTATATTTGTGGTTTGAAGTGCACTGCAAGTCACACGGCTTCTTCAAAAAAAAATTTGTTAGCTGCTCAGTCAACAGTGTTAGAGGAAAGGTCATTTGGTGATGCCAGTCAGACTCTTTTTGAAATGTTTCCTCCAAACATGGGCATACATTTTGTATGTTAAACGGGAATCTTAATTTTTTTCAGAAATGGCTGCCTCAACCATGGAGAAGATGAGGTGGGAGATGCTCTGACCTCCAGAGGTGCAGCAACCCGACCCGCTCAATGAAATATTTAAAGCTCGGCGTTTTCGCCGCAGTGCAGGACAAAGCCATGACGTAATGCCAAAGCCTCGCTCCGACCCGTCCCATTGGTCCTCCTCGTGATGGTGGTGGTCATGTGACCCATTTGGCTGCTGATGCTACTGCTGCAGCGGCCTTTTAAGGTATGAGCCATGCCCTCAGGCGCCACAGCAGCAACAACAGCAGGTTGGAATCAATCACAAGCGTTTTTAATGGATCATGTGCGCATTGTTAAAATAGAGAGAGGGTCAAGTTTGATGCTAGCTTTGTTGGTTGATGAGTCATTTTGAATAGTGCTGAGTCACTTCAATGGCTTGATCAGGGCTCAGTTTACTAGGAGAATCAAATCAACTCAAAGATAGTCTTTACTAATAGATGAACTGTTGACTGAGTACAGTATAATAAATTTGGTGTGTAAGTCATCATGTCGTGTATTAACGGTAACTTGGAATAGTGATTACTTGAAAAGGTTATTTTTAATAAAATTAACTATTAAATAATTTAAAATGTGTCACGAATCCACTTTGTTGTGTATTGGATGATATATATTGAGTTTTTTGCTCGTTGAATTGTTGCTGAACAAAATAATATTAATCAGACCAAAATGCTTTATAATTTATATTCTTCAAAGTAAGCACTTTTTGGTCAAATAACACAACTTGGTATTTTCTCAGTTAGCTCTATGATGTGAATGCTGCTTTATGACAAGGAATGGAAGCTGTGTATTATCGCGAGTAAAAAGCCTGAATTTTCTGACCTCTTAATGCATTTGAATTTGAGGTGTTTCCAAACTTTTGCCTGCTGCTGTCTGTGTTTATTTTGTCTGACAAAGCACGTGGACTATACATAGAACATAAAAACTCTAATCACCTTTTTTTTTGTACAGTACATTTATTACGTACAGTTCAGTTGTATTTAACTTTATATACTACTCTATTCTTTTGGGTCTTGAGGCCTATCTGTGTGTGTGATCATAGATAGCTTAGCATGATTATTTTATGATGGAGTCATGTGTCTCCATCATCTGATCACCTGTTCCACACACTAGCATGTTAAATATTCATCCACCTCCAACAGGTGATCCGAGGCTCAGGTGTCTCCCACCCTGCATGGATGTCAGCGTCGCTATTCAGCCACGCCAGTAACCCAAACCCTGCTTCCACCATCTTTTGAATATTACATTAACTCCCGCTGCTTCCTTCTGTGCAGGTATCTGACTAATTAAGAGCAGCAGGTAAGTGGAGGATGAGGAAGAAGAGGAAGAGGAGGAGCGTCTCCATATATGAGGCATCCTCGCTGCATCGAAGCCATTCCACTGGAGGAGAAGCAAACAGGAGGCTGCGTATCAACCAGGTTGTATGCTTTCCTACATCTTTCCATTTTTACACTGCCGTTAGCCATCTGGACGTCATTCGATCCTGCAGCATCTCAGGCCCGAGAAGCCTCAGCAGCATCGAAGCCTGACCTGAGGGAGGAGGGGCACTAGGGTGGAGTATGTTGTAGCAAATGTGCTGCTGTTCGCTTAATTGTTTGTTCAATCATCAAGAGAGTACGCAAGAGAGGGGGTGCTTATTATTGTGCGTTGTGTTTTTAGAACATTTTTGCTTAGTGACTGCATGGAGGCCTTGCATGCTACTCAAAGGGCCTACAGGCCTCCTTAAAGGCCTCTGATCAGCACTGAGCTCCACGATGCTTTGGCCATGCAATCTTAAAGGAATATTTGACTTTTTTAAACTATATATACTGTCTTTTACAAATTTAAAGAAATACTAGTGTGATTTAAAAAAAATATCAACACACACAAAAATAGATGGAGCTCACTGGTGAGCTTTTATTTTTTTTGTTTAGAACAGGCTCACAATATCCTAAATAAGGGAGTCATGCACTTAGTGACCGCTGATATTACATACTGTGTTGTATGTTTTTTTTTCTTGAGGAAGCAGCAATTTTAAACAGGTAGTTTGTATTCATTTTATAGAATCTAATTAGAGTCTGTGATATCAAACTGTGCTAAAAAGAAATATCTTACTTATAGAAAAATGACTTATAATACATTTTAATTTTCGACATAGCTCTTGTATTGAATACAATTAGAATATGTCCTTAATAAAGTGGCCTGTAATCGGTGTAATTGGGTCGAACAAATCATAAAATGACAAAAATGTATATTAACAAAAGCGGTGAGGTGCCGTAAATCTGTAGTTGGGACAAACCAATCGAATAAATTAATGGGGGTGTTCTGAATAAAGAAAATGCCACGATATCCGTTTAATCCTCAAAGCAGGAGGGGCTGGCTAAATTGTGTCAAACGCGTTACGCTAAACAAATATTCATCACTTTCAATGTGGGGGTTAAACAACAGTGGTTAGCTCCGTTTTGTGCGCAGGCGCATTTTAAAAAAAGGTGCACGACAGGTAGAGGGGCGGGTGGAGAAGAAGGAGGAGGTCGAGAGGCGGAGGGAGAGAGAGAGAGAGAGAGAGAGAGGGGAGCTGGAGTGAGGCTCCAATTGACATTTGATACTCAGGAAGTTGACGACGCCGCTCGGATTCTTCTTTTGTCTCATTGGAATTGTGCGCTACCGCTAGCGAACACGCACGGCAGACACTCATCCATTTTTTAAAATTAATTAAACGAAAAGTACACTAATACTAGATTAAAACCACTCGAATTGGCGGCCACCTGATGACGCACCACGTTATGGAGTCGCAATAAGGTATGAACTATATTTTGTTTTTATCTTAATTTCACCGGTATTGTCTGTTTTTATTATGATATTCATTATATTTATATATCTGTAAAAAAGGCCGAGAACGTTTTTAAAAAAAATACGACGTTGAATTTCTTGAAATACAAAATTTTAAATAAACATTTGTCGTAAAAGTTGACAAAAATTGTTATGCCATCGCAACGATGTAGTTATAAATCAAATTGTGGATGCTTTGTTGTTGTTTTGTCGCTGTTTTTTATCTTTGAAAAAACGAAAAAATAAAAATCAATTGCGTTGCACCTGTTTTTGCACCTGCGCCGGAGCACTGCTATTAACGCTCATGTCGTTTGTACGTATGCACAATATAAATGGTTAGTTCATTTAAAAATCATTTAGTCAATGGCATGTATTTCGTCGCAAAGCAAACTTGAATGCGTCGGAAATAAGAAAGTAAGTCGATTTAAAGCCCCACCGTTTGTGTTTTCTTCCAAGTTTCTACTTTAAGGCAACGTTGCATGACACGAGCTATAAATCCTCCAGAAATAAGCATTGGTGTGTTCTGGGGGACAAATGCGATTAAGCGAAGAAGGGGCTTTGGAACACCTTCAATTAAGGATGACACGAGAAAAAAAAAAAAAAAAGTGGCAAATTAACGAGTGAGAGATACCATTAGAGTGTATTTTACTTGTTCAATTTATCATGGAGGAAAAACAAATATTTGTAAAAGGATTTTATATTTATAATTAGAGGCAACCAAGACCTTTGGACATTACGTCATAAAAATATGCCAACTTGATTTTTTTTGTAATGTATACCCTATCCCAAACAAATTTAAGATCATTAAGAAATAGCCAAACAGGACCAGTGGTTCTTCTCTGTGCCTCCTTTTTAGTGCTATTGATTGAGTCCAGGAAATGGGAGCCATTTGGGGCGTCTGAGGAATCACTTAGCACGCAGTTTGGATGGCCGGGGATCAATGGAGTGGGCCCAGGGTGAGCCAGATAATGGCCGCCGCGCAAAAGGGTGGGGCGTCTAGGGCGTCTGGGACCCCGGCAATGGCATCCTCAAGTCAGGAGAGCAACATCACTTGCAGGTCTTGCGTAGCAGAAAATGGCAACCATAGTCCAATGCGCATTCGCCATTTTTTTTTTTTACCATGGACTTGCCGCAGTGTCCTCGGTTGACCGCGAGGGCGGCCATTTTCTGGGCTCGGTCGGTAGATGACGTTTTAATTGGTTGAAGGTAATTCGACCGATGGAACGCAATCGAATAAAATGTTTTACGAAAAACGTTGCTGGAAGGGCGTAGCTCGTGGTCCCTATACATCTCGTAACCACTAGGGGACTTGTTTTTGGGTCTTTTTTACCTTTTATTTTTAACTATTTGTCAGCTCCGTAGCAGAATTACCCAAGTCCCTGTTGAACTTAAAACTACCAATGTGCTTGTTAAAAATTGAATTTCACATTTTCCGAAAGCATGCGCTAGCTATTAGGCTAACGATTTGATCAATGTCATTCAAGATATGCTCTTTTAAATCATTTTTATAAAAATACTGTACTCAAGTTTAGCCAAACATTTAGATTTAAAACGGTTTAACAATAATAAAGCTGTTCATGAAATCAAATGTGAAGGCCTTTAGTAATCTGCAAGTCCAAAATGGTGTCCTGTGATAGTTGGACTTTGCTGATTCTGCCCATCATGTGTTCCCTTCTTCTCTCCAGGTTGTTTGCGGCAGTCCGGGCCTCCTCCCAGCGGTCTTGACATTGACTCCTGTTCTGTGTATGGCACTGGTAGAATTCACTGTGAGAGCTGACTATCAGTGAATTACCATAGGGCCATAAACAGAGCAGAGAAAGAACCACTTTGGCTGGCCGTGTACTCAGGTGGGCATCTCTTCTCAAGGCGTCTCCATGACAACAGCACCAATCTCTCCTCTTCCTTCTTGTGCCCATTTTGGCACTAGCACATTTTTGCTTCTGTATATATGCTTTGAGCAATTATGTGTAGTGCCAATATGGGAAAAGACAGATGTGCCACACTTTTGACGTATTTTGACGGACTCACAAGGCTGATTCCCTCTTCAGGCAGCTTTCTGGTGGTGTTTGGCAATGGTAGAACTCACACTGGTGAGCTAGAAGGATCCGGTGGTTCTAGACTTGCCAACTATTGCTCGAGAGCTCCACCTGCAAGAGAGAGAACCAAGGCCACCCCCCATAACCTTCCTGCTGTTGCTCCCTCCAGTCCCTGTCAAATGAGTGAGTGGCTGTTGGTGGTGAAGGGCGAGGTGACGCTGGGTTCTTCCCCTGCACACCACAGCCTCATAGCCCCCTGCTTTCCAGGAGGACAGTGAACACAACGCGCAACACAAGAGCAGTGAAGGTAAAAAACAACAACTTTGTTTTTCAAGTAGAATCTCTGAGATGGTTAAATGAAGTCATTATTTTGTCATTATAGTTGGAACAGTACCAAAAAAAATTCAAAGTGTGTTCTGACAAAATAATGTAAGGAAAAATCAGACAATTAGGGTGGGATTTAAAATCATTTGAAATAAAAAATGTTTATATAAATCGCATATTGTATTGTAACCCTTTAAACAACAGATATTTGAACAAATTATTAATTCTTAAGCATATTTTTTCCTCTGTGTAGAATTACTCATTACTGCAGCTTGCTGAGTCACTTAGTGTAGTGGTGAAAGTCTTCATTTGTGTACTTGTGACTGTAATTTACTGCCCCCAGTGGCCGAGTTAAGCCCGCTTGAATGATTCACAATGAATTTTGTTGTACTAACTGTTTAATTCGTATTCTATTTGTTATTACTGTATGTTTCATAAAGCAAATATTTTAAAGTACATTTTTAAATTGTTAATTGGTTGGTTTTTTTTGAGGGCACTGGAACAGATTAAGGACATCTCTAATCATTTCAATGGGGAAACATGTTTTGGGTTAAGAACATGGGTGGTTACTAATTGTATCTGAAGGCACCACTGTATCAGAATTAGAAAATATAGAGTTTTAAAACAAAAATTGTCAATACTTTTCGATTTGTAATATTTTGTTAATGTCTGAGAAATACGCAATTTGTCTGCAAAACTCTGCTCCAATGCAACACACCTAAGTGTGTGGCATATGTATGGTTTCCATGGTTACACGAGATAGGCGAAGGATGGGAAATTGAACCTTTTTAATGAGTACATGCGAGTACAACGTGATCAAACAGCAGCGTGGTCCCCTGCTTCTTGCCTCTGTTAGCTCTGTGGCATAATCGGCCAAGGGTACGGTGTCATCTTACCCTTCCCCTTTCATTGCGGCCTTCCCCGCCCTCCTCAACCCCCTCCGCCTCCTTTCCAAAGAAAAGAGTGGCTTTCTCAAAGCTGTCACGGTGGTCAGCGCCATGAACAGTTGAAGGACCTATAGTACACGCATATATCTGGGTCAGGCTCTGTTAATGTAGGTGACAGCGGGATGTGCGGATTAAACCTTCTTTATCTGCCTGTGTATAAATCCCAAGCTTTATAGGCTCCACTTCCCATTCGGCTAATATTATTTGGATTGTTAGCAACGCAGTGATGATTGTATTGTGTACAATAAACACTTGCAAAAGAAAAAAAAGACTGATTCATTGTATCCCTCTCTGCATCCAAGTGCATTGTGGGCCATTACTCCAGATGGGCCGCGCGGCTCGAGTTACAGCCGCATTTTTCACCCCCTACAAAATCCCACCCCTCCCCGCCCCACCCTTGCCCTCCTCCTCCTTCCTCCATATCTCACATTTATCCACACAGGCTAGGCGGTGAGACAGTGTGCCGCCTGCGTTACCGGCATTAGTGCAATGAGATTATGGTTACGCACTGTCTGGACAGCCAAGTCTGTTCTGCAGACAAAAGTATTGGGACACACCTGCTAATGATTCCAGGTGGATAAAATGGATTACTCATGAGAATCAAAAGGAACTACTCTGAAGTGGCTAAGAAGAATCACTCAGACATGATACAAATGCAACAGAAGACAAAAACTAAGGACTTGTGGTTTCCATCATTTTAGACCATTTTTGTTATACACAAGTTATTTATAAAACATGTTAATATTTTTTTTTACGATAGATATCTTTCGATTTTTCCTGCAATGTAATTTGTCCCAATACTTTTGAAGGTCCACCTCGACGCACAAAAACTGAATTGCCGTAAAATAATTTGGTTGTTCCAAAATGAAGTAAATTGCATGAGAATATGAAAGCTGCAGGAGATGATGTCTCCTCTCCTGGCCTTGTCTGGCCACCAGCTTGTGTTCTTGCCTGCGTGCAGGGCCCGGGATGCACGTATTAAGAAACGATTAGTGAAGATTAAAGCTCCGCTCTGGAGTGCACCCACGTGCGCAGCTCCCCGACTACAAGGACCCGTCCAGCCCCGGCAATCAATAGCTTCTTCCCTTTGGATGCTCTAATCCCACACGCAGCACCTTCACTGCACATATTGGATGCATTTGTTTTTAGAAATGACATCGAGGCCCGAGTCAAAAGCCGGAACACTTTTATCCATAAGTGTACCTGCAGTGATGAGAAACGCTACAAATGAAAGACATTCAAGTCGGTCGGGATGGTCGAAAGCTTTCCTGCACTTAGCTAAGTGGCAGGAGAAGCCCCAGGAGGTGCGAGGCCTTTTCCAAGAAAACACACACCCAGTAAGACGTCCTGAAAACTCTTTTACGAGCAGCGAGGCAGGAAAACGGGTTTCATCAGCGCGACCCGGCCTACGGTTTTAATCTGGAGGACGAGGGATGTAGGATGATGCCTGATAGATTAAGGCCCGTGCACCTCGCTCTCTCTCCCCCTCCGTCTCTCTCCTTGTGTGTGTGAGCAACAGAAGGCCCCGTCCGAGCAAATCCCAGGCTTTAAAGCCGAGGAGGTTGGGGCGGCTTATGATGTAATCACGGCCCTGTCTGTCACGGCAGGGAGGCTACTGGGATAGGAGAACGTGGAGGTTAGAACGCTTTTACGGGAAGGAGAAGGGCAACAGAATAAAAGTTCTTAAATTAGTGTGCACTCAGAAGGCTTGCAATCCACCTGACCAAATTATTGATGGCAATTATTGGCTAAAAAAAATATTTTTGTAAGAACAAGGAAAATAATTAGAGCTGCTTTTACACAAGATTATGTGGTTTCAATTTAATTATTTTCTAATTTAATTATTTTCTAAGTAATTTTCTTTCTTTGACTACTGTCTGTATATTTTAACAAATCAAATTTTACACATTTCATTGAGTCCATATAAATTAACTATTAGCACACATTAGCATTTATTTTGAGCCACCCCTCCTACACAAATTACTCATACTGTAACTGCACACATTTTTATAGTTGTCGGTAAGCATGTGATAAATTATAGAAGGTTCAATAAATATGGCAAAAGTCAAGTCACTTTTATTCACCTTGCTCATAAACACAAATCCCTCCTGTGAAGAGTCATTACGCAATCTGTACAACATACTACAATGTCTATCCTGACAAAGCCAATTTACACACGGATAGTCAAAATGTTTTTTGACAACATGACAAGTTGGAAATTAAGGATGGCACAGTTGTGTGTGTGTGTGGGGGGGAGAAAGTAGTCTGCTTAGGAAAACCATTACAGCCTTCCTTTTTAAAAAAAAAATTTAAAAAAAATTAAAAATAGCTGATGTACTTCCTGAGTACAGTGATGTGATTTAAGTAATATATCATTATCAAGTGGAGTTGATAAAAAGGAGTGCAGGTGTCGGTGATGCCTTTTTAGTTCATTTTCAAGCATTTTTGAAATAGCATATAAATACCTAAGCAAAACAAAAACACACTTTACAAAGTAAACAACAAGGATGCGTCACGTGTAACTCCCCTTGCGTCCAAACATGAATTTAGACACAGATTTGTACAGAATTGATAATTGTAGGGCTTTCTCTTCCGGGTGGATCATTGCTCCAGCGTCACCACCTCTACCGCCTGTCCGTCCAGTGTCATGGTGCTGTTTATGCGTGTGGCTACCGGCGCCATGGCCACCTGCACGGGCCTGTTGCCTTGCGCCAGGCTGGTCACCACCGTCTGGTACATGCTGACTGGAATCTGGACCAGACCTAGAAGCAGGGAAAATATTCCAGAATTTATTCGGAACAATGGCGCGATTGACGTTCTCCCCCAACACAGCTGTGAGCGCCCGCAGGGATTACCGCCGCCGTCACGTGGCCTCTCGCTCCACCCTCCAATCTGTCGGTGTCATCAAGCCAAGACCCGCGCGCACCGTCGTCCGCAATTGTTTTTCCCCAAGTTAAAAAAGCTCAAATCCCGAGGGCTAATTGTCGGACCCACTCTGGCTAAGCCCACTCGCCGGTGACAGAGTGGAGAAGGGCTTATGTTGTTCAACTCAGCCCGTTGTCGAGCCCACTCCACGACGTGGTCGCTAAGACGTTAAAAGGGCCGCACGAGCGCGTGGGTGCGCGCGCCAATCAGCGAGCGGCGCACTTCAAACGGAGTCCTCCACTCCAGTGATTAGCTCGCTAAGGTCAATAGCGGGCAGAAGGAGCGACCGGTGCGGCTCTATTAGCAAGCAATCTCTTTGAAACGAAAAGTGACTTATTCTCTCAAATCAGACGCCGAGTCGTAGACGAGCTTCAAAATAAACACTAAAGTTTACATGTAAGTGCGGATTGACAGCTGGTCCTCGTGATAAGACATGGACTCGTAATGGAGTGGATCAAAGCTCTTTAGAAGGGATCGAGGGGGGCGGGTCGGACCAGCCCTCGAGGGAACTTTACTTTGATTGACTGACTTAAGCATTGAAAGCTCATTTGTCATATTGATTAATTGGCCATTGAAATATAAAAATATATATTAAACACCCAGAGAGTTGAATTAATTGTGTTTCTAAATATGTTTTACATTTTAAACTGTTTTTTTTTTAACATTTCAATATTCCTGATTTTTCGGGCATGGTTGAAACTTTAGAGCGCCTCATCGTTGCGGTGTGGAAAAACCCCAGTCCAGCTTCAGAAATATTTTTGCGTGTTAAAAATAGTTGATATATTTTTTATGCTTTTGAAGCCTCGTTTAATTTATATGTGTGTATCAGTACTACAAAAAAAAAAAATCAAAAATCATGGCAATTTTACGGTTATGACAAATTTGTGCTGGTGAACTCCCACTGCACTGATAGATGTCACACAGCATTAAAAAAAAAGACATTGAGGAACGCAACAAGTTGTGTGCCCAACAGGCACCATCTGTCACATCGGCACGGAGTAGATTAGCCTCGGAGGAACCCGCGGAAGGAAGCTTAAAACTTTGCCACGCTAATTGGCTGCCACGTAAGAGCGGGGCTGAAATTGTAATAAATTAATGCATTACCACTTAATATTACTATTTATTTTAAGCACCTCTAAGTATTGTTGTATGCTCTTCATGTATGTTTGAAGTTTGTTTGTAATCACTGGAATCTATGCTACTTTTTATTTTAGCCTGTCTATGTGGTTTTGCATCATATGTTAGCATTGAGCTAACTTGACTTGTTTAAAGTGTGTGTGGAGGGATTTGGGTCTGGAATGTATCCATTGTATATCAGTGTTGTTGTTTTTTTCGATGACTGCCACCTACTGGTGTGGAGGTGTTTTGTCCCACACCCAAGCAAAACCAGCTGAAAATGACTTAGTGAACTTGAAAAACAAAAATACCTGTTGCGTCCTGCACGCCTGCTAGCGCCCCAACAGCGGCCGCCGTCTCGGCCAGCACGATCTGGCCCCCGCCTTGAAGCGTGGCTTCCGCCAGCGTCGCCACGGCGTGGGCCGCTGCCTCGCTACACACAAAAACACACAAGTGTGTTAAAAATTGCTGTAGGATTTTAATCAGTCAATGCGGAATAAGCACACATAAGGCTTACATGTGCAGAATTGGAGGTACATGCTGTCTGGTGGGGGTTATTTGGCCAATGTGTGTGTGTAAGGGGGAATGGGGGTGGGGGCAGGAGTCTAAGAGGCTTTGTCAGTCTGGACTTAGGGAGAATCTGTCACAGCTCTCCAAAGGTGGCAGGTGCAGCGGCGTCTAACAAAGCTGTTTCATTAACCAGATCACGGCCGGGCAGAATTGGTACGAGCCGGTTGCGGGTATGAACTGATGTAGACGTTTTGCGCGCTGGGAAAAATTTAAGTATGAAAACAAAATGTTCTGCAGGATAGAGCAGGTAGATGGGGTGGGTGCGAAGACACAGGTGGGTGCAGGTAACAAGCCCCACAGGGACAAAGCCACTTGTGACATTGTCACCTTGACACCAGGAAACCTGCTGACATGCCAGCATCTTAGGTTAACGACGTACCCAAACAGAAAAAAATCTCTGAAATAATTTACCTGTCGTAATGACATAATTAAATAGAAAGTAAAGACATTTTAGCCATGTTTTTGTTTCAATTCAATAGACATTGTGTTGCCCCATCAGGTGTGTGTGCACCTTGGCCACCTGGGGGCAGTAAAAAAACATCTAAACTGGTCACTTTTCTTACCTGTTGATCGCCATGGTGACGGTGGCTCCCTGCTGCATCTCGTGACTGGCGGCGACGGCGGCTTCCGCTAGCGACGCCACCGCTTGCGTGGCCTCCGACGCCTGCGTGGTTTGTATTGTCATCTCGCCGCTCTGGAGGGTTGCCCAGTTTTGCTCCACCTAGCCGGACGTTTTCATCAGAATGCGTCGGCGTGTCAAATTCGGCCCGGGGCGGTTTCGCTTACCTCGCCGTCCGCCACCGTGGCGTAGTTAACCTGCGCCACCGTCACGCCGGGTAGTTCCGATGCGTCGGCCAGCGTGGCCACCGTGTGTCCCGTCCCCACTTGGATGAGCGACACGGTGCCGTCGGGGTTGTTGATGGTCTGCACCACCGTCTGCGAGGGCACCAGGTGGGCGATGCTCTGCGCGGCCGCCAGGTGGTGCTGCGTGGTGGTGGTGGTGATCTGCTGCTCCTCAAAGGCGTACAGCAGATCCTCTCGGCCGTGCTGCTTGTAGCAATTTTTTACGATGGTTCGTAGCGCCTGCGTCCAGGACACCTTCAGGGGGCACAAAAACCTAAAGTTTAGACTCCAGTACTAGTCAATCAATTAAAATGTCATTGTGTATCAGTGAATAATCGTGTTTATTAATCGTGAATTCAATATTATTATTTATCGGAATCACTGTCGCATGACGACGACCTTTCTCACCCTCTGTTTCTGGTCCTCAGAGCGGACATCGCTGCGAACGTTGGCCCAGGGGATGTCTTCGGGCCACCACAAGGGCTTGCAGCTCTCCTTACCCCAGCCGGGCTTGCCTCGGCCCGTCGAATACTTCAGCATCTCCGGGATGAAGGCTCGTAGCTGGGCCTGCGTCAAAGTAGAACAACGGGATGAGTGAGGACGACACGGACGCGCCCTTGAAGAGCAAAAACAAAAAGTGAGGTGCGTATTGATCAGAAACATACCGGCGTGGTTACGGCTTGAAAATAGCAACAGACTAATCTATGAACGTGGCACCAGGCTGAGGTGTCAGTCAGACCTTGGTGACTACTAAAATAGAATCCAGTTGAAGGCTTTTAATGTTAATTTTGTCAAGTTGCCAATTACTGTTAAGTCTTTGCAAAATGTATTTCATTTGCACACTTAGTGATGACAGAATAATACAGTATATGAAGGCCTGGTTGAACGTATCGGGTGTTGTAGTATCGGAGTATTCTAACGAGGACCGAATAGAGACGTAGATTCAGATTTTGCGCATGAATCTTAAGCTCACGGAGGACATCTTACAGATGTCAACCTTCATGTCCAGATTGCATTGTTGAGCCTACGAATGCGCTTGTTGGCGCCGCTAAGCCATCCGTCGTCACGTCATCACTTCCCTAGCTTGGCAGGTCGGGGTGGGGGCGGGGTGCGGTTTTGTGCCAACGTCCTCGGCGTCCTGGTAATATGGGAGCATCACCGCTGGGAGATTATATCGCTGCAGCGTCTGCTTGCTGTGACATCACCGGCTAAATTTGGTCGTGTCCGTATTAAATCCCCCAAGCGTTATCAACCGACTCTTTCTTTTCCTCCATTTTGCTCGCGGCTTGATAGCAGCAAGTGTCAAGATGGCCTGATTGCAGTGGCGAGTGAGTTAAGTGGCCCGGTGTCATGTTAATCCTCATTTCTGAAACCTTCTACAAACGCTGCCGAGTCCATTTGGGGGTGTAATTAAAGGTTCAGCCTCACCTGCTACAAAATGTGCCACTAAAACCTTTAAGGCTAGTGCAGCTAATCTCATCCTTCCGACAGAAAAACACAACAAGACGGTCCCGGAGGGGGCGCCGCACTGGCAACGGATCGGAGGAAACATCAGCTGCCCTGGGAGTGGCGCGTAAACAAGACGGGCTCCCACGAGAGGGTGGTTGAAATTAACGCAGTAGGTGACTGTTCACCTGGCTGAACCTATCTCGTGCTCATGAAAGTGTTTAACAACGAGTAATGATACTTTGAGAAAAGGGCTGGCTAAAACCAGATGGAATTGTAGTGGAGGTCTGTGATGTTGCCAAATGCTGCCCTCTGCAGGCTTGTGCTGGAATCTATTGCAGATTTTTGAGTATTTTTAAAATATAAATTAATATATATGAATATACATATAGATTATTTATACCATGAGTGGTTTTGAAGAATGTTGTTGATTTTTATAAAAAATAAGTTAATTTTAAAAGAATTGTGTATATCAATAGGTGTCAATTATATGCAGATTTTTTGCTCGTCACGGATTTGCCCACCCTGGAGCTTCTTTTATGTTTTGATCTGTCTTTTTAGATTCATGTTCTATACACGTGGCATGACCGGGTCATACGCGAGCGCCGCCCCACCTGGGTCATCTTGTCTACAGAGACGGGGATGCCGTCGATGGTGAGGGGGGGCAGCTCCGACGCCAGGTCCCCTCCAGCGGGGGCGTGCTCGGCCAGAGCATTCTCCAGGTCTTCCAGCATCATGCCTTTGTATTTCCTCACCTGGACGACACCAAAAACAGACGTCGTGATCATGTAAGGAAAGCCAACTGTTTTTGGGGCGTGAGATGAATCGTGCACTCACCACATTCTCCAACGGAGCAGCGCCAAAGACTTTGAAGACCGGGTTGGGTTTGTTGGGGGACATGCATAGCACGATGGCCTGCTGGCCCACACGTGTGGTGTACTCATCTAAGGTGGCCCTCAGCTTCCTGTTAGCAAATCTCACACTTAGTTCAACACTCATGTCATTCTTTTTTTTTCTTTTTTAACAGCTAACCTGAGGAGACGTGTCTGCTGCCTTTTGCGGATAGATGGATTGGATTCAAAGATGTGGGGCCTCTTCCTTTTCTTTCCCGTCGCCACGGCGGCAGCTGCGGCCATGCCGACGGGACCTGGGAGGAAATGGCGGAGAAGAATGTAAGCGCAAATACAGTTTGAAAGTTACAGAAAGTGGAGGAATGGAAGAAAATCGCAACAGTGGTTTGCCGACATTGAATAATGCAATAGCTCTCCCTGCTGGTCACTTTCAAACATTACATCCGTTTCTGGTAGTGTTCATTTTAGGTGGTCATCAATTTCTCGCTGATAAACTGCTCAAACTTTGAATTGGATTTTTTTCTCTCAAATCCTGATTACAACCTGCGGCGGCCAGATGGGCGGTGACCTCATCGTTGCCGGCCGAGTTGAGGATGTCCGTGTCGTCATAGGGATCGTCGTCCGGCGAGGAGGTGGAATCCTCGTCGGCGCTCATCATGGACGCGTCGGTGAAGGTGGTCACGTGCACCTGTCGTACATCCAACTCGAGATATTGAACCTGTCCGACTTCTTGGTCTTTCTTTTTCAAGTGGAAAACCTGCTGACTGACTGCGCTGGCCTCGATGGTGGTCATCTGTTCCGGTGCGTGAACGGAGTGATCCTCCATGACTGACGCCTTCGTCTACACAGGTGGATCCAGGTTACAATGGCTGATGATGGAAAGGGCAAGGTTAATAGATGAACCAACAACTAACATCTTCTACATTGGATTCGACACTTCCAATATGAAGAGGACCACCAATCACAAATTCAAGGTAAAGATGATGTATTCCGCTAATGCTGTCTTGAAATAAACGTTTGCAATCAGCTTTGGCAGTTAGCTTCTCTAGCTGGCTAACCAGTATGGTTACTTTACAAAATGGAGAAGAGCAGATGGTAATTTTTTGAGAAGTACTTTTATAGCCTTAAACTAATGGCATTTTAGATTCCACAGATTTACATGTGCCAATTGATACTATGGGTCAGTCATTGTGTTTATTTAGCAGTGTTAAAAAAATAGCTTGCACTTTGACAATGCTATTGGGTCATCAAACAAGTGTTGTTTTTCTAAAAAGGGGTGTTTTTCGAGAAGTGAGGATTCTTTCTCCCACATGTCACCATGCACATGACACCAGTACTGGATATTTATTGACACACTTCAAGGTCCATGAAATCATTGTGAACATTTATTACATTGAACAGTGAAAACAAATTTAAGCTTACAATTACAACATGGAGTGCACAACATTGCCCTTGGCATGCTTCTGAATAGGGTCGATTATTAGAATCTGATTTTACAACACGAGAAGATGAGTAGCTCATCATAAGACTTTTTACACTGTTATAGCGTTTCTCATGAGGTGTCCCTAATGTTTTGGTCGTGCATTATTAGAGCCAAGCAGGCCAAATTAAGATTTAAAACAAACTTAACACATAGCAGGCTAACGTTGGCTTTCATAAAAAGAATACTGAATTAGTGCACTGAATGCAACTAACAATCGGTCACGACGATTTGCCGGTTAAAATCACTCCTCCGTCGTGCTAAGCTAAGCACGCTAGCACTGTCCTACATTTAGCTTGCCGGCTAGTGTGCTAACCACTTGGCGTTGCACACTTTGGGCACATGTAAAGAAATGCAAAGACCGCGCCTCGTAATAACGCTGTTATTCCACAAGCACGACCGCATGTGTGATCGGTGGGAACGCAACGAAGGCCGTCGTAGCACGAGAGCGAGTTTAGCATCCATCCCGCGCAATAACATTGCCTAAAACCGCAGCTACAAGCTAGCAGCGGCCTGCATGCCGCCTATCAACAGCTCTTCTCGTCTTTGATAATTTTTCCCCCTTCCGATGATAAAACAGTGAAAAAACGATCCGCGCAGCTTGCACGGTCACAGCGGCTGTCAACATCCCGACGAGAACATCGGTCGCCCTCAATGCTGCCGGGTTCGCGATGCGGCTGCGCCGGGGTTGAAATAGATGGAGATTGCGCGGTAGGGTACTTACCTCAGAGCGGCTGCGCTACTTCGGGCCTGCGCCGTACAGCTGGGATGGAGCCGAGCAACAATGGACGACACACACAGTACACACACATAGACACACATAGACACTACACACACACGCTCTCAACAGCAGTGGCGGCAGTAGTGTGTGGGTGAGCGGCACTGGTGATGCATTCAAGTGCTGCCCCCACCCGCGTTGCAGACCACACAATAAAGAATGAAAATACATGGCAAATGTTGGGTTGAGATTCATTACGTCATTATTTAGCCAACCCTACATCGTATTAATTTGCAATAAGTAATGTGAATAATTAGACTGCGGGGGGCTGTTAGAATTAATTGTTTTATTTTGCGATTTAATTTTTTTTTTTTTTTATCATCTGCCGCTGCAAAATGCCACTACTATCAAGTTACTAGTCTATGTTTTATTTTTTTTAAACATTATCCCTAAACTTTCAAAACAGTCCTGGCTTTTATTGCTGGGGTGGGCAAACTTTTTTCCTCAAATTAAATTAAATTTTCATTTTTGAAAATGACATAGGTAAGCCCATTTGTTTAAAAAAATTAAAACAATTCATTCGTATTTCAATTATAGTGTATTGTATTCGTGGTTGATTTATTTAATCTAAGAAAATAAAAATCTTTGTTTGCATAGTTTTTAACTGTTTAAAAAAGTGATTTAAAAAATCTAACAATTTTAATGAGATGGACCGTTATGATAAAAATGAACATTTTTGCACATTTGTAAAATTTTATTTATATTACATAGTATCAGTAATAAACATTGAACATATCTGTTGCTTTTGATATTATTGCTACTTTTTAAAGTTCTAGGGAAAACGCCTGAATTGACGCAATGGAGCGCCAGCGGGCACCACGTTTTCTTATTGGCTGGAATATTTCCGATTGTCCCGGAAGACACCATTTCAAAAAAGGAGCAGACCACGCCCTCTTTCTTAATGCGTCACTCATTCGACGGCAAAGTTCCGGATCGTGCACATTGACGTCAATTTTTAGCGACCGCTAAACTGTGGAAGTTTTGTTAAAAAGTTACCACAAAATTATGCCAACTTTAGCCGACTTCTTGGAAATAAATTAACGCGAGCTTGTTTGTATTTCAACAATTAAGTCTAAACAACTCAACAACTTTGGTTTGTTTTTTTGTGGACGAGCACGAAGTCAGCAATCAAAGGTAATAATGGTTCACAATTTATTCATGGTATTGTGAGGATATTTTTGGTGTATTCCGTGTTTTCTGAAACAAAATTAAAGACGAAAAGTTGCTTGGATTCATAAGTGACGTGCATCTAACTTAAAACGCACTCCTGTTTTGTTGGTTGTTTTATCATGATAGTGTGACGTTAAGTAATTCTTAACATTGAGTCATTTGGTGAGTTATCATTAAGAAAAAAAAGCATGTCTGAAATAAATGACCGTAATGCATGTTGTAAAATGTTGCATGTTTGTGTCTTAATAGTAATCCTGGACTGGAGGACATCAGGAACTGAGACCCACTTTTCAAGTGCTTGGACCTTAAGCATCAAGATTTGTGTGTGTGAATAAAAGACACTTTTGCACATTGTTCAGATGAGGCTGACGGCTTGGCTGGCGGCGGAGACGGAGTGAGCCCATGTATGACCAACTTCATTTTCAGGACAAAAGTACAAAATGTATTATAAGGCAAGAAAATAAGGATAAATATAATAGTAAGGCTGAATGAATATATGAATAATTTGATATAATTTTCAGTTCTTTGTTCTTCCACATAGACATGCAACATTTAATAACATGTAAGACACACACACAAACTATGAAAATGTTTTCGAGCTGTGAATTTCTAACAAATGCAGCAGAAAAATGCCAGTTAGTCACAGATCAAATTTTGAATGTAAATGTTGCACACAGTATGTGTATGTTCTTATTTCTGTACTTTTCTATTTATTTGTTGTATTTTAATTGTTTTGTGTGACGCTTACCTTCAAATGATGTTGATGAGCTGGACAAGCCCCCCCCTCCAAAAAAAAAAAAAAGAAATTAAAAGATGTTTGGTGTATCTTAATTCAAATTTATGTTTGAATGCTGAATGTGACTGTATGGCTGCTGATAACACAATTTTTGGTATGCATTTGATTGTCTAAATAAACATCTGTTCCAAAGTGTATAATTTTTGCTCTCCTACTTTATGTTTTAATCTTAGAATGGGAACGTTAAAGGACAGTCGCGTCTCAATACAAGATTACAATTCAATGTCGCCGTCTTCTGGCTACGTGTCGAAACTGCATCCTTGTTGTGTCAACTGGCTGGGTCAAAGCTTTCAATTTTGATATCGCATTTGCAAATGAAATAAGTCACTGATTGTATGGATGCGTACATGAAGTGGCCTAATGAAGTGGCCTGTTATTAGGTACACCTGAAAGTGGTGGTGTACCTAATGGAGTGTCCGAGTGACGTCACAGATCGAACAGCCAATCAGCAGGTGGGGGTGAGGGCGGGTGGGGCACTTTTCACTTTCAGTTAACCTTTGTCCATGGTTTTTCCCTAATGAAATGGCCTGTTATTAGGTACACTTGAAAATGGCGGTGTACCTAACGGAGTGTCCGTGTGATTCCCTCGTTAAGTGCACCTGCGTGAAAAGTTTTAGCTCCTGCAGAACGTGAAATGCGCTAAATCTTTTCACGCAGGTGTGTTTAACGAGGGTGGAAAACATATTGGAACGCGGCCCCGAGGACTAGAGCTTGACACCTGTGACCCATGACCATGATATTTCCCTAATAATGTGGCCTGTTATTAGGTACACTTGAAAATGGCGGTGTACCTAATGGAGTGTCCAAGTGACATCACATCAACCAGCCAATCAGGAGGTGGGGGTGAGGGCGGGTGTGGCACTTTTCACTTTCAGTTCAGCTTTGGCCATGATTTTTCCCTAATGAAGTGGCCTGTTATTAGGTACACTTGAAAATGGCGGTGTACCTAATGGAGTGTCCGTGTGAGTCCCTCGTTAAGTGCACCTGCGTGAAAAGTTTTAGCTCCTGCAGAACGTGAAATGCGCTAAATCTTTTCACGCAGGTGTGTTTAACGAGGGTGGAAAACATATTGGAACGCGGCCCCGAGGACTAGAGCTTGACACCTGTGACCCATGACCATGATATTTCCCTACTAATGTGGCCTGTTATTAGGTACATTTGAAAATGGCGGTGTACCTAATTGAGTGTCCAAGTGACATCACATCAACCAGCCAATCAGAAAGTGGGGGTGAGGGCGGGTGTGGCACTTTTCACTTTCAGTTCAGCTTTGGCCATGATTTTTCCCTAATGAAGTGGCCTGTTATTAGGTACACTTGAAAATGGCGGTGTACCTAATGGAGTGTCCGTGTGAGTCCCTCGTTAAGTGCACCTGCGTGAAAAGTTTTAGCTCCTTCAGAACGTGAAATGCGCTAAATCTTTTCACGCAGGTGTGTTTAACGAGGGTGGAAAACATATTGGAACGCGGCCCCGAGGACTAGAGCTTGACACCTGTGACCCATGACCATGATATTTCCCTACTAATGTGGCCTGTTATTAGGTACATTTGAAAATGGCCGTGTACCTAATTGAGTGTCCAAGTGACATCACATCAACCAGCCAATCAGAAAGTGGGGGTGAGGGCGGGTGTGGCACTTTTCACTTTCAGTTCAGCTTTGGCCATGATTTTTCCCTAATGAAGTGGCCTGTTATTAGGTACACTTGAAAGTGGCGGTGTACCTAATGGAGTGTCCGTGTGATTCCCTCGTTAAGTGCACCTGCGTGAAAAGTTTTAGCTCCTGCAGAACATGAAATGAGCTAAATCTTTTCACGCAGGTGTGTTTAACGAGGGTGGAAAACATATTGGAACGCGGCCCCGAGGACTAGAGCTTGACACCTGTGACCTTTGACCATGATATTTCCCTAATAATGTGGCCTGTTATTAGGTACACTTGAAAATGGCGGTGTACCTAATGGAGTGTCCGTGTGATTCCCTCGTTAAGTGCACCTGCGTGAAAAGTTTTAGCTCCTGCAGTACGTGAAAATGACCAAAAACTTTTCCCGCAGGTGCGCTTAACGAGGGTCACTTGGAAAACATGTTGGAATGCGGCCCCGAGGACGAGAGCTTGACACCTGTGACCTTTGACCATGATATTTCCCTAATAAAGTGGCCTGTTATTAGGTACACTTGAAAATGGCGGTGTACCTAATGGAGTGTCCGTGTGACGTCACAGATCAACCAGCCAATCAGAAAGTGGGGGTGAGGGCGGGTGTGGCACTTTTCACTTTCAGTTAAGCTTTGGCCATGATTTTTCCCTAATGAAGTGGCCCATCATTAAGTACACTTGAAAATGGCGGTGTACCTAATGGAGTGTCCGTGTGATTCCCTCGTTAAGTGCACCTGCGTGAAAAGTTTTAGCTCCTGCAGAACGTGAAATGCGCTAAATCTTTTCACGCAGGTGTGTTTAACGAGGGTGGAAAACATATTGGAACGCGGCCCCAAGGACTAGAGCTTGACACCTGTGACCTTTGACCATGAGATTTCCCTAATAATGTGGCCTGTTATTAGGTACACTTGAAAATGGCGGTGTACCTAATGGAGTGTCCGTGTGATTCCCTCGTTAAGTGCACCTGCGTGAAAAGTTTTAGCTCCTGCAGTACGTGAAAATGACCAAAAACTTTTCACGCAGGTGCGCTTAACGAGGGTCACTTGGAAAACATGTTGGAATGCGGCCCCGAGGACTAGAGCTTGACACCTGTGACCTTTGACCATGATATTTCCCTAATAAAGTGGCCTGTTATTAGGTACACTTGAAAATGGCGGTGTACCTAATGGAGTGTCCGTAACCCTAACCCCACCCGCCCTCACCCCCACCTCCTGATTGGCTGGTTGATCTGTGACGTCACTTGGACAATTTAAAGTACTGTTAGTCATTGTGGGAGCTCTAATAATTTTTTTTAGAGGTACCATAAATGTAAATGTTCCAATTCGCCACAAGATGGCGTCTTTCCCTTCCATTCGTTTTTTGTGAGGCACTGTCATGAGGTTTTATTTCCCTTTAGGGTGCTTTATTTAAAATGATCCCGCTGTACAAAGTGTGAAATTCCAAGATGGCAAATTACAGCAATACATCCTAAATCAGACAAGCTTTTCACCAATGGTAAAAATTATAATACGCACGAGCATGAAAAACTCAAGATGGTAAAAAACAAAACAAAAAGCAAGATCAAATAAATTAGGTACAAAACTTTGGATCACACAGCAATGTTTTAAATAAATAGAACTCTGCTTAAGACGTCTGAGGGGATTAAGAAACGAGAATGCATCTCACTCTTTAGCACTTGAAATTGTATACGTACAACAAAAGTAAAGTAGAAATGTAATAGATTGGACAAGTAAAGTGTTGTCAAGTACAAAAAAAAAAATTGTGGACGTTTGTCTGGAAAAAAACGTCAGTGGTTCCGGAAGGAAGACCAGCATTATGTGAGGACGCGCTCACATGTCCACGTCCTTTCGGAGCGTCTTTGCTTGGGGGGAGTGTCCGGGACGTGCCCGAATATGGCATCAGCGCAGACTATGACGTCACAGTTTCTTCAGTGTGAATGTCCTGCTTGAACATTCTTCCTCTTCGACCTCCTTGTGGCTCCAGGTTTTGGCACGGTGGCAAAGCACGCTTTTATTTTACGACTCTGCAGCACAGCAAAAGTAGTTTTTAAATCTTTTTTTAGGTGGGGGGGTGATCATGTAAAATTAAAAGTGCTCATAAATACAAAGTTTTACGACATAAAACAGCTCCAGATTAAATGTTAAATACAACAGAACTGTGTCAGCACACAACTAAAAGAGAACATCTTCTCAGTCTCCAAAATGACTCACCTATGACCTCAGCCGCATCGTCGGGCTGCTGGTCGGCTACAAGGTACTTGTCGCCAAATATCTTGACCAGCTGGTCAAAATACTTGCACTCCTGCTTGTCTCCTCTGCAAACACGAGACAGCATCAGAGCCTGGCGTAGACCAACCAGGAAGTACCTCGCGTGCGTCCGACGCTTACTTCCTGCCGTCAAGGAACTGCCGGAAGCTGTACTTGAGCCGCTTGATTCGGGTCTGGCACTGCTCGGGTGTGCGCTGGTAGCCCTGGTTGGCCAGGGCCTCTGAGATCTGCATGAAGATGTGCTTGTTCTTGGTGCAGCTCTTCAGGTTCTCCTGGACATCCTCGCTGCCCCAGACGCTCAGCAGAACCTCCGTCTCGCCATCGCTCCACGGGTGCTTGGAGTTGTCCGACAGCCACTGGTTGCCCGGGGAAACCACAAAATCTGGATGGGATACATTGGACGTATAAAACCTTGCTGTACTTCTTTTTCCAAATTTTGACAGATTTCTTTGGGGCATCACCTCTGATGGGCTCGTACGCGCCGTTGTCGGGCTCGTCTGGCGCCGGGATGCCCACGACCGAGGAGTCCGACTTTAAATCCCGACTGAAGATTTCCTCCATTTCTCGGAAGAACTTGAAGTCCTGCCTGTAAACAAAAGACCCAATTGGAATTTTCCCTACCTGCGTGTTGTAGACATTCAAGACTCAAAATTTATATTCCACTAAAAAGCACCAAACTGACTTTTCATGGAGGAAACCATATTTAAGGCGCTTGATGCGGGTGTAGCACTGCTCGGTGGTTCTGGAGTAGCCTCGATTGCTCATCCGCTCCGAGATGAACTCGAAGACGTGGCGGTTCTTTAGGCAGACCCTCAGCGTCATCTGCACGTTGTCCTCCCCCCAGATCTCCAGCAGCGTACGCGTCTCCTTGTCCGACCACGGCGTCTTCCTGTTCGCGTCGGGCACCAGGTGGCTGGTGGACGGCTGCTCGTCTGAAACGGAGGGAAGGAACCTGAAGAGCCTGGCAGACGTTTGGACTCAAAATGGATTCCATGGCGAGTGGACCTACAGACGTCTGCGTAGGTTTCTTCGAGGGGTTTCAAGAAAACAGATGCGGAAGACGAGGACGTGTCTGCGTCGTTGAAAAGGGAGTTGTCACCCAGCACCGGAGCGAGGAGGTTGAAATAACGAAAGGCTCCGGATCGACCATTCCTGAAAAACAAATAAATACAACTCAAAATGAAAAACAATAACACACACTCGTCAAGTCTTTTTTTTATTGTTGCTTACCTGCGGCTGTTGCAGTAGCGCCTGTAGGTCTTCTTCAGCCGCTTGATCCTGGCCTGGCACTGCTCGGCGCTGCGGGCGTAGCCGGCGGCGGCCAGCCTCTCGGCGATGTCCACGAAGATGTGGCCGTTGCGGATGCACGTCTTCAGGCTGTGCTGCACGTCGTCGGCCGCCCACACCTCCACCAGGGCCTCCGTCTCCCGCTCGCCCCACGGCACATTCAGCGAGTCCAGCGCCACCGCGTCCTGCTCGCTTTCGTCCAACTCGTCCGGCGGCGGTACCACCTCCGCGCCCAACACTTGCTCCATCTGGTTGTAGAATTTGTCGTCTACTCGCCTCCCGAATCTAAAACCAACAACTCTTCACTCAGCGGACGATGAATTCGGTCCGCCTACACGCAACAACGCCACTAACTTTTTCTCCTCGTAAGCCTTGAGGAAGTTACTCTTCAGCGTCTTGACTTTCTCGTGGCACTGCTCCGGCGTTTTGGTGTAGCCGAGGTCGTGCAGCCGCCGGGACATTTCGGCGTAAACGTGCCCGTTGGAGACGAAACCGGTGAGCGAGCGCTGCACTTCCTCTTCTCCCCAGATATCGATCAGCGCCGACGTCTCCTCGTCCGACCACGAGCTGACGGATAGTCCCACTTCTCCCTCTGACGGACGCGGCGAAACATTTTAGGTTTTCGAGTTGACGCTGTCGAACCCGGCTGCTCCTCTTTACCTGTTTCGGTCACAGAGTCGCCGCCGTTGGAGTCTTCCGAAATTTCGATGGGATCCGTGATGCCGGCGGTGGAGGTGGACGGACGCTTGTCCAGGATTTGTTCCATCAAATCAAAGAACTTGAAATTGACCTTATCGTTCCCAGGTGTGCTGCGAACAACAAAACAAAGACAAACCTTGATATATTTGAAGGAGCTGAAAAGTCTTTTTGTGTTTGTTTTTTTCACCTCATGTTGTCCCGACAATGCCAGTAGTTGGTCTTGAGCCGTTTGATTCTGGTATGGCACTGCTCGGAGGTGCGGGTGAAGCCGTGGACGGACAGCTTCTCTGATATATCGTTGAAAATGTGAACGTTGGGCGGGAAGCCTTTGGTGTTCTGCTGGATCTAAGAACAAATGAGAGGTAAAACATAAATAACAATGTGAAATTGTTCTGAAAAGCTTACCTGTGATTCTCCCCAGAGCTCCAGAAGGATGACGGTCTCTTTGTCAGCCCAGGGGACTTTCTTCCTGTCTTCCTGGAGGCTGACAAAAGACACTGGGGGCACAAATAAAGCGGGAAAACGTGACTTGTGGTACAAGGGCTCCCTCTAGTGGTGAACGGTGGAATCATAGAATGAAAAGTTCAGGCAGCGTAAAGTTAAGTGAGAAAATTCAAGTACAATTTGTATTTAACCTTGAAGTACAAAACAAAAAAAGATGTGTGGGATTTCAAATGTTTCGGTGGAGAGTCTTTAATCGTACCGGCATCCTGAATGGAGCAGGAGGGCGAGTCGTTGTCATCGGTCTCGGTCTCGTTCGGCTGCGGCGTCGATGGGTTCTCTTTCAATAAAAACCTCGCTAGCTCGTTGTAAAACTTGCACTGAACTTGCTCCAGGCCCTTCATGCTGCAGAAGACAAAAACGAGTCAGGTGCGAGGAGCTCCAATACAATGAAAAAGAAATATTTTTTTTAGTCACAGTTACTTGTTTTCGTAGCACTGCCTGAAACTGGACTTGAGCCTTTTCAGCCTGGTTTGGCACTGCTCGGGCGTCCTGGAGAAGCCCTGGGCGGCCATCTTGGTGGAGATGACGGGGAACATGTGCATGGTTCTGTTGGTTCCTCTCATCTCTTGCTGCATCTTCTCTTGGCCCCAAGTGTTGATGAGGGCAAGCGTCTCCTGCTCCGTCCACGGCACATTCCTCGTTCCTTTCAGCAGAAGGACATTTCATCTTAGTGTCCAGTTTGTCTTTGTGACAAAATGGGGGCACCGTACCCATTTCCTGACTGGTCTGTCCCACAATCTGCAAGTCCTCATCGCCGTCCTGAGACTCTTCATCGTCGATGCCCTCGTCGATGTCGTACGCCGTATCGGGCGCGGCGGCAGCGGCGGTGGCCGGCGAGCCCAGCACCCGCTTCATGTGCTCGTAAAACGTATGCTCCACTCTGGAGGTGCCTCTAAAGAAGATGGCGTTTTAGTTGAATGGCAACAAGGAGCCAGCGAGAAGAACTGACAACTTACTTATTTTGGCGGAAGCCTTTCTTCAGCCGTTTCATGCGCGTCTGACACTGTTCCACCGTCCTCTTGAAGCCCCTCTCGGCCATCTTCTGGGCGATCTGGACGTAAATGTGGCGGTTTTTCAAGCAGCCCTTCAAGGCCCGCTGCACAGAGTCATTTCCCCAAATGTCCAGCAGGTGGAGCGTCTCCTCCTCCGTCCAGGGAAGCTTTGTCTCGCTCGCCTGACCTTCATGAGCGTCTTCACAAGGGAAAGAAGTTGGGGGTCACTTGGAAATGTCCTTATTTTTGAAGCCCTCAATAAAAACAAAAATTAAGTTCATAACCACTGTACTAACCTGTGTAATCTCCCCATATGGAGATGAGGGGAGATTCACCAGAATTTTCATCATCCTTTGAGGACTCTCTGCAAAAGAAAAATGTCATCTTATTTTATTCTCTTCAATGACATGCAACACTCACAACTAATAGTTCCCTTACAAGAACGACGACAACTCCATCCTCTGCTTTGCCGGCGTCTCCACGCTTCCACCGCTCAACCTCCTCTTTCTGAGAGCCCGCCCGCCTCTGAAGCTTTGGCTGAGGTCGCCGGCCGCCAGCACCTCGGGTTCAGGCTCGGGGTCGTTGCACGTGGTAAGGTCGATGGTTTCGTCGCAGGAATTCTGCTTCCTGGCCTCCTGAGCTAAGTCGCGAAGCCTCCTGCTCGCCGTCTCCGGGGTGCTCGTGTTGACGGGCGCGTCAGGCCGCGCGTGCTGCTCAGAGGGCCTCGGGTCTCTGTGAGCGGGCAAGTAGGAGGTAGCGTCCGTGGCAGCTTTGGTCCCGGGCGGAAGGGACATGGAGGTGAGGATGCAGTCGTCCATAGGTAAAAACCTCGGATCTACACAAGAATATAAAGTCATCAAGAACCTCTTTTTAAATTTCTAGACTTTATAGTGATCAAAACCACCACAACACCTTTCTCCTCAAAATGCCCAAGGTTTCTGTGGTGTTCAAGTAGAGCCTTCATGTCCGCCGGTGGGAAAAAGGATTGTAAACAGTCGCTGAGGAAGGACGGAGCGTCTCCGAGTAAAGTTGACAGCTGAGGAGAGAGGGTACAATCAGTGCCTTCAAAAATAATAACAAGGAGCTTCGAACCCCATGTGCAGTGTTTTGATGCTAAAAAAAAAAAAGGCACCTGTGTGAAGTCAGGGACTGGGAGCAGCTCCTCCAGTCGGGATATAAACTCCCACACCAGCATCTCCAGCGCCGCGTCATACTTTGGCCCAAAGTACACAGGAAAGATTTCCTAGGAGAAAGAGAAGATGGCTTCCGTGTTGGAATATCTTCAAGAAGATGGTTGATGTGTGGTCTCACCTCAAAAAAGTACTTCCTCTCTACTGGATCCTCCAGTAAGGAGTGCACCAGCTCCACAAAGTTCACCTCCGACTCCTCCACCAGGTCGATGGTGCTCTGTCAACACACAAAACTAATCCCATTGAGGCAAGGTTAAAACATTTTTTTAATGATGATGCTTTACTCACATGGTGATCCTTGGCTGTGCTGACAGGAGCTTTGATTCGGTCCAGATGAGGCTGCATGGTGCGCATATCTACCGGCTGCTCGCCTCGGCACAATTCTAAAACCAGCTGAACCCACGCGCACACACAAAACCCATCCAACCATATTCAATTCGCCCCGTTGCAAGAATAAAGTGCCGGGAGACGTTTTATTACCGACCCTGGCCCTGAGTCCCAGAGTGAGCTGAGCCCTCTGGCTGTATGTCATGAGCTCGGGGACCAGCTCTGTCACCATGGTAACAAACTCCTCCAGCATGCCGTAGTGGTCCACCAGTCCCTGTTGCACCACACGCCACATCGCAGCCGATAGCAGCTGCAAGGGCGGAGCCAGGAGGCGGAGGTAATGCACGGGGAGGTCGTTCGCTGAAAAAAACAAAAACAATCGTTATTGATTTGGTTTTGATCAATTTTTTTAAAGGGTCCAAAAAATGACTTCATAAGGTATGACAGACTGAGTTGTATTGACCTTTAAGTGCGATTCATTCGCATTAAATCTTGAACTGCTTGTTTTTTTTAAATACTATTCCAAAGGTTTCCACTTTTAGTGGCAATAGATTTGAATGGAAATATGATTATCATGAATATCATACAGCCGTAGCATCCCGGCCATCGTGGCAAGCAATCTGATTCGTCCACACCCGCAGGCCCTTCATGTATTGGTTCACATGGCAACAGCATCCATCCCATAATATGTCGTCGACAGGACAAGGGTCAGCTGATCAGACCGATAGTAGTAGCCCCAAGAATAGGAGCATGACGCTTAAGAGCCACACTTCACATGTTAATTCGTGCTGGGTACTAGCAAACACATACACTAGCCGGAACTTGAACGCCTCGTCACCTAGTTACCCGCAATAAAGCTAGTTAATGAACCCTTTTCTGTTTTTGTGTAACATGAAAGAAGACGCACCTCGACTGCTGCCATTTTCAGCTCCTCGTTTTATTTCCATTTAGCAGCTGACTGACAAAACCCGAGCGGACCCCACCACTTGGGCTGGGAGTACGTCGAGTGGGGGCACAAAAAGCGTGACAATAACCGACGAACTCTGCCAGCTCGCGCCGTTAGCTCCGTTTGGTAGCGGGTAGCCGCTTCGGGCTCTTGTTTTTAGCCTGGCAAAAAAGGGGGAGGAGAGGAAGAACGGAACAATGGTTGCTGGTCTCATCCGCCTCAGTCCAGATCACAGCAAACCCCCTTTCCTGGTTGGCTGACGAAGACCGGGACGAACCAGTAATAGCGGCTTTGTGACGCTAGATGGCAATATCGCTTTTACAACCACTTCCGGTGTGACTGACGTTGAAACTGACTTCAAGCGGATATGGGGGAAAAGGGTTTTAAAAAAAGTAAAACATAACACAGAACAGAATATTATATTTATGCACATTTGAATTCATTTTTTTAATTCAAAATAACTGCTAAATGACGCAGGTTGATGAAAATGTATTTACATTCACTTCTGGTTTTTGCTGACGTCACACTTGACCTCAGCAGATTAAAACAATTGAACAGAATTTGATCTTTGTGTTTTACATTTTGTCAATTATAAAAAAATAACAGAACGGTATATTTGTAAAGTTTGGATTTTATTGTCGTTCTTGTATAAATAAATACTTTAAAACGTTAGGTGGTGAAACCTTTTTTGCATTCACTTCCGGTTTATGGCAACGTCATTCAGGCCTCGGTTTCAGAAAAAAATATTTTACAGAACGTAGTTTTTTTAAATTATGACTCGTCGCTTGAAAAAGAATATAATTGAAGTAATCTTATATTATGTCTTACAAAGTTTTGTATTCACAAATGTAATTTTTCAAAGACCGTTACAATTCAGACAAATTGTTTCATTATTTCCCCTCTGTTTTTATGTGATTTACAGTTTGTTAATAATTTTTCAAGACTGCAGTTATTAACTTTGAGCCCCACGCTTCTCAATTTCATTTTTTATTAGTTTAAATTTATGTACTTTGTTTTGTTCCTGAATGTTGTCGATTTCAATAGTTATTAGTTTATTTATTATTTATTCATCACTCTTATTTATTCATTGTTTGTGCCTTCTTGTTTTTATTTTTTGTGTTGTTTACTTGTATGTATATTGTGTACTATGTCTTGTCACCGTGGGATAGTAGGAATGTAATTTCGATTTCTTTGTGTGTCTTGGCATGTGAAGAAATTGACAATAAGGCAGACTTTGACTTTAATTAATAGTAATAAAAGTTTACCATGACGAATATATATTTCTACGACTTGAAGTTATAAAGTAGTCATAAAACAGAGAAGAAAGCAATGCTTTATGATGCTGGGTGGCAATATGATTCAAACCTGACCTTGATGAAGAGACCAGAGAATAACAAGGTAGAAATAATACCACAAACTGTACTGTGATGTACACAACATATTCACAAAACATAAAACAAACACAAACCCCCCCCCATAAAAACACTAAAGCATGGTGGATTACATAAAGGGAGAGAAAATTGAGTTGACCAGAATCCATAGATTTAATTTGTATTAAATTGTCCAATACCCCAATATTGAAATAAAATTGTTGAGTTGTTTATATAAGTATATATTTTGATGAGGTGTTTGTTCATTGACAATATTGTAATGTGTAGATTGATTTTCAATGAAAGACATTTCCTCCTTTTTACCACTAGAGGGAGACAAACACCGTTTCTAAACATTTAAGACATGACTCAAACTAAGAAATAGTGTGACCTGTAGTGGACTGACAATACTCCCATGAAACGTACAAGTCTGAACAGGCACTCGAGCATTTCATTGGTTTTCTCATTAGCTGGAGCAGAGTGACTGTTTCCACAGACAGATTGCCTGAGCCCTTGTAACAGATTGCGGAAAATCACCTAATTAAGACGCACACACACACACACACACACAAAAATGGCAGCTTTTGAATGATAGTTATTTGGCCTTTGTTGTGTAATTATAGCAAAGAAGGAAGGATGGGTGAGAGTGTTAGAGAGGATTACTGCAGATCAAATGTTCTGTTCAGCTTCAATTAAATGCCCAGCGTGCTGAAATCTACATTACCTCGATAAATAATTAAGTTTAGATGTACCTCTTGCAGCAGATGAGAAAGTCATGTTTGGGGAGGAGGACTGGAATTAAAGCAGAAAAGATTTTCCCACGTTTGGAGGGTTGAAGGTTCTCCTCTTGGTAGATGTAGAAGTCTACTAAAAAAATTGATGTTTAATGCAGTCCCACTCGTCTAAATAATCATATAGTATCTGATCAATTTTGTTAGTGGAATCTGAATTAATTAGCAAAATACAGCCATTTTGGCCCATCGCAGGAGTTTTCTCAGTTTGGTCATGTGACATTTGCATTTGTGATTGGATCTTACATGAGCAACTGATTTCATTTTTTGTCAACGGCAAGAGGCAAAATGGCCACCCCTTGAAATAAACAAAAACAAAGATGGACTTTGCTGCTCAATTCATATTTCACAAACACAATCTGAATATTGCTTCGACTACTAGTGCTACAAAGAACATTTTATTGCACAAATTAGAGTTGACGCTGGTTATCAGCATCATTACCCAAATTGTTACTGTTGAAATCCATCCATTGTTTAATCCATTTCCGACCATCATAGCAACTCTTTCCCGACCTATACACTAATGAGCGAATTTCCCAAGGTGCCAGGCTACCTTGAACAATGCTGGCGCGGAGCTAGCACATCATTTGCTTCCACGCTCGAGTAGTAAGTTAATCCAGCGGGGACATGAGTGACATGGCGGTGCAGTAAAGTAGACAGTGTAATAACACTAATCACCTCCAGGAGTTCATTTACAGCACTAAAACAAAGGTCAGCGACATTGACAGGGCCTCGAAGGACGGCTTGGTGTTTACTGGCAAGCCGAGCCTGGAGGATAGCGGGGCTGGATGCCGCGCGGGGACATCCGCAGCTCGTTGGTATGTATGGGAGCGCACGAGTTCGGACTTGGCACGAGACGGTGGACAGGTGGGATGCTCAGCCAGCCAACGTCCCTTAACTTGCTCAAGTGTGTGCGTGAGTGTGTGCGGTAATTACTTTTTCACTTTGTGTATTTGTGTGTGTGTGATTAGAGCCGGGTGGCGGGTGGAGGAGCTTGTCAGAAGTTATCTGCCCATCTCATCTCATCATAGCCGCTCTGGCGGATTCCCTCGATGGCTCAACAGCTAGCCGCCGCCGCGCCGCTGTCAATCGGACCGTCAACGGCAGCACAAATCGATGCCAATCTCCTTTGCTTTCTATTTTTAGCCCAGCCCGCGGGGGTCTTTGATAAGGATGCTCCGGCTACCTTCCTCCCCCTATACCTTTTTTTTTCCTTTTGCCTCAAATGAGCAGGAGCCCTTGCAACCTCTTTCTCCTGGCCTGTTGATGAGAGCTGATAAGAGACGAGATGGAGCTAAAAGCCCGCTGCTCCGAAGGGGCTTTTATGGTGAAGATTGATGAGCGGACCGCTATTACACGCGCAATCAAGCCGACACGTTGTATTGTTTAGTCTGAGATGTGATTGCATTTCAACTTTTCACTTTTGTCCCAGCCAATGCACAATTCTGAAATACAGTCACGTTTCATGTTCGAGCAATATTGTGAAATGTTTTGCGCAGAATTGGACTTTAATTACAGTTATTTGTCACAGTAGTTTATTATTGGAGAAATGTGCGATGTGGAAATACAAATATAACTCCAGAAATTGATTATTTGGAGGCACAAGCTACATTTGCGATTGACACCTTTCACACAATTATGAATATTCGTAGAAATGGCGGAATAGCGATATTTCAAGTTATCGAGGTCTTAGAAAGATTCCCGATACCAGTCACCGATAATAGTCACTGGCGCCCTCTTCTGGCCGCTTTACAATTAGAAATAAATGAAAAGCATAGTTGACAAAACATTTTTCTAAGTATATTTGTACGTTTGTATATTTTTTATTGGCTTCCTTAGTGAAATATAACAAATCTTCTCTCTAGAGGAGTTTCCTGGAAGATGAATCGGTCCTTCAGGTGTTTTCATATAAATAATCAGGATCACTCCGTGAGCTCGACTGCAATCATTGGGGGGGTTGCATTGCACGTTAATTGCAGTTGACGCATCGTTGAGGTGAGAGAAAAAACGCTTTTGTTTTGAAGTGCTTTGAAAGGTGGCGAAGACGTTCTTCTCTGGTAATTAACGCTGAAGAAGAGGAGTAGGAGGAGGAGGGGGGGTGGACTAATCGAGGTAGTTTTGCCATCCGTCTAACTTTGAAGCGGTACACACACAGCGGCCTGCTGGGACGACAGACTGTTGCGCAACGGTGAGGTCACCGCTCTGACCGCGGTGACCCGCGGCGGTTGGTAACAGCTGCGCATTTTGCAGCGTACCCTTCAGAAGAGTAACTCTTTAGAAGTTCATGTGACGGGCCAAAAGTCTTGGGACACTTCATTTGTAAGGGTCGAAGGTAAGCGTCCATGTGGTGACATCTCGTTAAACATTGTCACGATTGGTCGAGTCAAAATCTCAACGTTAAGCTGATTTTTACTTATTGTCCTTCCTTGCTTTGTTTTCCTATACTTCCCTCTAACTCTCCTTGCCAGGTTTTGTAATACTTTTATTGTATAATGACAACAAAAAAACGAAACCCCACTCATCTTCCATACTGTGTTTTCACTCCAACATCGCATCGCATTTAATTTAGTGCCCATCATTCCTGGCTGCATGTTGTTTGGCAAGAGCGGAGTCAAACATTTTCCCTCTAATTGGATGTTTTTGTGGATACCGGATTAATCAACCACGGGGTATTTAATGTTGTTTGGGCAGCTGAGAGGTAATACAGCCAAGCCATTAACATATCATTAAAGAGTCCTAAGCACTGTAATTGCAGGCAGAACGCTGACGCTTCAGTCTCATTAAGTGGACACGGCGTGGTGTGGCGGTGGCAGCTTTTCTTAAGTGAGCTGTGGAACAAATGTGCGCGACTCAGCACGCGGCTGTCACACCGGGACGCCTGCGGAGCGAGCCGGCACAATGGTTGCGCTTCAGGCCGAGAGTCATTACTAAGGCCGATTCATTTTCATGGTTAGTGGGTTTCTTTCGGGAAGGGGAAACGAGTATTTGTTATCATTAGATTCTGTATTGTCGTTGATATAATGGCAGTGCCACAAAATATCAATATTTTAATAACTGGTGTTGTTTTAATAAGGATTGATGCGGCAATGTCAAAAATACTTTTTATGTCACTAGGCAATTATTTTCTCTTGTTTAATAAAAATATGGCTGTTTTGTGGAAAATTCTGGGGTGGATTTTTGGTACGGTTTTCAATTGTGACTGCGCAAAAAAGTTGCCACTTAGCTGTTGTGAAAAAAATTTTACATGCTAAAAATAAATGACTCCAATTTTGGATCCAGCATGAGAATTTTAGTTTAAATGAGATTTTTTTTCAAATTGTTTCCCACTGTTAGTCTGCCATCTAGTGGAGGCACATTAAATTGTTCTGCTTGTCACTATAAGTTGTCGGCATGAATAGAATCTTCAGACTAGTGTTTGGGAATGACAGCTAAACATTTTTGATAAGGTATACGGATGAGAATAGACAATATAAATGGCGTTCAATATCAAATGATAAACTAATATGAACATTGGTGATCTCGGGGTGCGTCACCAACAGCTCGTGTGAGTCACCCGTGACGTCGACGGGGGTTTCATCCCTGTCAATATTTGACCGTCTTTGCGTTTTAATTACCGATTCTGTGCCGTGGCCCAAATTTCAGGGATTATCCAATTATCGCTTGCGTGCCGACAAACACGAGGGTCTCTTTGCCTTTCAGTAATTGGAATGAGGAGCCAGCACTCAAAGGAGAAGCCTATCACTGAGAATTATTCAACAGAGGAATTTGTGGTCCGCTTGCGGATTTCCTCTGATTTCATCAGAAAAAAAAAAAAAAAAATGGCGAGGGCGATTCTTCCTGAAAACGTCCATCTGGTGTGTAGGCGCTCAAACAATCCTCTCAAGGCTCACGGTTTCAACTTTGCAGGCTATTCGTGTAGTGCTGATTAAAGGCTTCTTTATTGTTTAATGAGGCACGAGTTGAAGTCGATTTAGTGCACCTATCATCGCGTTGACAGGCGGATTGAAATGCAGTCTTAATAGCGTGGAAACTTCTTTTGCGTGCTTCTCATATAAAAAAAAAAAAAAAGAGCTGCTGAATGCAGACAACCGGCGAACCGTATACACACGTTTGTGCGGAAGGGGGAGGAAAAAACAAAAGCCAGAACAGCCAAGTTTGAGTGACAAATGAAACAGGAGATATGCAGCAGGTTGAAAAGGCATTGTTCATGTTTTATTGAACAGCGCTGACATTACAAACGGGGAACAAATGAAGCAGAGAACACAAAAGAGCATTATTTATTACAGACAAATCAAAGTGGAGCCTGCGGGGGTGTTGATACTGTACACAAAACACATCACACGCTTTTGCATTTGTCACATGGAATTTCCATTTCAACGTCGTCGCCGGTCGTTTCAAGTCGAGGGTCGCGTGACCTCGCGCGACTTGATCAAGCTTTCGAAAAGTATGTGTGTGGAAATGCGCTTGTCTTATATCGCAGATTGTTTTTGACATTTTCAACGTTAGATCAGAAGGCGCGCGCGGCGGCGGGCAAAGCACGAGGACATCTGCAGTCAATCTCCTTTTTTGTGCTGTTTTCAAATAACACGCTCGCCTTTTACTTCCCGAGACATGTTAGCGTTCCCACCTTTCCCTTCCAGGAGCCCCCCCCCCCTCTTTTCGCCTCTGCTTTGGAATTCTCTCAGACCCCCGCGTGTATAAAATAGAAAAAAAAACCGCGTAGGAGCGGAATCCTGAAAAATAAATTAAACCGATAATGCAAGAGAAAGAAACTTCCCATCCCGCCCACAGAATATTAGATCACAACAACTCGCTGCGCTGAATAAATCATTAAACCCCGGCAGAGCGTAGCTATTGCAATGTCTTCTTGAATATTAATCCAAACTTGCATCGGTGCAGAAGTAATGTCACACAATTGGAAGCATGTGTCAAACCGGTGTAATATACATGGATTCATAATTCAGGCTTTTTTTGGCTTGCGACAACAGCACGTTTAGGCTTTCTCCAAATTGTCCGGAGGGGGAGGGGGGGGCGGTGATAGACGGTTGACATTTTAACCCAATCCCAACGCGCCAAAGCAGACCCAACAGGGATGGAGGTCATTTGAATTTTACGCTTAATTGCTTGGAAGTGAACTCAGCTCAAGGGGAGCTTTAAGGGAATAAATGCCACTGTTGGATAAGTTAGGGGGGGAAAAGTATTGAAACTATGTAAGAAATGGAAATTGAGTGGAAAGTTTTTCCTTATTGGACATGTGTGAGCATTTTTCCAGACCATTTTACATAAAAACAATGAGGCATCTCATCTCTGTGGCTTATGCACATACAAAAAAAAAAAAAAATCATCGGTCGTCGCGCTGAGCAGTCACCGCGTGTTTAGTGGCTTCTGCTCCTACATGAACCCATCGACCATCACGTAGGAATAAAAAGCCATAAGACACAACAGCAATCTCGTAGGAAGGAAAAAAAGAGAGAGGGCAGGGGGGAGGAAGAAGCAGTTGCCACCAGTAGCTTGTGTTAGTATCCAGAATTCTAATATATTGTTCCTAGTCCCTTGATTTGTTTCCTGTGCTGTCATTGGCTGTTGGGGCAGCTATAAACGAGCCCCATTGACTCTGCCTAGCAACAAGATAAAGAATGCAAAGAAAATATTCCGAAGCTCTATATAGTCGCGTGCTCACAAGCGTGCTAAAATGTTTACATCAAAATTTCCCAAAGATGAAGCATATTCTTTGTGATTTGGCTTATTAGCGAGGGAATTCAACAAACAAGGAGGGGGTTGCGCAATCAGGTTGAAAAAGAGGTTGGGGAGGGAAAAAAGCGGAAAAACAAAGGGGTTGGGTAATACCCAGGAGAGCAAGAAGACAATGATGGCGTGGTTGCGCGCAAAGTGGATTTTGCCGAGGCGCAGCCGCTTTCCCACTCGTGCGTGGCTAACCCGCAGGTGACACTTGTAGTATCAAAGTCCCTGCTTGATTATGTGCGCCGGCAGATGAATATGTATTTTATTATCAGACGCTGGCGTGGAAATTACATTTGCTATGCTTGAAACAAAGCGCGGCGATGAACCCAAATGCGCATATCCTCCCGATAAATATCTCCCCCTTCAAACTGGGGCATGCTTCAACTAATATCCACTTTGCGAGTGGCCGAAATGTGCCGTCGCCGGCGACAGATAGCCGGACACGCTTTTGGGGTTACGGCGCCAGAGCGAGCTAGGCACGTCCGGATAAATATGTATGACTGCGACGCTGTAGGTTCCCTGCTTTGTATGCTAATGACCTTATACAAGTTTAATAATGCGACCGCGCTGCGCAGGGGGTTGGGAGAGGCGGCGGTGGGGGTCGGCACGCGGGAGAGCGGCCGCGGCGAGGCCCTCAGAAGACGGGAGGGAAGAAGTGTGCTGGAAAGTGATTTGGATTTATCAAACTATTTGGGTTTCTGCTCAAGATGATCTGACTAAAAAAGACTCAGAGAACTCAAGAGGACCACGTTCAAGCTTCATGTGAGGCAGCCAAAGTCCCATCCTGGTGGATCCTGTGACAACAACAAAAAGACACAACAGTTAAGACCTTCTTAGTGTTCAAGACAAGCTGTGAATGTGAGACAACTCTAACGCCTTTTTGGCGCAGAGCTCAAACTGCGACTTCAGAGATAAACCCACGGCTAACAGTTTCAAAACCGCCATTACCCGCCGACTAATTATATCCCTTGTTGAGCAGCAAGTACTTGTTGTACCGACTCCGCAGGAAACCCTCGCCCACGTTTGAAATCAGTGACAACTCAAAGAATACCTCGGTCGGGTGCAAGTTTAGCTTTGACGTTATCATCTCGAGGGGGAGCTAGCTAGCGGCTTTAAACACCTCACACAATGAGCTGTGACATCCCCATTGAAGGATGATGGATTGCTCTGCCGGACCGAGCGGCTGTTTGAGAGGCAGATCGCTCAAAAGTCAAGATGTAAAAGCCCAATCACATGATGAATGAGCTATTTAGTCGTCAGATGAGGACAAACCTGGATCGAGACAGAAGACACCTTGAAAGACCTCAAAATGGCGGATTTGCACCACAGTAGAGGTCCTAAAAGATGCCAGTAGGCGGAGTCACATTTAGTTACAGTCCCAGTGGTTGTATCCGCAGTTGAGGGAGCGAGCGAGTTGACAAGTCGACCCAATTTTTAATACACATGATGCATAATTGATGGGCAATACACGCATTTAGATCTGATAGGAAGTAGGCTATGATGGATCTCCACATGGGCTGAGTTGGAATAGGTGGGTGGGTTGAACAGATGTAAGGTGGCGCATCAAGAGAAGGATGGGGTTGCCTGGGATGGTTTCCACCCTGCGGCGAACAAAATAGCCCTCATATATCGCTGTAATCTGCATTAGCGCTGGAGCCCCCCCCCCCCAGTCAGGAGACAGCACAGAGGGGGATGAGTAATGGGGCTACTGCTGATTTGGCAGGCCTATATTACACCTCAAAAACTGTTCCAAGTGGCCAGCGTATGAAAAGTTGCAAATGAGCATTCTTCCCACCCACTGAATGTACATTTTCAACCTGTATTACACCAATATCATTTTCTCCTAAAGCTACCCGCTTTTCCCGCCCCCTCGTGCTTCGGCAACGTTTGATAGTTCCTGTTTTGACTGGCGCATTTTTGCGTTCCCCATTTTCTCCCAGCAGGTTGTGGAATGATCAATAGCGGCGGTTTTTAGATGTGGATTGCAAGCAGCCCACAGTGTAGGACGCCACTGTTCATTTGTCACAGTGGGAAGTTTTGTGCTTAAATATAAAAGCCAAAATAGAACTCAGTCAACAAAGGGACTTTTCTATATTCTTTCTCTTTTATATGTGGACCCTAAATAGCAAAGATCTTAATTACCGTATTTTTCGGACAACTTTACTCAATTTTTGAGAATACTCAAAGATTTTAAATGCGCCTTAAAATATGTCACTTCTCGAATGGCTAACTCCCAAGACGTACGTCGATATAAACAGAAGCTAGCGTTAAACCCTTGTAATGGCTTGTAACGGGATATGCTTACTCGCTATCTGAAATTAAATCGGAGATATCCAGTCCCCCGGGGCCAATCAGGTGTCTCGGCGTATTCCCGTGAGGCGCCTGTTTGCGTGTCGCTTTGCACATGTGAAATTGGCTTCATTTCCTCTCATTATTCAAGCTTTTCCCGCCTTCATAGATTAGCGATTGTGCCGCACTCTTGCTTCTATTCACGGATTAGCTACGCTGTTATTTTTAGTTTTACTCCACTTGGGCGGAAAATGCAATTAATTAATCAGCTCGACTTTTTACCCCCTCCATCACGATACAGGCGAGTGATTTAATCAGAGTTGGAGCCTGCAAACAGTGGCATATGGCGGCATTAAAGTAGCATTATGGCATCATGTGCAACAAAAGCATTTGCACTTCAAGCGAGGGGCTTTTAAAAAGGCTCAACATGCCTGCGTACGGCATCTGGTTTTCGAAAACCCGAACATAAGTGCTACCTTAGCTAATAGCGTCGTTTATTGTGAATCAATGGGCGTCCATTTAAACTAAAAACCTTGTGCCCTTGACATTTTAAGGACTTTTATTTTGGCGGAAGCACCAGTGAAAGATTAACAAATGAATGGCCAATCAGCAACCTGAACACCAGGCGGAATCTTCTGGAACACATTTGATTTAAGATTGTAACTTTTGTCTACACTGGAGTTGTTGATGGAGCAACTTTTATCGCATTGATGGATTGATCCACCTCCCACGTAGAGGCAAACCTTCCTTCTGGCATTTGAGGGAGCAGCATGTCAACAAGTCAAAAGTGAATCAGACTCTTTTGCATGCAAATTAAAACTTTCAAGCCCGCAGGGCGGACTGACTTACTACCAAGTCTCGGAAACTTTGCAAGAGAAAACATCACGTGTTTGAGGTAGTTTACGCCGTGATGACAAAACATTAAGTAAATATGGATTGTAACAGAAAATCACAATATCACAAATTTGTGTTGAATTTAAAATGGCAGAACCCTTCAGACTACAATCTAGATACAGCTGATTGAAGATAAAAATTTTTTTTTAGCAAGCCCCTTCCAACTGTGTCTAGTTTTTCCAGTGAGCAAAATTGTGGCTACAGCTAATGCTAGCTCTGTTCAACAAAGCTATTGTGGTTACTGCTAATGCTAGCTTTGTTCAACAGCCATATTGACTGAACATAATCATGTTTCTGTAAGGTAGCTAAATTACCCCAAAAATATCTCAGTCTACGAAAAAAAATCAATAGAAAAAGCTTCTTTCATTATCAGTTGAAGTTTTTTTTTTTTATCTCTCTCACACCGTCTCTCTCGTATTGACTCCAAAATTTCCCGAAGGCAATAAAATGCTCATCAGCTAAGGTCTGAAATGATTGTTTTTAATATGACGACTTTTTAATGAGGACAGATGGAGACGAGGTCTTTTTATCAATGCGTGTCAGCGAAGAACTAATGGTGCAAAAACAGTTTATCAGCTTGCCCTTGCTCTCGAAATGCACGGACTTTATTTTGTTTGTTTAAGCGGTGGCACGCTATATTTTACCTGTCAACCATTGCAAAAATGTAATTTGAGGCGTACCGCCACCCGTCACTCAACTGTAGCTACGTTTGACCTTTTATCGAAGACTTCTGCATCTGCCTCGTCTTTCTCACATCCGTACGTGCTTTGTCATTGATTGGACGTTAATCTGAGGATTTTACGGTTTAGCTGCGCGAGGAAAACCTGTCAGAGGCGAGCATAAAGAGCGAGCGTGCTGCCAAAAAGGTCGCGCTATTGGGGACTGGAGAGGTTCTGATAAAATTACAGATAAAGCCCGACACGCTCGACGCTTCAAAGAGTCGAGATTGTGCACCGCGGGTCTAAAAATGGTACCCTGCCGCTTTATCTGGATTATGAAGCGGCTTTTCCTGTTTAGTGGAAATTGCGTGCCCTTTGAGAAGATGACCTCACATCTATTATACAGCAGCCATGAGGTAAATTATTGCTTTGAAAGGTGAATGGATAAATTTGACTGGCGTTATATGACTCGGACCTAATGGCGTGCGGCAAAAAAAAAGATATGTTGTGATAGTCGCAACGATGCTCTGCTCATTACATGGGCATTATATAATGTGATGTGATGTGTCTATTAGCCATTATACACACTACATTGCTTCATATGTTTTAATGAGGCGCCGGCTTTATGATCTCGAGTGCGCCGACTTTGCCGCCCAAGGTCAAGACAAAGGCGGTTTGAGCGCAAAGAGGCCCCCCTGCCCACCAGACGCTAAACAAAACCACTTATCTGCCTCCATCCTTTTACCATACAAGGTCATCGCACGCTGGCTACGCCTCTACAATTAGCATGCAGCCTGTGGCGTGGCCTGTCTGGCAAGCGATGCACGAGCGTGGCGTTCTGCTAATGACGTGCCAGTCATGAAGGGGGGGGCCGCGATGTGTGTTAAAGTCATAAATGCCCCCCAGGGGTTTTTGCATCATTTCATGGGCTGTACAGAAAAGACTCGCTTTTAGCATACGACGCGTGCTAGTCGGTCGACGCCTCCATCCGACACGTACTCACCTCAAGTTGTTGTTTACCAACACTTTGTCACACGCCGCGGCTTCTGATATCAACATACAAAGTATTCAACATGGAGGGCCATCAATTAAAGCAATGCAAAGCCATTCGTATTAGAATGAGACAATTACAACACACGCGCAACCGGTGACACGGTTTGTTGGGCTAAGTACTGGAATATAACTTATAAATTAGAATATATTGTATTAATTACTCACAGCTTTCTAACGCTCTGGCTTCGCACATGAGCAAAAATAATTATCATACTCGATTACTTATGCCCAGAAAGCAAATCATAACACTGAAGTCTTACGCATGAAAGCAACACTCGCAACATGGCGGAACACATTCCCAGGGTACGCAATCCAGGAAGTAATTACAATTCTCCACAGACATAATTGGGAAAACAAATTAGCATTAGGTAAATGCAATTTCCATTTGACAGCAATGGAAATTTCACCTCTGTGCCACGGTGGGTTGAGAGTGGCTGCGCAGGGATGCGCAAAGTCAGATGTATCATCACCGCTAACAAATCAAATCAAGAACGGCCAATGTTAATTGATAAAGTCAAAATATGAAACGTATGTGGCTACAAAATCACTGCTGGTATTTTTTAGTCGTTGAGCTTAGTTGGATTTGACAAGAAGAAGAAATTGGAGCAAATATATTTTATGTATTCAAGAGATGTTTACTGTCAATTAAAAGCACCACTGTGCAGATGTAACGACAAAACGGACATGCCCAATCTTTGTAGTCAAATCAAAGTGGCCTTGCTCAGACTTATCTTTAACTTTGTCACCTGATTGTGTGCCGTCCCCAAAAATGATCATGGATGACATAAAACATCCCCGTGGCGTAAAGGCGTGAAACAGCGACATGCTTCGCCAAGCTGCCCCGCCTGCTAATGGCCGACTGTTTGTAACGGCATCCGCTTGACGGGCTGCCAAAGGGTGGGGTGGGGTGGGGGGGGGGTTGTGTTATTGCGGAGCCAATCATCCACTAAGTATTCGCTGGCTCCTATTTCCTTGCCGCTAATGTGTGAGCCTCCCCAATGCCGCAGCTAAATCGACTCTTAACGCCTGACTTGACACCGTGCAGCGCCACGCGGAGAATCCCAAAGATGCATCGGCGGCGGGCGGCCCCCGACAACCCCTGTTGCCTCGGTTACGGTTATGGCCACGGATGCGCTTGGGCGCTTCGTGATGCTTTTACTGCAACCCTAAATCACCCAAAGTGACGGTGGCTGACGATTAGGATGATGACGCTGACATGACCTTTGCAAGGGTGTTGTTTGGCAGTGATTGCTCAATTTAATGTGCCTTTGGACCTGAAGGTGTGAAGCCTATTGTGTCAGTTTATTTCTTCAATGAAGGATGGATGAGTCAGACGACTTGGTACAAAAACTACGCAAGCGTCGAACTGCCATTGTGGAGTCAAAAATTGGCAAATACCTTTAAAGGTACGTATTTGCGTCATTCAATGTGGATATTTTTAGGTGAGCAGTCCTGCCATGGAAACAAAAGAGGGAGCAACATCAGGCCTGGATGTTCATGTCAATGCAGGTCTGCATAACAAAGCTCCAGAAGCGAATAAACTAGAATAGAGTCCTCAAGCGGTCAGTGGGAAAGAACATTATGTGTACGGCCAGAAAGCCCAGACACACTTTGCCCCCCGTTATCAACCGGCGCAGATGTGCCTCAGTCTCCTCAACGGCGTTCCCGCTCACCACATCCATCAAAGAAGTGCATCGTGGGACACGGAGAGAATGGTGCAAGCGCCAAGCCCACCATCTGCCGTCATTTAGAAATAAATGACAGGCCCAAAGCTCACGGGAGCTCGTCTCATTCCTCTGCCAACATCGTTACAGTGACGGGTGCCCGCCCGTCATCCAGCCTTTCCCCCCCCCGAAATCGATGTGCGAGAGAACTGTGTGCTGGAGTGTGACTCCGAGAGAGGTTTGGAGTGGATTTGGTCGGTGAAGCACAGCCGTTTACTCAGAGGAGCCGGCAGGTGGAACAGCGTGGTGAAACCAGCTGTCTCCCCGCTGATTACAGGAGCCAACATGGAGAATTGGAGGGCTTGAGGGGGGGTGCTGGCGGTGGATTTGGCTGGAAAGCAGCTCAGTGTCCACTTTTGTTTGATTAGGTGAGGAGTCAGTCAGGAGTTGGGAGTTTACAACCCGGGCTGGGCTTTGTCACAATATTTCATATTTTACAAAGAATTTCGACAAAGTCCAGGACTGCAAATTAGCAGTTCTCCCTAGGTGCATATTAAGGAAAATGAAGTAGTTACCGAAATGAAATTAATAACTGCTGAGCGCCTGACAAATGAGCCACAAAAAAAAAAACCTCACCTAAAATTATGTCATTTTTCCGAAACAAGGTGTCTAAAATGGACCAGGGAAGAATTTCCCTTTGTGTTTCTTTGCAAGTACTACTTCAGCAGTGACAGCTCATATAAGTTTGCCCCCCATAACTGAGATGGGAGGTGGACTTTATTAATTTCATGGATCTGGAAATGAGCCGTGGTGATAAGGCTATCACTCTCTTATCTGGGATGGCGGAGGCGTAATTAAGCCAATAGCCGGCGATGATGAGGAAGTCGGGTGAATAAAGACTCGGAGATATGAGGGTGGATTTTTTTTTTCAGGGTTGGTTTACCGCGGGGACGATTACATTGGCACTTAATTGCCACCTTTTCTATTTATAGGGTGGGAGGTTCTCCCGCGAGGTAGCCCACACCTTTCTCCTCTAGTTATCCTCTTTTTGTGGCCAAGGTCAGCTCGTTGAATGTTTTGGTTTGATAGGCGGAGGTGAAGTCGCGAGGTCAAGTGGCAGCTGAGATTGAAAGCGGGAATCCCTCCGCCTTTTCTGTCCGTGTGGATGGCTAACAGATTGAGGTCAAGAGTAGGTGGATGGCCGGCCGTGTGATAGCACAAAACCGTGTGAGCTATAAAACCTTCAAGTTGGACTTTTGGTCAACTTTTCTCTTGAGTTTAAAATTGTTTGGAGGCGACAACAATCATTTTTATTGATCCTGGTTACAAAGACAGAAATTCCAGCTTGGACAAATTATTATTGGGGAGGCTTTTTGAGATGCCAGACATAAAATACATAAACCAGCCGAATTGGGCACTACTAGGGGTGTAAATCGCGGGTTTTGTAACGATACGATATCATATCGATACAAAGAATCACGATACGATATTTGCCGATATCTTAAAGCCTGCTGTGATTCATTCACGATTGGGTGTGTAAATCTCGGGTTTTGTAACGATACGATATCATATCGATACAAAGGATCACGATACGATATTTGCCGATATCTTAAAGCCTGCTGTGATTCATTCACGGTACATCACGATATAGTGCTCCACGGTCGATATAGAACAATATCCTGATTTATAACAATTCATACGCAAAATCAACAAGGTACTGCAAACTCTTTATTTAGGAAATTACAAAGTGCTTCCAAACGAATGACTTGAAGCCCAAAGGGGAGCAAATTTCCTCGTCTTCTTGGACACTAGCCATAGCACCAGCCCAGGAGCCGCGTAGTTGTCGGCTCCCCTTTCACGTGCCTGCTCTGCTCACAACACAACACGCCGCGCACTGCTCCCGGAAAGAGGAAGCAAGCAACAATGAACTGGATTTCAAAATAAAGTCGCGTCTAATGTCCGAGGTCAAAAACGGGCGATATAGATCGATGTTTACGTTTAGCATCGATGCCAATAAATCGTAGAGCATTATATCGATTAATCGATGTGTATCGATGAATCGTTACACCCCTAGTTTCAAACTACTTTTAGGGTTTCTAAGAATAGGGTTTCTAACTAGGCTTTCAAAACTAGGGTTAGGGTTTCCGACCAGGGTTTCCAAGGAGTTTTGCCATTGCTAATTAGGGTTTCAAACTAGGGTTAGGGTTTCCGACTAGGGTTTTAAACCAAGGTTAGGGTTTCAAACTAGGTTTTAAAGCTAGGGTTAAGGTTTCCAACGAGGGTTTCAAACTACTTTTATGGTTTCTCAGATCAGGGTTTCTAACTAGGCTTTCAAAACTAGGGTTAGGGTTTCCGACCAGGGTTTCCAAGGAGTTTTGCCATCGCTAATTAAAGTTTCAAACAAGGGGTAGGGTTTCCGACTCGGGTTTTAAACCAAGCTTAGGGTTACAAACTAGGTTTTAAAGCTAAGGTTAGGGTTTCCAACGAGGGTTTCAAACTACTTTTAGGGTTTCTAAGATTAGGGTTTCTAACTAGGCTTTTTATTTAGGAAATTACAAAGTGCTTCCAAATGAATGATTTGAAGCCCAAAGGGGAGTGAATTTCCTCGTCTTCTTGGACACTAGCCATAGCACCAGCCCAGGAGCCGCGTAGTTGTCGGCTCCCCTTTCACGTGCCTGCTCTGCTCACAACACAACACGCCGCGCACTGCTCCCGGAAAGAGGAAGCAAGCAACAATGAACTGGATTTCAAAATAAAGTCGTGTCTAATGTCCGAGGTCAAAAACGGGCGATATAGATCGATGTTTACGTTTAGCATCGATGCCAACAAATCGTAGAGCATTATATCGATTAATCGATGTGTATCGATGAATCGTTACACCCCTAGGCACTACACTTGGTTCAGTCCAAGTTACTGGCTAATCTGCTTAATAATATTGAATCTTACAGGGATCCATGGATCAAGAGTACGAGTGGTGTTGGTACTTAGTATCGGTATCAATGACTACTCAGGAGCTAAAAGTACTCACACTGGTATCGGTCGTAAAAAATGTATTTAAAATCCCTTAGAGAAATAACAATTGCAAATATATTTTAGCCGACACATATCTTGGAGCAGCAAAACTTCATGCTAACACATAAGCAAAAGTGCCATTGGCCACGGGTGTCAAACTCAAAGCCTGGGGGCCGAATCTGGGCCATGACATCATCTTACGTGGCTCACAAAGGAAAAACTTGCTCATTGGCTTAATGCTTGTTGCTAAATACAAAATAGCAAATTAAATTCAATTTATTAATGTTGTTAAATAATAACAAATTGAAAAAGTAATTTAACCTTTTTTTTCTTACCAAGAGTAAACTAAGCGCGATAGTCGAGTGAGACTTAAGACATATTCAGTACAAGCTTGATAATCATCAAAACTACAAGACGTATGCCATTCCTAAATATCGGGACTTAAATGTATGTAATTGTGCTCATCGTCAAAAAAGTCGTATTGGTGCATTGCCAATATTAATCTATAGGACCAGAACTGCAGTAATTGGTCTCATGGGTGCCAGAAGTATGCTGACGATTTAATCATAACATCACTAGTTGTAGCCAATGTGACAGCACAAGTGAGCAGAGCTATGGATTTTGATATCTACCACACAATACATGACGGAGACTATCCAGCTCCACCACCTCCAGAGTTCTCGCCTCCATTGGGAGCAGTTAGCTTTCGCTATGGCGACTTTAAATTGCCTGTCCACCAACACGAGGCAGCCGGCGTCAAAATTAATAAAGGCCTTAGCCCGAGACAGATACGAGAGTATTCTGCCATAGCTGTGACACCTCCCTGTGTAAACCTGGCACAAGGGGCGGCAAATAAGCAAAAGCCCGCTTGTAAAATTGTAATCCCTGCTTCTCGGATAGACGCGAGGGAGAATAGAGTGTTATCACCCTGCTTGACACACTCCCGTGTTTTCTCCCCAGATCCTTGGGGCTTTATCACACCAGCATTTCATTCCATTATCCCGAGCACACCGGGACTGTCCTCGGAGCAGGGGAATGAGATGGCTTGTCAGGGTCGCAGAACAAAGAGGGAGCATGTCGAGCACAGGATTAGACCGAGAGAGAAGTGGGTGGAGGCCAGGGAAAAGGGGATGTGAGATGAGAGGCAACATAAGGAATGGAGGAGCTACGTTGGGATGGAAGCGAGATGTTTGGGCGGGGGGGGGGATTTCCCTTCGCTACCTTTTGTTTCTTACTTGGGACTTTCGGGTAATTGGGAATTTGTGGCTCTCAAGAGGGATGCTGTTCTAATTTGGTGGCAAATTAAGAAAGTGCTGTGGTGGATGAGGGTTAATTTGTTTTGGACTTGATTACTCGAGAATTTGCAGAGCCAGAGTCAAACTTTGGCCCTGTTATTAAAAAGGTGTTGATTTAAATTTTTGAAAAACAAATTTGCTCAAATGTGCCTTTCGCTAGCTCGCCTAATGCTAACCCACCATTTCAAACGCCATCACGGACGTATTATTTATCCTCTGCAAAGAATAACTAATATTAGTGCAGTGTGGATTGTGAAAGTCTTCTTCATTTGTGTCTTTGTGACACAATTGTATCATACTGCCCCCTTGTGGCTTAATTCCTTACACTCAAATTATTAAAATGATTATTTTAAATCTATTATTCTATTCTAATACATGCAGCAAATGTGGTGGTTTGCATCTGCTTGTCAGACACACACACGTGATACACCTCCACACATGTACCGCATCATGCCACCGTGCATCCTAAACGCTATAAGGCACAGACAAGCGCACACGGCAGCCCCAAGATCCCACACTTCATTAGCCGTCCGGCCAACCCTGACTGGAGTAAATCGATGGCGGATAATACCCAGCGCCCCTTCATCCCGCCGTCTCACCTCCCTCCCCCCGTTTCTCTTCCATCCAAAGCACCACAACATTATTCTTGCTTACTTCTGCATCCCCCCCTTTTGTTTCCACCTGACGTGTCAGTCTTGCATCACCCTTCCATCCTTCCATTTGCCTACATTCTCCCGCAAACAGCTGCTCCTCGACCCCTCCCTTTTTTTTTTCCCTCTCCATCTCACCTGTCTGGTTTCATCACCAGTATGGATCATTCCTCTTATCAGGCTCCGGCGCCTCGAACGGCGTTGTCGTATATAACACGTCTGTTGTGATCACTGACAGCCGGGCTGTGCTGTGTTGACAGTAACATGGATAATAAGCTCATTCCGCATGTGCTTCTATGTCACTTTTCTCTGTCGGGACTGCTTCCTATAATTTAAGCTCCATCTCTGGGGAGGGACGCGTTATTACTCCGCCGGGGTGTTTAAGAATTCCATTTCATTAAGCGTGTCGGTTTACACTTACGCTAAAACAAGTTAGCGCCGCTGTTCCGCTTTGTAATGGCCGCCTTCATTTGACAAACTACGGCAGCCAGAGGAGGCGGGGTATCAACGTCGGTAGAATGGTGAAAGTTTTTGCCATTTTTCAAACTAGCTTTGGAAATAATTTACTATGTTTAATGGCCCGCTGCAGGCTTGTTGCATGCAATTAAAGCGGTAATCCATTACGGCGAAGAAAAAAATCCCAAATAGGCCTGTCATACCCACTTTATTCACTTATATGAGGCTGAAAAATATTTGAAATCAACAGCCCATATCGTTGCTGGACAAAATGGTCACAAGGGAGGAAATTAATGCCTATTTGTATACTCAAATCATATTCATTGTTATCAGCAAGAACTTTGAAGTAACTCTTAAAAGCCGCAAAACTTCCAGTTTTTTTTTTTTTACCAACTCATTTTTTTTCCCTTGGCAAAGCGGCATTGTGTGCAAACACAAAAACATAAAAGTGTTTGTTGTGTGCAAGTATGACACGCAGCAGGCGAGGCGTCAGCTTCAACCCTTCGCTCGGTAAAACCAGTACTAAAAAATACTGAATTATTAATAGTTACGCTCTAAACAACAATTCCATCTGTGATTTGGAACATTTGCTGGTGACTAAACAATGATAGTGGCTTTAGAGATGAAAATTGAAAAAAAAAAGGGAAAGGAAGGGGGCGGCGTGTGTGTGTGTGTGTGTGTGTGTGTGTGCATGAAATATTCACGGAAGCAACGATGAAAGGAGGTTGAAGCTGTACCTCGACAAAAACTGCCGCCATATTGGAATCCCTGAGTTGCAAGTTTGAGGAGGCTGAAAGTCCATTACTAGTTATCACTTGCAGACATCATTTTTTCGAAAAGGGGGGCAGGAAAAAGCCGTATAAGCGACAAAACCAATTCCCCGTCGGTCTTTGGCGTGATGAGCGGTGCGTTACCTCGTTTACCTCATGGAGGTTGGGAGGGCCACGCTGGGCTCTTATAGCCCGCAGGCGACGACAAATCAGTCTTCACGCTGTCGCGGTGTGGGCTGTCTGCAATGGGATAGAAAAAAAAAAACAATCTCATAAACGATCAGAACATTTTGGGAATATAAATGACAGCAGGTAAACCGACTCCAACTTTCCGAAAAGACATCGCAGGAAAAAAACATGTTTTCTATTTCATATTCACTTCATGCCAGTCAAGGTGATAGTGAGTCACCCCCCCCCCCCCCCCCCCCCCCCCCCTCCCGTGAAGGGCTTCACTCCATGGCTCAGGTGGCAGAGTGGCCATCTTGTTATTGGAAGATTGCTTGTTCGATCCCCCCGGCTCCTCCAGAGACACTCTCTTGAACGTGACACTGAACACTTTAAATTGCAGTGGATGGGGATAGGCATGGCTGACTTCATTCACTGCCAATGGATGATTGTCCAAGGTAACGCGCCAGTAGCGGGTTACAAATTGTATTTTTGATCCTGGGTGGACATTTTGCACGTGCGAAATAGATATTCCTTACAATAGGTTTGACATCCCATCTCTCGGTAGATGAGACTATTATGGAACACAGATATGAGCGACCCAGTTTTGTGCTAACAAATAATGGGAAACGGATAGAATAGAATCTTGGTTATATCAGTTTAATTGCGCAATAGATATTTGAACGCAATTATAATATTACAATGATCACTGGCACAGAAATGAAAGTCTTCTTCATTTATAATCTGCATGACTTTGTTATACTGACCCCCAGTGGCCAAGTTGTGTACACAAGAACAATCCAAAAATGAATTATGAATTTTCTTGAGTTTTACTACTACCAGTATGAGTTTTCACTCAAGTACTCAATCATACTGATACCGAGTACCGATACCGATAGTGCTTATGATACATAAACTTTCAATTAACACAGATAATTGTGAAAAAAAAATATTCACAGGTGCGTCAAATGGCTGCAGAAAAGCACCAACTACTGGCAAGGGAGACTAAATCAATGTCAGATTTTCGAGTATTACTGTCTAGTATCGGCATCCTTTTCGAGTCCCCAATACCTTTGCATTTGTGTTCTGAGAAAATCTGCCCAACTCTTACACAGCGTATCCTTTTTAAATTCAAATTCAGGGTTTGCTTTCCTCCCCGAAAATGGAATATTGAATGTTGCACCATAAGGCGGCAATGCGGCTCATTCACGCTGACGCTAACATGGGGGGATATGAAGTAGATGCATCAAGCAGAGGCTGAGGCAGAGCAAACACTGCGGCACCAGCTGCTCTCTGCGGCAGCACCATTAAGCCTGGAGGAGGTGACACCCGTTGGAGGGGGCTCGCATCAAATGTTGCATTGCCGGACCGCCTCGACATCTGCGCACCCCCGGAAAAAAATAAGTTTGCCAACATCTGTCCTCTGCTCGCTTCTCTTGATTTGTATTGACCACTGCGCTGCCTCATTTATTTGCTCACATTTCTTCACTTTGTGTGATATGAAAAAAAAAAAAAACAGGTGAGGACAAAAAGTGGGTGGTGGAATCATAGATTCCCCTTACAACTTTTCTTTGGGGGGGGGGGGGGCTTCTTATAAACCAACCATCTATCTCCATTATACCCCCGAAATTGCTATTTGTCGCTTTGCGGGGAAGAAATAATCAATATGTCTTGTGGGGGCAGCGAGCGCATTAGAGGAAGCAAATTGATGTCTCTCGCCCCAGCGCTCCTCACTTTGCACACTGCACCACAACTAATGGGAAGCCTCACCGGCTGCCAGACAGGGACCCGGCGAGTGTGAACGCGTGTGATTGCGCTCACGCACGCGCCGCAACCGGCCAAACCAATCAGCGAGCGGCGAGGCAATTTGTTAATGCAAAGTGAATGCCAGTTTGTTGGTGCGGCGATGCTCGTGTGTGTTTGTGTGTCCAGTGTTGATGCCGCCTTATCTGTCCCAGCCATCCGGCTTTAGGTCTTTGAGCTGTCAGAGGCAGATAGCCCTGTCACCGGCCCAGCGTCGCCTTTTCCCCGAGGGGCCTTGAAGGCTTCCTACAGCGAGTGACACTTCCAGAAAATCCCCACCTGATAAGTGCGTCGCAGACGGACGTGACCTGCCCCAATAGTCCATCTCCCCGCCCGGGCTTTTATTTCATTACGCCTCACCATCGCCCTTAATCTCAGCTAGCAGACGGTAAACACGATTTTCTCGATTTTAGTCGAGACACCTCTTTTATTAAATCTGCTTCAAACTGCTAAATCTTTCTGTCAGCGGTTTGCGATAGCAACTTAAACGTGACGGGCGCGATAGAAGGGAGACAATATATGAAGGATTTTAAAAAAGGGGGGGGGGGGATTGCAATTCTTCGAGACACATGCGTGACAAGTCGTGAAAAGCCCGGAAAATGCAAAGCAGGATATGCAGAAGTAGGCGATGGCAGAATAATATCAGTGCCACTGCATTATAACATGAGAAATGAATATTTAAACAGTGTGGCTGATACTGTGACAGCCGCGGAATAAATTCAGTTTTCTGTCATCCCCTTGCAAACACTCACAAAATCAATCTCCGTCAGTGACATCGGAGTGCTCGGACGGCATCGGGGGGGAGCTGCGCGGGTCAAAACGGGATTGTTGATTATCTATTTGTTCGCAGCAGAGGGCATTAGGGGGCACGTCGATCTTCATTTATCCAGGCTAGCACACAACTGGTTAGTTGGCGCGTAAAAATCACCTGAGTGAAACATTTTGAATATGCGAGTTGGCGATTCATCCAGACATATAAACATGGTTAGCGGGTATTAATAGATTTTTTTTTTTTCTGTCTCAGACGTCATTCAAATGTTTTTTTTTCTTGCGTCTCCTGGCACATTCCCGAAAGCTAAAGAGGGACTGCAGAAAGGAAGCGCCTCAAATACTCGCAGTTTACCTGCAGACTGTGTGAATGAGTGTGCGCGATAAGGCTTTTGTCACGGCGGACGCTTTAAGCCGTCGTAGCAGGAAGAGCAAAAGGTGTTAATAATACGATTAGGCCACATTCAAGTGTCCCCGGCTAAGCCGCGGCGGTGTGACATTGAGCCGGAATGTACAATGCAAAGCGCCTGAGTCTAAGCCGCTTAATGGGATTCAAACGTCGTTAATTTGCTTTTTTAGACTTGTGTTTTTCCAACTGCGACGTGTCAAAAGTCTGAAAGATAGAAGCCCCGTGGCTGCTTATCTGCACACCGCAGCCCTGTGACAGCATGGCGGCCGGTCCAAGGTGAACCCCCGTGCGCTGTCCCTGCACAGAACAGGTTGGAGATAAAGGAGGGATGGATGGAGGTAAGTCCGTGTCTTCTTCAAAAGCAAAGCTAGCCATCATTCTTTCGGTTATCCTTTCCCTGAAGTGACTTATCCGAGGCTAATACGATATAGGAATTTTTGGTGAGACAAATTAGCTTTTTTGAGCAGTACTGCTAATTTTCACAATTATGTGGGTGGTTCTCAGAAAGTATGGTCAAGTCACAAGATATTTTTAAAAATAAATTCAGACTTGAACAGTTCACTACCTTTAATAATATTTTGTTGAAAAATTGATATGTAAAAATTGTTGCAATGACATTCCGCTAGTTTATTAGCAACAACTGGATTTGATTTTAAGCGCAAATCTCAGTGAGCTTGTTTATTTTATCCCCGCATTTTTGTCAGCAGGGGATTGATTGTAAAGGGAAAAAAATATATTGAATTGTCAAACTGAGCTAACGATTGAGCGACCGGCCGGACCATACTTCCTGAGCGCCAACCATCCATGTATGAAGGGTGTACAATTGGCTAATCGAAATCTCCAAGTGTGCCATTCTACTGCAGCGACATTAAAAGAACACACAGTAGAAAGCTGTTGGCTTCCGCGACCTTGAGATAAAGCTTTGCTTGAGCTATTTCCGCGACTTATGAATGTCAAGTCGGAACCCGCAGGGGGTCGCAGAACCTGCTTACTGTCTTAAAAAAAAAAAAAAAGTATTTGTCTCAAGGCATCAATAAGTACGCTAAAATAATTCCACTACCGGCGGCATGTGACAAACTCAACAATTGCGCGGCGCCGCAGGTTAATTCGGTTCTTTGATGGATGCGGTAAAGGACGGGAGAAATCCGTGGCAATTAGAAAAGCCCAGTGTGAGAGTGCCGGTTTGCCGCATGCACCGCTGGGCATAAATGAGTCCAGCAGCCAGCGCAACACAGGCAGGGCTTTAACACAACACCGCAGACACGCCTAAGACTCCCATTGTGCCGCTCGCTAATCCATTTCCGCCCTAACAAGCTGCCGCCTTCGAACATAGCCATCCAACCGCACGCTTGTCCACCGTCTGCTGGGTTTGGTTCAGATCCAGTGCTTTTGACTTTCAGCAGCCATTTTAAGCTCCCTCTGGCAACACTCGCTCTCCTCCGTGCCGGAACAAAACGGAGGATGTTTTAGGACGCTGCGCTCGAATTGAACGAGGGAGTGACTCTGTATTGATCTGCTCGAAATCTTTTACGTCGCCGGGAAATCAGGCACGATTTAGTGTCTTCCTTGCAGATGGAAGAAGCTATCAAATCTAACTTGCGGCGACACAAGGACGATTATCACCTTGAGTAGTTTTCACTATCTACACCTTTTAAGACAAAGCGGGCTTCGTGGTTTGCCCCGCAACCGCGCCTCTCCTCCCACCTGCCATCAAAGTGACAAACTCGCCAGCGGGCTAGATGCGGCGAGCAACACCCACAAGGAGACAACATGCGAGATGAGATAAAATGCGAGAGGGGATAAAACGTGATTGCGTGACCGGTTTCGGGTGTTTGCTATGGAAGGACAAACTTTTAAAAGAGTGAAACATTTGGAATGCCAGATCCTCGAATGTACTTATCTTTTAAATCATCGACCTGCCAGTCATGTCAGTCTTGCCTGTGCTCAGTTGGTTCCGATTTTACCTTCTCACGACTGTCGCGTATTAGTACAAAATGTCGAGCAAGAGTAAAAGTCGTAGAAGCAGCACCGGTACAATAACCTTTCTTCAAATTTCTCAAAAGGTAAACAAATACTGAAGTACAGTGATGCCTCGCTACTTCGCGTTTCGTTTATCGCGCCTTCACTACATCGCATTTAACTACATTCCAAATTAAAAAAACAATTTAAAAGTCAAAATAAAACTTCTAAATTGAGGAAACATGTCTAACCTTTAGGACAATGTAGCATTGCTACAAATGTTCATTTACAGTCCCTTTTCGCGTGTTAGCACGATCGCGAATTAGCATCTTTCCGCTAACTCGTTAGCCTGCCTAGTACTTCTTGTCGGTGACCGTACTTCACGGATTTCACTTATCGCGGGTGGTTTTTGGAACCAATTATCCGCGATAAACGAGGGCTTACTGTATTGTAAAACTGTCAAATGCTAACTTTAATTCCTGTATGTGTTGGAAGTGACGAAAAAAACGAAGTTAATATATTTGGTATGTGTTCTTAGAGTGGATCAGCCGATTAATCGGTAATTGGGGTTTCTCCACAAAATAATCAGATGAGTTGGGCTTTACTGAATAATATTTGACTGTACGGATTGCTACAATGCAGTACAATACAGTACAATGTCATCGTTCTAAACCGAACTGCTGAGCAACACGTTTATTGTAAACGTCTTTTGTGTCTCACATTTTGAAGCTTAAACCGACTCGTTCCAATCAGCCATGTCCTAGTCCCCTGAAGCATTTTCTCTTTTGTATTCTCTCAAAATGAAACAAATAATCACCCCAGTTTCCAAGCAGCTGAAGAATTCATGAAAATACTCGCAGGCGAAACGCATATCAGGGCATGAATATGATTTCCACAGCATGTTCTTGCTTGGAATCCCACAGCTGCGTGTGTGGCTCTGAGCCCTCCAATGCCACATTGTTGAATGTGACTATATGCTGGCCCAAAGGCAGACACAGTGAATATGAGCAGAACAAACTCCAGACAATAAGAAGGCTGGCACATCAATAACCGCTAGGCTGTAGCTTAGCGGGTTGGGGGGGTTATTGGTTTAATTCTCAAAATAAGCAAAGATGGGAGGCTGCGTAAGAGCAAACAACTGAGGGGATTGGAAGCGTTTATGTGTGTAAGCGTGTGCTCAAAATCCAATCTACCATATTTTTCAACACGTACAGAAGGCCGAGCGCAAATATTAACACTGCATCTATTGGGAGGCAATCTGGCCGTCACCATATTGTTGTTGTTTTTGCAGAAGCAAACAAGAGCTGAGCAGACAGCAAGCATTGGCTCTGTTGTTTTGGTAAATCAGTAGTCGGTTCAATGCCTTCCATTTTTTCTTTTTTGCCGCATGTCTGGCTTCTTGCGCGGCTCCCCCGGAACAATAGCGTTTGTGCGTTGTTTTCTATTGAATGCCATTTTATTTAGAGCGTTAGTGCCGTGGAGGGCGGCCTGGCGGGGTAATCTCATTATTTTTGTGTGGCAGCTAATCGCGTTTTATTTGACTGTTGTTTTTTTTTAACTTTCCCTGGACTGTTTTTAATTACACTTTTACATTTTTTCCCCCTTCCCTTAGGTCATACATCTTTTTCATCTATCAAACAAAGAGTATTCCTTCGAGGTTTCTATGTGTTGAAATACAATCGGAGGTAGATGAACTAATGAAGACCCTGCCATTGATCTTAAGAGACAACTGCGAGATCGTAGTTATGAATGTCATGTCTCTATTTTTAACCGAGCGAGCTACTCCGACAGCCGCACCTGTTTTTCTTTGAAGCTATCATTGGGAAAGCTCTTTTTTTTTCCCCCCCCAATGAATAGAAATGATGCTGACAACAACGCTAACATGCTCTTTAAAGTGCAAACACACACGCCCACACACACACTGACATCTTGGTAAAGTTGTCGTATATTTTTACCCTGTTGAACAGATGACTTTGCCTCCGTGATAACGTGAAGCCTCTATCTTAGGCGGGAGCTGTGACGTCTATTAGATCTATAAATCATGTTAGCCGGTGGATGGGAAGGAGGAGGGGAGGGGGGGGTGCGGTGAGAGCTCAGGGTCGTAAATCTCATTACCTGAGACGGCTGGCGAACCCCCCGCCGCTGCCTCACCCTGTCCTCAATCTCTCCCATTATCAGCTGACCTTGACCGCCAACGCAGACACTTACACTCAATCAAGGCCGCGTGGTTTGTGTGTGCGTCGCTCGGTGTGTACCTGTCATATTTAGGTGGTGATATTAAGGGGCCCCTACCTTTAACGAGGCCGGTGGATACTTAAAAAAAATATATATATCTGCTGTTGTCTCGTTTGCACGCACCCGATTGACCAATCTGTTTATGCAAATGAGGGCGATTTGTTAGTTCAATTAACAATAAAGGGGCTGCGGCATACCTACTGTTTGATATGTTAACATTTAATTTGAGGAAACAGAAGAGGAAGGAGAGAAATGATCATCGCTGTAATTATGGGAGGTCTGCCGATCACACGCGCCTATTATTGCCTTTAGAGTGGAGGCAAAAATAAATGTGTGAGTAAAGGCAGCAATCACATGGAGTCATTTTCTTCCTTGAAAGCCCATCAGCACCTCTTAGCTTCTCTAAAAATACATCACGCATCTAGGGTGTTGGAGATGCTATTAAATTCACTTGTGGAATGAGTCGTGGAACATGTTGACAGATATGACAACCGTAAAAAAAAATAAAAATGCAGATTATATTGAGAAATATAAAAACCGCACTCAGACTAATAGTCAAAGGTAATTTCAATTTATTATACGTCGCTGTCGGGCCGAATCCTCGTATTTGTATACATGTATAAAAAAAAATCATATACTGCTAATTTATACTCTAGCACCAATCTAACACCTCCCAAAAATTCACCACGAAGTTTATTACGTAGTCATAGTCGATGGAGGAATAGGTGGAAATTGATTAGCATGCTAACTTACCTTTACTCAGAAGAGGTGAAGTAATAAGACACTTCTCAGGCACTTGAGGTGTCTAGTAGAGTTAATTGATTTACTCTTAATCTATTTACACTTTGGATTGGTTAATCAAAGATCACGTAGGGGACTTCAATATCAATGGCGAGGTTTCTTTTCGACAGCGACAGTGTTTTTATGAATCAGGCTAGTATTTCAAATAGTTCCAAAACTGGTTCTTCTGTCTTATGAGCAACACATTTCCAGAAGGTAGTTTTTTTTTTAAAAGCTGACTGTCTGCTAAAAGAAAAAACTAGAAGTAAACACGAGACTAGATATTGAAGGAACATTGCAGTCAGCCGCATTGACACCCACTCCAAGTGCATCAATATTTTCAGACCAGCGAAATAAACTTGGCAAAACTTTGCCAAACATCTAGGTCACAATGGGTGAAAGGCTTTTTGTTGTCTAAATAAAACCCTTGGTGATAGCCTTGATTCTTCATCTGGCTGAGCTGAGCTCTCTGTCTTTCGGCTGCCTACAAGCGCCAGTCAAACAGACATAATGAATGTTTGACATCCAAGCAGAGTCGTTTGCCGCCTGCAGCCTCAATATCTCTTCGACTCCTCTGGCTCTGTTGTCCGCTTCTTCCTAGCCCTTTTTTTTTTTTCTTCTTCTACTTGTTCCATTATCTTTGTGCTCTCCAGCTCGGTTACTCTCCCACTTAAAAGCATGAAAAAGATATTTTTGTGTGCCACTAGAAAATCATTTCATATAATTTCATCTGTGGCCTGCGGAATATGATGGCGTGTGCTTATGCGCCCGGCTATGGCCTATAAAAAGTGAAATGATTTGACTGAAATGGAATGAGATTTATCAAATTAAAAGAGTCCTAGCGTGGACCGGGTGATCATTTCACTCTTCCTCTTTACATCATTTCTCCCCTTTCCTTCCTCTGCTGCCTCTTAATGGATTTTCATGCCTGGAGCACTTTCAGGGCCAGAGCGGGGAATCTTCAGCATTATGGTATATCTGTCTGTCTCCATAATAACTTATATGACAACACTCTCAGTTATCATCCATAGTCCAAACGGTCACCCTAGGGAGCCGTCGGGAAGACAAGTTCCCCCTGAATAATTCACCCGCAGAGAGCTAGTTTGCCCGTGAAGAGATGCTCCGACCGGATGGTGACACTTTTTGGTCATATTTGATGGCCGGACCAGGCGGACGCCACAGATGAGCGGCAAGGAAGTCCATGCACGGTGACATCCCATTTTCTCAATCATCAGCGTTGCCACAGTTAAAAAAGTAACTCGGCAAAACACAACAGGCGCTTTTCGACGGTGGATGGGTTTGATATATTCCGTGAGGAAACGGAATAAGGAGAGGCCCCAGTCAGATGTTTGATGAGGCGCTGAAGGCAAGCGGGTGGAGAAGAGGGAAAGAAAAAAAAAACACCTTCCTTTGTACTTTGTATCCCACTGATCCACATAATAGCATCATAACATCAGACTGCCGACTGAGTGAGAGTCTAAGTGTCCTCTACGATCAAGTAAAAAAGTTCACTGGCATTCTAGAAAGCATTCCTTTTGACTAGTCGAACTAAATCCCAGCACGCACCGAGAAAGGGTACACGTAATCACGAGTAACTTCCTCCTTTTTCCTCCTCTGACTATTCTTGATTGCAAAAGTCACTCATGGCACCATCATTCAGTTCCGCTTCGGCAGGCGCAGGAACACCTGAGGGGGAACAGAGTCGCTCGTTTGTTTTTCCTGTGTCTCTTCCATCAGAGGGGACCGGGTCTCATTAGTGTTTTTTGGCCCCTGTAGGGTCCCGCAGCCCTGCAACCTGCCTAGCAAACCAACCACCCCCCCCTTGGGTTTGGAGTCCTAAACACAACAAAAACCATTGAAAGAAAATAGTGAGCTAGCATCCCTAATGCCCAAATCTTTACACCTCAAAAACACAATTATGCTAATGCCAGGAATCATTTGCCATTCCATCTCAAATTTAATGCAGCCTTTTAGTGGGTAGAAAGCTAATTAGAGGCTTTAATTAACATGTGCGACACAAACCCAAGAGAAGTGCGAAGAGCCTGTCGATCACGCGGGAGGGAGCGCGGCGAAAAGGAAGTCTGAAAGCTATGCAAATGAGGCGGGGGGGGGGGGGGGGGGGGGGCGGGAGGCTCGGATCTTTGCCGCTACAACGCTTTCTGTAAATATCACCGTGACCCGTAGACGGAGCAGAGTCATCTCATTAACACCGACAGAAAGGTGTCCCCGGTAAGCAGCCCGCCGAGGGTCAGCAGTCAATGATGCAACCTGAGCTCAACTCGGGTGCAGTCATTAAGCCGCTGTCAAAACGCAGGATTCTGGGCTGTGATCCGTAATGCACCATTTCCTTCAAAAGTTACAACCTCGGGTAAACTACCTGAGGATATATGTCCGGCTTCACGCTGGACTAGCGATCGATAGCGCCGCGTATACTCGACAGGGAATGAAAATGTACTGAAGTAGCTCTTGAGCAGGAACAGGAACTCTTCTGGTAAGGCTTGCCCTGAGATCGTGGCATCAAAGTATTGAGCTCAGAACCAGAACCATCTCACTAAAAATTCAATATAATACAAAATGTCGTAAAATAGTGAACTAAGGGGATCTTGGATTATGTTTTTTTTTAATTAAATCCTTAGGGCAACGTGTGGACAAATGAATCACCTCAGTCAGCCAGTATTACTCATGCCAGTAACTGCAAGAAAATAGTTTGAGCCACAGGGAGTAGAAAGATTACAAATAGCAGATGGAAATAGGCAAAGTGGAGGAAATGTAGCATCAAGGCGCCGAGCGAACAAATATTCCGTTTTTATTGACTTTGACTGAGCTTTCAGCAACTGTGGAATAGATTTACGTTTTCCCAAGGATTGCTTCACTGGCAGTGTGATACTCAATTTAAAAGATATTCTGGCTCTTTATTCCCTCCCTTTATTTGCCTGCCTTAAGTGCTTTGTGTTTCCTTGGGTGGATTTCATTAAGAGGGGAAAAGTGCGGAGGATTACATTTTCACTTTTGCTGCTTCAACTTCGATTAGCTTAAAGAATATTACACGGCGATGGGATATTTTTTCTCTATCATCTTTCATTTGGTTGCAAAGCACTTTTGTGGATATTAGCTCTGTATTGTTGGCTTTTTTTTCCTCCCCAATGAAGATTTACTTTTTAAAATAAATATTAGTTTTGTCTTTCACCCCCATGAGCTCAGTGGAGTCTCTTTCCTAAAGCTCTCTTGGCATAAATTTGTTTACATGTTTTCAGTTTTTGCATTCACCCTGCAGCTTTCCCACTTGGGGATCCCAAGCAAAAGCGGCAGAGTTGGAGGGGGGTCACCAGTGAAATGAAAAGTAAAGATTCTTGGATGTTTGAGTTTGTACCACTTTAAAATTCATAGAAAATATGTCCCCCCAAGTCCTGGGTGTTGGTTGCAGTTTTTTTTTTTCTCACCCTCCCAGTATGACCTTTTGGTATACTGTGCACATCGAACCTAAATAAATAATAAATGCATGTTTTCCCACCCGTACCGGTATTGAACGGAAGTCCGGGATTTACGACGTAATGAATACCGAAGCGAGAGACTCTTGCTATAAACCGTAATAAATTCCGTAAAGGATCGTTTGTCTTGTCACAACCGAGACGTCAAATGCTGCTCACACTCTATAATGGCTCATCGAAACTACCATCGATCATTTTGCATCCTTCCGGGATGTTTTTATTTTTTTCGAAGGAGCCTTTAAGGACAGTTCAGGCCCACCTGTGTGTTCGGGGAGTCTTCTAACAGGTTTCCGCGTCTTTTATTTGCGCTTCGTAGCAACGTCTGGACCTGTTGGACAAAATGGCGATGTGATTGAAGCACCCGTTTATTGGACGTCATAGAAATTTCCAAGGTTGTGACTTCGATTGTATATCAAAGTGAATTTTGAGCGATGACATTTTAACAATAAATGGTACTTAACTGGTTCAGATGGAAAACTGGAAGAGTTAGGACGGGTATCACTGCAGCAACAGGGCTTCCTGTAAATGTGAAAAAATGAGGTCTCGGACAATCCAATTTCCGAAAAAGACGGTCTGCTTTTCATACGAGACGCCTTCATTTTCATATCGGTCTGCGAGGGCAATAAGCTCAAGAGAATTCTCATTACGTCGGTACACAGTATTTTATATAAAACGCTCATCTGGAAATCAATACTGTGCAGTGGCTGGTGTGAGGGGGGAAAAAAAAAAAAAGGTCATGTTGCTGCGGCTGGCGTCAAAAGGGCCTTTATAGTGAACTTGATTAAAAGAAAATTGCTTTCAAGTGCTCTCAGCAGGCCGGGAGGTTGCAGCTTGAGTTTCGCAAACTGGGCTCGGGAAACAAGATGAAGAAAGGCCGTGAAAGCGCCTGAGGACAAAGAGTGTGTGCCGGCACTGGCGACGGACGGAGTGGCGCTGCCGTCGACGTTGATACATTTGATTTGCGCCTCTCCGGGATGTCTGGGAAATTGATTGGGTTCCCCCCCCACTCCTTTTTAGAACACGAAGTTAATATTACTTTCCCAAAAGAGAACGTGTGCGGTTATTGTCTGATGCCCTCTGCAATATATTGCATATTCCTCGTAATCACTGTCATTCATCAGTGGTAGTGCGGGAAAATAAATTGCAGGAAGGCGTGTGCAAGCAATATTTGTGAGTCTGAGCTTGTCACCAATCCACCTGACAGGAATATCAGATTCAAGGGGGCCCTTAATTTTCCAACTGTCAAGAATTTGGAATTTATTCCTCCTTGAAGTCAGCATGACAGCGGCATATCAACCGTCGCCCTGTTCCCCCCCCCCCCCCCCCGAAACGTTTGCGCAATTGGCTTTTAAAAGGACGCCGCACCGGTGAATAATTCAACTCCTTCATTTTAAAGGAGTCGGATACCTTTTTTTTTTTTTTTTTTCCCTACCGCGAGCTGGCCTTTAGTATTTGAATATGACTGTAAATCCATTACTGCGCTAGTTTTAACTTTTACAACTGCTTTTAAAAAATTACACGGAATTGCATTTGATTTAAATATCAGCCTTCGCCGCCATAACCGCCAGCTACAGAGGGAAGGTAATGGACTGTGACTAACAGGTGCTTCTGGACCGTTAATCTGCATAAAAACGCAGATTTATTAACACATTTCTGCACTTGTGACCTCACAAATAGGCCGCGCAAATGCCTGAAAAACCGCGATAGCGCACCGCAACATATTATCGGGACTTACCAGAGTCATACATTCACCGACCCTCATGGAGGAAGTGGCACCCGCTGTTGGAAAGAAATACAAAGTTAATTTTTTTTGCTTGGTTTACAAAAGACTGAAGAACAAGATAAATGTAGTAAACATGCTAGCTGTTTCTCATCGTAACGCTAAGCTAACGGGTGAATCGAAAGCATACGAGCCGCCTGGCACTTGATTTATTTCAGTGGGCAAAGATCTTATTTTGACCTGACACGATGCGCGCCGGGGTTGACAGCTGTACTGACTTGACATTAAGACAGAACATGTAGCCCAAAGACAGACACAGCGCCGGGGACACGGCGGGACACTCCAGTGACCGCGCTCAGACGGGTGAAACGCCCGCCCTGACAAACTCATCCCGCGCGATCGATAGCTGCCGGGACGACGCGCCTTCTCGTCACGGGCCGGCGAACACGCCGCCGCCAAGGTCTGCGAATGGAAGATAGGCCCCGGAGGGGAGGGAGGCTTGATTTACGAGCCAGAATCAAAATGGAGGCACAGTCGCCCACGTACGGTGGACCGTCTTCCTGCCTCATCAGTCTTCCCCTCCGTTGTACCCGTCCTCCTTACGTCGTTTCGTTTTTCTGGCTGCTGACAACGGCTGTAGGCTGAGATGAGATAGTCGACATTACTTTTAGATCGATAGTCGCAACCTCGTCGTTGGCCTTGTGTTCATTCACAAGGAAATGAAACCTATGAAGCAGATCCGCTTCTGGCTACCGGCTAATCGAAGACTGCCAGAAAGCACAAGAGGATGACGACAATAAAAACGAGCGGAGTTGCTGAACTGTAGTCGGAGCGTTTTAATCTTAGGACTCTTAAGGATTTCCTGATCGAAGACATCTTTGCAAGTACATTTGTCAAGCAACTGACAGTCCCGAATGGTCACGTCTTGGCAGATTCCGACAGTCATGGAGGTTCAACCTTAACTCATTCACTGCCATTGACAGCTATAGACGTCAAAGATTCATTTTAACAGAGTGAATGAATTTCGGGTTGCCTGATGGAAGGCAACTTTGGAAATCAAGCGACTGACAGTCACGACTCCGGACTGTCGTCGCTTCTTCGCAGATTCTGATAATCCTGCTGATTCAATCTTTTTAACCCTAAGACTTTTAAGGATTACCAAACATCTCTTGTTAAATACTCACAGTCCAGACTCTGGACTATCATTTCTTAGCAGATTCTTTTAGTCCTGTTGGTCAAACCGTTTAAATCAGAGAGTCTGATTGTCTGACAGAAGACATCTTGCCGAGTACATTGGTCAAACAACTGACTTTACCAATCAGGTATCAACTCCTGAATCTCTTGCCCAGGGTCAAATTGACAGAGTAAGTCACTAACTAAAACGTATGTATAAGGCCCCGAAGGACCCCATCAGTGAGTCCTTGCAACGTATTTTCGAAACCCACCCCACACCCACGGCGCGCAAACACTCCCTAACTCCCATCCCACTCTTGGCGCGTATCAATATTCATCGGTCTGCCGGGTGCGTTTGTGCGATGACTGTCTCATTAGCCTTTGATTCCCTGGCGCGAGGGCCCGTCAGCGCCGACAACACAGCAGCGTTTGAAGTGTGCCGAGCAGCTGCTCGCATTGATCTCCATCCACTTTCTTTGCGCGCCCCGGTCCACTCGCACGCAGATGCTGCCCGCGGGCGACAAATATACGCGGGTCGGTTAACGTCGCGTGCCGGGACCGCCGCAACAGCTGCCGGCGTATATTCCCACCTCGTGTCAATCAAACACGTCAAATTAGCTACATTAATCATGCAGATGTTTCCCGCGCATACTTCACACCCTTATTGCCTGATATTAATACGTAAAGGCAAGATAGAAAAACTATCTTCAATAAAGTATATTTTTTTGAAATGTCACTACTCTCAAGCCATGAAAGAGTGTGTCGTCCGATGACATCGGCGCTAAGACACTGCGCTAGCCCACTCAACGATTGCATCGCAATCTGTGGAATAGCATGAGCACAATAAAGAAATAAAGGTGATTGCCTCCCTGCAAAACCGGGTCGGCGAATCGATACGGCTGATAACATTAGGGTGACTTTAATGAAGAGAGTGGTGGCGAGATAGTGAGACCACACAGAAGGTCTGTTGGTTGCACAAAGATTCTCTCATTTGAACCAAGGAGGTACATCTTGAAGGATAACAAATAAAAGCACGACGTATATTCAATCAGTTTGAGTAATATTAGCGCATGCAAATAAGAAACAGGTCTTAGTCATGACTGCAGTATTGTTAAGTTTCGAGGCACAATGCAAAGTTTTCCGCTGGGAATGTATTGCTGTCATAAAATGCGATCAGTCTTCAAAGGTTAACGGCTGACATTTTCATAAATCAAACCCATAAAAAGACTAGCTCCAGTAATGCTTGGTAATATTATGATATTAATAGAAGAAGGTCATACATACCTCAGAGCGGACGTCTTTACTGCAAGTCGAGATGCGACGAACTTGTCAGCTCGGGGAAGATGTTGCTCCTTCGTCGTCGCCTCCTCTTTGCCTCTGCCTCGGCTGGCGTCTCACTATCAAACCTCCCTCCGATTCGACTCCCCCTACACCAACACTCCCCCCACTTTTTTTTTTTTTTTTTACTCCTCCCCTTGCTTACCCGCGCACCCCCCTTTCTCTCCTTCTTCCGACACCGCCCTGCTCCTCAAACTCGAAAACTAGTTGCAGCAGCTTTGTTGCATTGCATTGTTCTCATCATAATACAAATCAATATTATTCATTTATAAACATAATATTTGAGGGTCCAGGTTTGTATCATTATGACTGAATATATGTTGTTATATTAAATGGGAAAAGTCTTATTTAATTTGTAATTCTTGTCATATTAAAATATGCTTGCTGCTAGATATATTGGTAATAATTTGGCAGGGGAATTGCATAAAGTGAAAAGGATGTTAGAATCTGTCTAAAGGGCTGAGAAATGGTGCTTTGATTAAAAAAAAAAAAAAAAAGGAGTGAGGCACTTAAGGTTCAGCAAAGTGCTTTGGATAAAAATAAACCTCACAGCTGTGCCTCAGTGGTGAATAAAATTCAGTTGTTACCTCCCAAATTTTCAGTCCAAATGACCGCTGGTGAATTCCACAGCCCATCTCTTGGTTTCTGCGCTCCTTCTCTCCCATCGAGAGCCCTCGCTGCCTCTGCCCTTGTTTCCATAGTGACACTTTCCCCGACTCTGGCTCCACATAATCAAGTGAGCCAGGGTGGGGGGTTGCAGACGAGCGTGGGGGAACCAGGAGCGGGGAGCTGAAGGAATGGCAAAGATGAGGAAGATGAGGGGGAGAAAATGGGGGGGCAAACAGCAGCAAATAATGAACACAGAGAATGTCAGTGATGGTTTGTCTGCGGCAAACGACGGTTTTGCTTTCGACTTCTATCTCGTGTTGGGTTCAGATCAGGTGCTTGAGAAAGAGCGGCATATGGCTGAGATAATTATCATGCTCATCAAACAACAGGGCGGCCACTTGTGCGCGGTGTCAATGCTCCCACCAGTGAGGAGATAAATCATAGGATGTGATCAATCTGAATATTAATGCAAACGCTGCTCAGCATGCTCGCTCGGCGCCAGGTGGAGACGCTGGAAACCTCCTCCAGTGGTGGAATAAAATCATGCACTACACGCAGGTAGAATATGATTCCGCAGCGCCATTCCAAGGGACAAAATATGGTTAAGTCACTCATGGTCCCCAGGAGGAGAACCCCTCATGACTCCTCATTATTTTTTTCTACAGCTCCTGGATGGATTGAATTGAAAATGGGCTTTGACATTCACGGTTTTTAGACGATAAAACCCAATGACTTTGTGTGAGCTCCCGACTTCCATCACCATGGCCATCACCATAAAAAAAATAAAAAAAAGGTTCACTAAAATATCAGCATTCATATGATGGGCTAAAAGCAAAATTGATTCAGACGCACTTAAGTTAAATTTGGAGTAGTATCAGAAATTTGAGTTCAACTAATAGCATATCACCATCAGCCTTTGCCACACTTAGATGTATTAAGTGCTAATTTACCATTTGAACTATTACAGTAGAGGTGTTTATGTAAGCGCAACAAAGACGAGATGGTCAAAAACAATGATACTAAATCATCTGGAAGGCAAATTAACATAACGTAGCATTTGGCAAACATGCTATTAGCCTAACAGGCTAGTTAGCACGCCATTAAGAACGAATTGCACATTAGCATAACTCGTTTTGAACAAACAAGTGTTTAAAGCTACAATTAAACACATTTACTCGTTTTGAGCAAATATCAAATATACACGTGTTTAACGCTGCTGTAAAATGTAACTTACCTTTTTCATCATTGTAGTTTTTGTCGTTTTAGAACGTGTGACTGAGTTGACTGCCTTCAGGCGGGAGGGGGGCGCTCGAGCGCAGAGGAACGAAGTACCCTACAATAATCGAAGATAGTAGAAGAAAACTACATGAATAAAATACGAAAATAAACACAATGTATTTATTTACATAATGTATTTATTTAGGCTGTTTGAGAACATTTGTTGCTTAATTAATGGTATCATGGACAAACAAATGTATGTAGATTTATGTTTGCGTTGCAGTCGCTTCCACTAGCATTAGCACTAACATTGACCGTCCAGTATAGGTCAAAGCTCCCGTCTTGCTAAAGGCTCCATTATTTACCACCACAGGAGGCCATTCATCTATTTTAGCTACCACTGCTCCCCTTTTAAATGTGTCTCCGGGAGGAAAGGGAATGATTGTGTCGGCGCAGATCATTATTTCGCCGAATTAATCACCGTTGGAAGGGATTATCGTCAGGCACCGGCTTTTCCGGCGTGATTAACGATGCCGCGCGTGAACTTTTTCACTGTCGATCGATAGTTGCGTCCGCTTTCGTGTGTGCGTACACGGGCCCCGCCAGCAAGGTCAGCGTGGGCACGCCTGGGCCTGCAGGTGTAGATTGAGAGCAACGATTAAAGTGGAATTTGTGCAGCGTGGATGCCAGGGATATTAATACATGTGCACGGGGATGCCGGAGTTTCCTATGAAACGCGTCTTTCGATTGTAACCTTGACCGGCCATCAGTGCCTTTACTAGCAGGGAAGGACATTTGGCACACGTTGATGTGCTATTAAAGCATTCATGGCCCAAAGTGGGCCAACAAAATAACTGCAGATGATAATCAAATCATGCACCCTTGAACAAAAGCAGGGTTTTTAATCAGTACAATGATGCATTATTCACAAAAAAGTGGGCAAAATAATTCCTACAGCCACGCCTTTTTTTTTTATCCAGATGCCCAAACAAACTGGTGAAGAAAACACAACCTCCTTGGAGGAGATATTAATGGGGAAATTATTCTTCTCCATTAAACATAATTAGCATTTTCCACTACCTTTGGGCACGCGCACATTTGGATTTGCATAACAAGTGGTAGCATTGACACCTGGAAACAAAACAAAATATGCTGAAGATGAAAACCGCCATTAGAATATTAGATTAGCAATCAATTATAAGCAAGGGTTGTTTTTTTTAGCTTCAATAGTTCTTTTTCTTGGTTGTTAGATTTATGTTTTTTAAAAACAATGCTTAATTTTAGATGAGTTTTAGCATTACTTTTAGTTTAATAAAACATACATTGAGCATTTGTCGAAGACATGAGGAAAAAAGTGTTTAGATTGGTCCAAGGAAACATCCATTTAGGCAGGGATGTTGTCACTTATGTATATTTGCAGGAAAATTGCCCAAACTCGTCTTCTCGCGACAGGCACAATTGGATGCCGGGCTTCCCCCTGAACCGGCAACATGGCTGTCATCCACTCCAAGTAATAGCCCGACTACCTGGCCGAGTACAAACTTGTCTCTCAGATTTATTTCTGTCCAACTCCAAATCCCAATCTCAGCCTGTTAGCCATCCCCCGGCTTTAGTTTAGCTGGCGGAGTGACTGACAGTCGGCTGATTGGGGAGCTGCGGATTCCGGTGCCCTCCAGTCAGATCGTGGAGGGATCGGACCAATTATCGCTCAAGGGCACGGAGACGAGGCGCGCCGGGGTTGCTTGTACCCTCGGCCCCGGTGTGTTGGCGCGAGGGATGCGGGAGGGAAGAGATTACAGGAACTCCATCAGCATGGGCAGGTTATGTTCCGACATAATTGGGTGGAAAAAGTCGTCAGTGTTGAGAAGGGAATAAACCAACAAAGGAAGAGGCGGGGAGGGAATTGCCAGATAGCACGGTCAGCGTTTTTTGGGAGCTTTTTGTTATCAGGCCATAAATACAAACAGACTAAATTAATTAAGCCTATCAAGCGAAATACTTGCGATTATCATAATTGTGTAACTATCTAATGTTTCTCCTTTTGGAAATGCAATGCCAAGGATCACTATCATCAGAAGATGCCTTTGAAACTTCCCCATTTCAGTAAAAAAAATATTTTATATTTAAATTTATTTGATTATATAGATTAGAAATGCATTCGTCAGCTTCAACTAAAAATGGATATTAACTGTAGGTAATAAAGGTGCGCTAACATTAGCCATAAAATGGTAACGTTAGCAAAAGATGCTAAAAATAGCTACAAATAATCAGCGTCTCATTATCCACATCATTTTATACCATTCCTGACTCTTGAATTTTAATAAATGCACATTTTAGATTGCACAATACACTTCAGAACACACAGAAATGGGTCCAATTCTGTTAGCAGTGCATTTTTACGCAAGCTAATGATTTCCGTTTACAGTAATAACGCTGTATTTGGGTCAATATACAGTATACTTTGTAGCCAAGGATATTCGCGTATTTACTGCCACTTTTGCATTATGTATGTGCACATGTGTGTGTGCGTGTGTGTGTGTGTGTGTGTGTCTTCTTCCAAATGATGTCTTTCATCTCTCGACTTCAGATGCTGCCGTCACCTTCTTCCATTATCTGGCAGGATGAAGTGTGACACACAAGGCAGATTGTGTTGAGAACAAAGGACAAGGATTCACCAACACAGACACACACACACACACACAGACACACACACACAAATTCTGTGGTTGGAATGATCCTGACAACAGAAAACGATAAAGAAAGAACCGCAGTTGTTCCTTGAACTCGTGAAAATGAACAATTGGAGGATACAAAGGGTGTTCAGTTATAATAAAAAAAACAACCCTAAATTAAAAAAAAAAAAAAAGAAAAGAGCAAGCACATCTGTCGCGGTGCCTTCAAGGACTTCAAATGGTTCCAGTGGAGCTGCCTGCTGCTCGCTGGCCAACAGCAGCAGACTGTGGCTGAGCTCAGAGAATATGTCCGCAGCCTATAAAGAGATGCCAGGAAAACCCCTCTGAGGATTTTTTTTTTTTAAAGAAGAAATCTAAATCCAGTCTGTGTGCAGTGCAGGGGGGGGGGGTACTTGCAATTCACTGAAATCAAAGCTACACCATTCCTTGGCAAAGTAGAAGAGCATGGATGAAACTGGATTTTGACAAAACTGTGCTTATCCCACATCAGCTGTGGAAATTCGAAAATCTTTCCAAATACATTTTGAGCGCATCAAAACAGCATTGTATTAAAGCACAAGTAAAAATAGTGTTGAAAAGCTTTCTAAGTGCATTTTACCAGCCGGTCATAATAGGAGTCCATAACACTAATGTTGTTTTGCTTACAGGGTGCTATTTAGTATTTTATGTAGCACTGAAAATATGGAATATCAAATATTGTTTAGAAGAAAAGCATTCTGGTTTTCCTTTAAAGAAAAAAAGCTTGCTATTTTCCTAGTCTTAGAGATGTTATAAAACATCTGCTATTTTCCTTTTTTAAATATTTATGAGATTAATGTTTAAAACATTTATTTTCCTCTCCAACCATCTTCACAGTTTAATTTGATATAAACAATATTCATAATATTTAACTATAGAGGGACTTTTTTTATGACTGCATGTCTCAATGCCCATTGACATTGTGCTGCTCCTGGTGTTTACACACCTTGGCCACCAGGGGTCAGTAATATATAGCCGTACATAATACACACAGAAGACTTTCAAAACTAGGTTACGGTCGTTTTTCGCTGGGGATTGGGTAGCAGATGATCTCGTAGTAATAAGCAGCAGTTATAATTTATAAGGATAAATGGAGGCTGGGCGTCTAATCCAGAAGGGAGACACAAATTAGTAAAAGATAAAATTAATATTGTGGACAAAGATGGATGGCCGTGCATCACAGGAAATCCGCAGCCCTCGTTACAAAGCCCATCAGATCCCTCAGCGTGCCCCGTTTTTCTTTACTACGCCGACGAGGGGCATCGGGGTGGACGTTCCGCCGTGTTTGTATTACACCGGCGCAATCAAGACGCCTATTAGCTGCTGTCACGGCTCGCCCGTAAGTGAGAAACGAGCTTCAGAAAAGTGATAAATGTATAGCGCGCTAGCTATTTCCCATGCTGTCATTAGGCCAAGGGTGTCAACAGCGAAGAGCAAGGTGTCCTCTCTATCGGGATCTTAATGAGAGGCGGGATGTGGCGCACCCCCCTAAAAAAGATCACCCCGACGATGGTGAGACGGCTTCATTAAGCGCACTACGGTGCTGTCACTCCTGGCAAAGGGGCGAGGCGGCCGAAGGGACGGCAAACAACAACACTGTAATAACGTTGACATTTAAAATAGGCTTCGGGTATCATATCCAATTTCTCCCCGTGCACCCTTAATTCCCTTTTAATTGCTTTGCCGTGCTGGTCGCCGAATAAGGCTGTCTCTCTTCATTTATGAGCATGAGGGGACGGGGGCACGGTGTGTATGTGTGTTGGCGGCGGGGAGGTGTGTGTGCGTGTGTGGGGTTCATCGACTAAATGGAGGCGCTGCCAAATTGCACTGCCAATGCAAAGATAATTGGTAGCCCGTCCAAACCAAATCAAACACTTTATAAAAGAGCTTTGATGAAACACTGTTGGAGAGCCAACTCTATTTGATGGCAGTAATTAAAAAATTAAACAGTGATTGGGACGAGATGCATAATTAATGATCATCAAGTTGCAAAACACTGTTGTCTTAAAGGTGGTGACTTGAATGGCAATCGATTCGACAATAAGCAGAATCTTAAAAAAATACTTTCACCAAGTCGCAAAAGATTATATATTTAGATTAAAACGATTGTACTAAACTCGATTCTTCGATCTCTGCTCACCACCAGTTTTATGAACCTCATTCCACAACTAGGTGTTTTCTGAGTTTGGTCATGTGATGTTCGGAAGCTGAGACGTGATTGGCTGCAATCTGAACTCCAAGTGATGTCATAATCAGTCGACAGCAAATAACAAAATGGCCGCCTTCTGAGACGGATAAAAATGGGTGGATTTAGCTGCTCAATTCATTCTCCACATACACAATATTAATCAAAAGACTCATGTTAAGACAAGCATATAATTTCGACATGGCCTTTAAATTCATCAAGAATCCCTTCCCGAAGCTTTTTTTCTTGCTCCCTCGCTAACGCAAAGTTTTTCGCTGTCAATCCCGTGCTCGGTTGAGTGACGGCGCGGCTCATGCGCGCAACTTGGCATCTCCCGAGTTACTTTTATCCAGCAAAAAAAAAAAAAAAAAAAAAAGCGTGCTGGTTAATCAAAGCCCGTCATTTCCATAATTCATGGATGCCCATCTGTTTGCCACATCCTCGCCTGCCCGGTACGGGATAAACATATTCAGGAGAGGGGGCCGAGGGGCTATTTAATGACAGTGTCAGCCAGGCCATACACACACACCACGGCGTTATCCATCTTCATTGTAAACACGGTAATGCAATCCATCTAATGAAGCAATATTTGCCCCGCAAGTCAGAAATTACTAATTGATTTGATGGGTTTCTATGTATTGACATCCTAGAAGCTATTCGGCTCCACATTCATCACACTTACGAGGACATCAAAGTTCCCATATCTCAATTGCGTGATGTTGCTTGGATATATATAGAAAAACATGTCATAGCTTTTTACCTTTTTGTGCCACAAATCAAGAGTTTGTTGAGGTGACACGGTCACAGATGCAATCCGAGGCCCTATGACCCCTTCATAAAAGTATGAAACCTGGACAGCTAAGTGTGATGGGCAAAGTTTTGTTGCGCAAGTCGCGAATTGAGCCAGCTTTTGTTTACGTTCTTGACCGAGAACTGTTGTTCGCTCGGAGATGCCATTAAAAATTAAGTTGTTTTCATCCATTGTCCACCGGATTGCTGTTTTCGCCTCATCTGGTCCGGTCAACAAAAAGGTTAGATCATGTCTAGACACTTTCAAGACCCACAAAAACTTTCCTGGTGAGATGACTATATCCCCCGATATAACTACATCTTGTCGAGCTCAGGCAATATCAAATCAATCTTGGTATGGTATTTGCAAATTTTATTAAAAATTAATATCGATGGCACAACAGAAACCAACATATACATGTGGAAAAAAACAGCTTCGCTGCGGCTTCATTTTTTTTTAAACATCTTCCAAAGCAAAATATTTTGTATTTTTTTTGCATATGATGAAATCTATTCACTGAATGTGTTTTCGACTTTCCTCGCAGTAAGGCATGCCGTTATTCTCTTATTAGTAAATTAATTACAGTGTCCCCAGTCAGTCACGACTACGATACAATACTGGATTTCTAAGTGGATGCTTTCCCTGGTGTATAAAAAAATACATTCTTCTAACCTTTTATATTATATTTGATCACACTAGCTTTGGTTCATAGTCGACATCTTTTGTTAGAGTAAAAACACTACATTGTCCCTGCATGAGTCATCACGAGAGACACGGGATGCAATTTGATGCATACATTTTTTTAAAAGCGTTCAAAAAATGTAGTCTGTATAATCTTGACTTTGCTACCACCTAGTGGCCAATCTGGGATGTTCACGCCTACAGGGTAAAAATGCCTTTAGTCATCATCAATCACTCTCGTTTCTGAACTCGAGGATGAAGTGTTAAGATTGAGGGGAGAGGGAGGAAAAAAAAAAAAAAACCAGAGATTAATGGATCTCAGGCTTTGCAAACCTAACTGGAGTGAAACGAAATCTTTGATGCACAACAGAACCAATCATTTTCCTGGTTGCCTCCATTTTTCTTCAAGCTTCAAATCAATACAAAATAAAACTTGACGGTTAAGAATTCCCCTGAATTGGTGTGAAAACTTTTTTTTTTCCAAAACCATGTGACTCTAGCTACCTCGAGTTCACTTGATGTGCGCTTTCAACACATCACAATAAGGCAATCAAATATATGACAATGGTTGTGCATGCGCGTGCGTATATGCATTGTTGACATCCTGATAAGATTCTCTAATGATGGTTTTTAGCATTCCGATAGAAAAAAAAACATTCCTGTAGTCAACAAAAATACATCTGCTGGCCTTACTTGTATGTCTTTGTTTGTATATACAGTCGTTGAATAGATTAGATATGAAAAGTTGCAAATGCACTGTATTGACATCACTTGGAAGTCCTAAAGGTAGCCCAGAAAAGATGAAGTAGAGTTCCACTTGAGTGACATCAGTAATGTCTATGTGTTACCGGTTTTCAAACGTAGATGCCTTCGGGGTTGAATCCGGAGGTGGTGGTGCTCTGCAGGGAGCGTAGGTCGCTGGGTAGGAGACGTCTCAAAGAGCTGCAATCTTCCTCTGCAAAAGCAAAAAAAAAAAAAAAAAGGTGTATTTCAAGAAAGATCCTATGAAAGTTGAACGGTGGTGTGTAATTTTGTTTGGATGTTAGCGTTCACACTAAGCACCAGACTTGCCACATAATTATAATCTACCTTGTAATACCGCATATGTCCACAGGGTGGCACTGTGCACACATGGATAGTAATCTCCATTTAGCGAGAAAAATCTTTATAGCAGTGATTCATTTGATTACCACCTAAAAAAATATCCACTTAAAAAACACTTAGCTCTTTAAGTAGCATCATAATAACTAAGCGGCACTACCCGCCCTGAAATATGCCAGACCCCCCCCCCCCCTAAGAATTTTTTTTTTAGCTCCGCCTGTGCTGTGAAATTGTTTTTAATTGTGTAATAGTGCAAGTCATTGGCTTTTCCCATTTGTTATATGTAATTTTTTGTTACTTTTGTTACATGCCATTGTTGTTGTCCTCGTCTCCTGTAGGTTGCTGAGCCGGCAGTACGGTGACCTTAGTGCCTGTCTGCTGAATGAACTGCTGGAGATTGACCTGGCGAAGCTCTTTAGTCAGCTGCTCCAGCTCCTGCTCCTTCTCCTAGAAGAACAAAACCTACACGTCAGTGATGTCACAGAGTCCATAACCTACTTTCAAAGTTAGTTGTGCAAGTACAGGCAAGGGATTGCAGATTTGTCTCAGCCTCTAATAAGGCAAAGAATGCCGAAGCATCCCCCACACACCTCCCTCCTTCCCTTCTCTCATTATGACCTCACACCCAGCGGGACCTCGTGTACATCGAACGCTTTGAATCAAGTGCGGCGAAGAATCCGTCGGAGGCTTCCTGCAAAGCGGAGATTGAACTTGCCTTCCCTGTCCGCGACCTAATGAGCTTAGATTTGCACGGTTCCACTCCGGCATGGGAGGATGGGGATTTCCGACCCCCCTCGAGCATCTTCCTCAAACTTTGTCTTTGTGCCAGATGTGAAAGCGCTTCACAGTTTGGGCCGCAGACCTGGAGTCTCTTGCCGGACTGGCCTAGGGAGCGTTCCAACGCCCTGCAGCCGTTCTCCAGGCGAGCCGTGTGTTGGCTCTGCACGTCCAGCTCCGTTGTCAACGTATCCAGTTCGGCCTCCACCTGAAAGGGAGCAATTTTGTGGGCCAAGAAAAGCAACAAAAAAAAAAAAAAAACATTTGGATTACTACAGAATTGAACACAGTCCTCCCTGCATATGAATGGATTGAGTCATTAACATTCATGAATTATTCACTAGAAAAAGTCATAGTTCCTCCTTGTTTCTCAGTTTTATGATAATCAGCAAAAAAGAAAAACAGTTGAACCTCGGGAGGATAAACAGTTCGGATTATGAATTAATGTATGTCATATTAATTTGACTTTGTTTTAGCAATAATTGATTATTGTGTTAGATTCACTTATTGCTTGTTTTTTTTAATTAAAAAAATACAGGGAAAGAGAAGACCATGACAAATATTTGTATGTTAGACTGCAATCACAATATTGTAAAAAAAAAAAAAAAAAAAGGATTCTTTTTCAAAATGGTTCAGCCATTTTATAGTTTTTTTGCATGGATGAACTTATTTTACCTCTTCCTCATTGATCATGTGACTCAGTTCGTCGTCCTGCAACAGCCGTTCTTGCTCCAGGCTGATCTCCATGCTCTAAAAACACAAACGACATGGAAAAGTCTTTTTTTTAACTTTAAAAAAAAAATGAAAGTAGCATATTTTCCATCACAGGCACTCCATAAAAGAACCTGAATGCGTGCTAAGTATTCCGAAAGATCGGCCTCGCAGTCACGAACGCGGGCCTGCAGCTCGGCCAGCTGTTGCTGGAGTTGCCGCTCGCTCTCCTGCTCGATACGCAACTCGTTCTGCCAGAATTCCTCCTCGTCCATCTCGGCGTCGTTCCTCCTCACCTGCTGCTCCAAAAGCAGCAGCTCCTCTTCCAGGCTTCCTTCCTGGTGGGTGGAAAATGAATTCAACTTAAAATAAAACGATGGTAATACTATTAAAGACACCCGCGGTTGAGTAGGTTGCCAGGCAACACGGGCTGCTGATGAAGCCCCAACCTCACCTCGCTGGCCTCCTCCCATTCCCGCAACTCGGCCTCGCAACCCAGCAAGCGGCTTTCCAAAACCTGCAGTTTGTCTCTCTGCAACCGCACCAGTCTGCTCAGTTCTCGGGCCGGACTGCCCGGGATCGAGGAGCTCCCGCCGCCACCTCCGACTCGCTTTAGATTTAAACTCACGCCGCGCTGATGGGAGTGCTTGGCTGCGTAAACACACATAAATGTGGATTGTAATATCACGAACAGACAATACAACATATTTGTGTGTTAGCTACCTTCCGTGTCTCGGCTTTTTCCAAAAATCTCCCGCAGACCTCTCGCTCCTGCGCTGAGGGTCAGAGACTTGCGTTTGGGTTCCCTGCGCTTGAGCGAGCGATTCGCCGCCGACGGGTGTAACTTGGCCTGCGGGGGCAGGCTCTGGCGGTAAAAGGCGCGCTCTGACCCGCGGGCTAGCCCGTCCGAGGGGGACCGATCGCTGACGGACGGGCCGGTCCGCTGGAGGATGAGCTGCACGTCGCTGGCGTACTGGCCCCACTTGTTGAGAGAAACCACGGGGTTCTCGAGGGGTGCCAGGTGGCGCTCCGTGTCCCTCCATTTTTCAATCAAGGTGTACCTGCCTGTGCGGCCTGGGACATGAAGAAGAAGCATGTTAGGTGTTGGAAGACCAAGATCATTGTCAAAATAGAAATAATGGTGCGTTGAGATTTGGGTCCAATTACCTCTCCCTTATAAAACTTTATACTAAAGGACAAAGTATTACAAAACAATTACATATTCTGCATGTAATTAAAATAAAATATTTTTATGTAATATTTAACTAAATAGAAAATAAATATTTGTATATTTTATTGTTGTATATATTGAGAACTATTCAATATATCGTGTTTAAAATTAAAATCATCTTTGTTATTATTAAAAGATATAAATCAGATGACAGCGACTGGCTCTTTTCGTTTCGCTTCTCATACTTGAGCGTTGACAATAAATGGTCAAAACGCCCCATCTAATGGCGACCTTTTGCGTTGTTCAACCCTGTCATTTCTTTTTCCATTCCCAGCTATAATAAGTGCACTGTTGAGAACTCTTCAGCTCTAATGTTCCCACTACTTTAAGGTGTAAGAAGGTGGTCTGTATTTCAAAGCAATTCTTCTCCCACTCCCCTACTGCTGCAGCTTAAGGAAAAAAAAAAAAACACCTTACAGTAAACACCAAAGAAAGGATTTTATAGCGGGGAAATTCCACCTCAACAAAAGGTGGGTACTGGGAACTGAGTTCGATGGTTCACAGCTCTGTGAATTCTCTGTGTGTATCCGTGTGTGTGTGTGCAGATGGAGCGTGGGTGCGAGCAAAAGAGGCACATTCATCACAACAGACGTGCACAAAGTGCCGTGCTGTGGACAAAAAGGCGAAAGCTGCACAATGAACAGTGAGCGCCATAACTCCTGCACCATTGTCACCATTGGAGACCACCAGGAAAACACTATCTTGAGTGGGGGGGGGCTGTTTGAAACAAAGATATTCAAAGGGCCCACTCTTGGGGCATTTTAGGGTGTACAATTGCAACGATTTATAGACTAATAAATGAAACAAGCCAATTTTAAATTAAAGTCAGTTTGTCATCCAATCCAGCAGATGGCGGTGTGCTGAAAAAAATGCCTTACATATTCGTGGACTTAAGAGTGTGTTTGAGGTTTACAATCCTGCATTTTTGAAGTGACTTCATCAGTGTGCGATACGAATTCTGCCTAGCAACAAGTGTTTATTTAAACGGGTTGAATCCCCGGGCTTACCGATGGCTTGAGCGAGCGCGATGACCACTTCCTGACACGTGGTGAACTCGGTGACACCACACACGATACGCTGCACGCCGTCCACCCACACTTTCAGCTCCATGGCCTTCATCAAGACGCCTTCATTCCTCCACACCACTAGAGGGTGCTAAAGGGTAAGCGGCCGTCCTAACAGAGAGAATGAATAGTCTCACTTGTATTATTACATGGCAACTTTTGACATACAACTGAGTAGAATGATTTTGAAAAAAAATTCAATTGTTATTTTATGTTTTATTTTTATTTTCCTACTTATTTAAGCTAACGCTGTAATGGCCTCCCATATTAAAGGCCTCTCTCCCTTCTGGTGTGATTTCCATGCGGTAAAGCTAACAGCAGTTGCATGCACGCAGCTGGAAAGCTATTTCAAACTGCTGACACATGCATCTCGGCGGACTCATTATCAACCTGGCAGGGGCCGCACGCAGCGGTGAGCCGAAGCGCCCGCACGGTGCTTAACGCTCGGGCCTTTTTTTTGTGTGCGCAAACCTAACCAATGTGGATCTCTCCATTGACATGACAGGGGGGGGAAGGAGAGTTTTACAATAGGCACATTAGGCATCTGGTGAGAGAGCATTAGCACACGTTGTGATGATGTGTCGCATTTTCACGAGAGCCATCGAAATGTCGGAGCCGGGTGTTTATTCGGCGGGGAACGTATTTACACATCACAACGTGGCTCTATTGAAGAGGAACAACATGGTGACACGTCTTTCACACATTTATAATATGTACATACACACTTGTGACAAATCATACGTCCAAAGATGTTTTTCAAAACAATTATGCTACCGAATATCTATTCGATTAATCGGATAAGAATTGATGTTATGTTTTTAAAACAACCAACACAAAATATGCATACTATATAAAGTCCTATTCCTACATGAGGTGTAGGTATTATTTTTGTCCAACTTTATTTTATATTATCTGTGACTTTGAAGGTATGTGGCTTTAATGTATGCTTGGGAAACGTTTTCTTAATCAGTAGTGATTTAAATGTGATTATTATTGAAGCAAATGAGCCAAATGTTATTTTTAAGTTGTAAAGTCTGATTCAAGTTGAATTCTTGGTCATTTTCGCCGAGTCGTTTTCAGCATTTGCTTTCATGAAACGTACAAGCAAGGCTCATAGGGAGAAGGCAGCTGTTGTTGAGAGGCAGCTGCTGATTTTTTTTTTTTTTTTTTTTGGATGAAAAGGCACTTTTTATAGCAACTAAATGGAAAAGACAGCACTAACTTAAGAGTCCCTAATCAAATTTGCTGCGCGACATCACGAGCACTCCAGTGTGCTCCCTTGCGGAAACGACCTTCGATTTTCTCCGCTTGTGAATAGCTACGCCCGCGCCCTTAAAGCCACTTTGATGGCGGCCAATGGCAGCCGACGGATAAATAAATCACATGAGACGTGGTAGTGAGTAAACACCGGCGAGCATGCTGCAGAGAGTGTGTGCGTATGTTTCTATTTTGGTGCAGCTTGCTTGTAAATCTACACTCGCACATTGAGACGCGGATAGATGTTTCGGAACCTCAAAAGCTTCCAGCAGTCCTCAAAGAAAATAAAAAAGACGATTGAAGGATGTACTCACTAGCTGGCTTAGAAATGTTTGTGTCTTTGGTGGTATACCAAAAATGTTCATGAGTCAATGTGATGTTTACCAGTAGTCATTTTCTATACTATAAAGGAATTTTTAAAATTAATGTGTCAATTTTCTTACTATAAAAAAAGTTCTATCCTAATCTATTTTTTAAATGTTAAAAAAGGGTCAATTCCAATACACCAAAAATGTCACACACCATAGTCATTTTCAAAAATAAAACAATAAAATAAAATAATAAAACATAAATAAAAAGTATTCAATAACAAGAAGAAATGAATAAAGTGAAGCTAATATTTTTCAAAAATCTTCACAAAAAGAAAAATCATTTTCAATGTGTCCCTCTGTACATTTATCATTATTAAAAAAAGTTTGCCTAGTGAAAAAAAAAAGAGGCCACATAAATATAATTACATACAAATTACACACTTTTAAAATAGGTCCATTTTGGTACGTTAAAAACATCCACGTGTCAATCTGACTCACTGTACATTTGGTTATTTTAGTCCTTCAAATTCAGATATAACTTTAAAATAGGTCAACTTGACCTGCAACAAAACAGGTGGGTTAAGTCTCTCATGAAGACTGGTCATATTATTAAGTACGCGTACTTAAAAATACAACTCCCGTCTGCAGTCATTATGAGGAAAAACAGCCTTAACTTGCACTGTTGGCCCTTTTCAAAGCAATATAAATAAAGTCTACACACTGTCTACTTTATGAGGTGACATTTCCACAACCTTTTTTTCCCCCCCTTCTATAATAATGTCAGCCATACTAAATTGTGACATTTATGACTGCCAGGTCAGCACGAGCGGCCAGCGTTTTGGACACAATGGAACGAGCGCAAACTGCAACGCAGACAAAAAAAAAGACGCTACAAAATAGACAGCTGGACACAAAATCAAGTACTTGGACACGTGCGCTGCGAGCGCGGTGGACGGAGTTAAACTTAGCTGTAACTTCAGTCTCCTTGAGCGTCATTCCCGGGATGCCACAGGAAGGCAGAGCGAGGGAGGAAACAGCGTGTGGTTAGGTTACGCTGCAAATGCTCATATGAGAAACCCGTAAAAATGAGAAATTCCCTTTAAATCACATATTGGAATATTTAACTGACAGTGAAAATCAGCGTCTACCAAATATATATACAAGCAAATGTGTGCTTTGGGCTTAAGGGTGCAAATTATGACTGTAAATCAAAGTGATCAAAGACTAGCTTAATGCTAACACATATGGGGAAACACCATAGACAGGCTAATGAATAGCAACAATAATAACGGGCATATATTCATCTAAAAAAAAAAAACCCAGGTATTATTTTGCCCCTTCATTATCAAGCTAAGTACACCAGGAATAATTCATCCTCATTAAAACCACATTACAAAATATTTAGGCTGATTAACATGGGCACAGTCAAAAACCGATGATGTCACACATCCTCTCTTTTTAAGGACGGCTTCACTCAAAATAAGCTACGTGCAAACAAAAGAGTCCACTGCGGTGTGTGTGTGTCCGCATGGCTAGCTGGCGGCGTGACTGAATGCAAACAATCCGTCGCCATGGCGACACTGCCCCTAAGCCTTTTGTTCCCGGCCTCGCTAGTACAGCACAGATGACTGCATTGATTGGGGGAAAAGTTGACCAAAAACAATTAGGAAGTAACCAGTGTTTTCCTACTCCTAAATGCAAATGAGCAACATAAAATAAAATAAATAGGTAATTTGCTCTGGTATGAGGTTTAGTTTTCTTCACACAGCAGCATTTTTAAACTGTAATCTGCATGGTTTAAAAACTTTCCCCTCAAAAAGTAAGTTAAAGCAATGCTATCAAAAAAAACATGGTGAAAGTGGTTAAAGCAGAGTAAAGTAAAGATAAAATGCTTTTGTCGAGAGACTAAAAGCACACATACCTGAATCTGTGCAGTTTGGAGAGTGACTGAGTCACAAGCAAGCTTCCTGAAATCTTAATTCTTTGTTCTTTCATGGCTTTGATGGCACATTGCGTCCTTTGCATATATTTTCAGACACATGAAAGGATCCATTCAGATTGCCATATTGTCAGTCAAGTAAGATCACACACTTGACCTCAGATGTAGGGGAGGGGGTGGGGGGGCGTTTTGGCCACGCTAGCAGTGACGGAAGATGGCAACATTGGGAATGTTCATGTCAGCAGTTGCTTCAATATAAAAAAAAGTAAATTAGATTAGATTGACCCGAGTCCCCCCTCCCCCGGACAAGATATCAATTAATTTGATGGAGGCACTCAGGCCGCCGGTGAAGTAATACGCTGGTGACCTTGTCATTTTCGGTTGGCACACATGGGCTTCAGGTTTATTTCACGCTGTCATGTTCTTCTTTGTCTCTTAGGCATGTACTCTTGTTACACAGTGCCCCTAGTGGTCAGACTTAGACACTATATGAGTGTTTAAATGTAAGTACTTTTGACACTACCGTAAAAAAAAAAGTTGTATTGGTGCATCGCTTTCTACCTAGACAGTGTTTTGACTGTGTTGACACTAAACGACACCACGCGGTCTTGTAAGTTCAAACTAATCAGCTTGGTGGAGACAATAAGCCCGTAAGGCTCGAAGCTTAACTCAGTGGGGAGGAGTGTGTGGGGGGGTGTCTGCAAAAAGACACGCCAACGGAATTAGTTACTCAACAGCACTACACTGAATCTTAAAGTTGAGTTAACGATTGGTTAAAAAAAAAAGCTTCCTTGACTATCTTTGTTAAATGACTACAAACGTATTTGAGGAATCAAGCATTCGGATGCATGTCCTCAACCAAGGACAGATGAC